>NC_080706.1:21945000-22286875 GCF_943734765.1 Anopheles ziemanni | reverse complement strand
GTCTTTAGTAGCCTTAAATGTCTGTCACTTTGAGGCAATGGGCAGAAGCGACATAAAACTAATAAATACCCATCATTACGACGGCTCCTTGTAATTGGCCACTTAGTGGCGTCCCATTACACGCCGGCTGTCTCTTTGTTTAAAGCTTGGCATTGCCACGCGAAACCGTGCACACTCACTTGGTTGGGAGTTATTGTCATTTTGTGGGATGTATGCAGCGTTTGTATACAGACGAGCTCCCCGTTTTTTCCTCTCCTCGTCGCCACTCCCCTGCCGGCTTAAATCCGGGAGCACTTTGTACGATGCAGTTTTGAACTCCGACGGACACGAAAAATATGCAAATTTCATTGCGACAGCCAAATAGAAAAGATCCTGTGGCATCACAGGACGCACAGCCATTCGGCTAGCCACAAGGAAAAATGAGTTCTCTGCGTCCTTCGCCTGCGGGCAGGGAAATTGACGGCGGCTGGCAAGGGTCGATTTTGAACTCGGTCTGCGATGAACAGACTATTTTCAGCTCCCCGGCTGCTGTGCATGCAACCGGAGATGGCCAGATGAGCTTCATGTTTGGATCGGGCAAACTGAACGAGCTTTGGTTCGGGTGAGATGGCATTTGACTCCTGCCGGCCCCAGCCAAGAGTGTGGTGCAAGGAAAATAGCTTAGTGCATACTTTTGCCCGGGATTTGGAACTGATAGAGGAGACGGGAACCCGGGGCGAGGTAATACTTTCGAACGCGGTGGTAGTGCTAGAGCGGTTGATGGGGATGATGGTGTTGATGGTGTTGATCACGATGGTGCTGACGAAACGGTCGGAGATGAGCGCCATTTGAATATTGTTATTTGTGCCTCTTGTTTTTGTTGAAACAAACATTAGATCATAACGCAAAAATGTGTTTTTCCATCAATAGGTTTCTCTTGTTCGATGCAGTGTGATACATACGATGCAGCAATCATTCTTTTAAAGCCATGAAAAATAATGGTTTAATTTGAGCTTATGTCGGCAATGTGTTTGGGATTGCAGTTCTTTCGAATAATATCATCAATTTTATTATTCTCCTGCGCACTGCCTGTGAACAAAATAAATCGTACTTTTACAGCATTTTGCAATTGTTTTTAAAGAATTTAATATTGGAAATCACGGAAGCGCTCCAGCCCGCACAAGAGAATAAACTTTTTAAGGCTATTTCCCGTTCCGTTTGTGCAATAACAAAAACACTCACCACAGTGTCGGCGGCGATCATGCGGTTTTCCCGATCAGTAAATCTGCTCGCTACTCACCGAGAAGTTACATTCTATACATATATATGTGTGTGTATATGTGAGTGGGCGGTTGTATGTGCGATTTCCACGTTTTTCCCAGGGCAAACTTTTATGCGCTTGAAAACAAAGCGACAGATTAATCCTTGCGACGTGGCGAGTTCGAGCAGGTGGATGGAACCTTTCCAACTTTGTAATGTTAAATTAAATATGAAATCAGTGGTGCACTAGCTAGCGCACCAGAGAATCGATGGGGCGAAGTGGTGTGCAGGATAGTACCGGAACTTATTTGAAATTTGTAATAAATGTTTGGTGGTTGTTGATTTGCTTTAACTCGTTTCAAGCCATGTCGTTGGAATGTAACTGTTGAATTTTTATGACAAGTTGAGTCAGTATGAGACATAAGAGTATGCAATATTTTTGTACATTTGTTGTCGTTGTGTTTACTCTCATTTAATTTCCCGGAATATTTCATTCGAAAATGAAATCCTGTGAAATGTAAGGTATGGGAAAAAGTTGTTGGCAGACTGAATATTAGACTGGAATCGCGACGAGAGTGGATTACAAATTAAATCAAACTAACTAAACCCCGGTTCGGAATAGCGCTATGCTAAATCCAAACACACCTTCACCAAAGAAGACAGACACCTGATGCTATTTGAATGCACCAATTTATTATGCATGGTGGTAGTCATTAATAATGTAAATTGGCAAAATTTGACGATTAATATTTGAGCTGGCCTGAGTATGGATGGTGAGCTTTCGCGTGGCTTTCGCGGAGCAAAAGTAAGCGAAGGATGCACTGGCTCGAAGAACGCGGCGTATCTCTCACGGGTAAGTACATAACTTAATCCGTTGAAGCCAGGAGGGTTTCGTTGTGGATTAAAGTACATTCTTACCTCCTTAACGCTAGTTTCAGCTAAACGAATTGCAGCTCCAGGAGCTCCGTTCCGTTGCGTTGCGCATACGATAGTTAAATGAGATAGAAAAATATGAGTGAATAAAATTTTTACGATCAAAAATATTCACCCTCCTCCAAAGCTCAGTCACGACTACAACCCTTTTCATGGGTCAAAAACGCTACTGGTGTGCACTCTATTTCTGCCCAGATTTTCTTAGTAGTGAGGCTAAAGTTTTCAGTAACGTAAGTGCCTTCCTGCAAATCGTAACTCTTGCCCCAGAAAACTCGAAATGGAATAACTGGCTTCGTTTCGAAGAGGAATTGGGTTGCACGACAGCGAGGACCTCATGACCCCCTTCGTCATACGGTCCCACCCCCCAGTCGAGTGCTCTAGCATGTAAAAAGTTGGACAAACATTTTCATCGGATACGTAACTTGCGATCCGTAATTAATTCGAGTGAATGTATGCTTTTAGTTTAGCGCAGCCTGTGGAAAGAGCCGTTCCGCGCCGGTATGCTTTCGGCAATGCTCAGTAAAGAACCAACCCTCCCGTTCCGGGTATTTGATCGGGAAGATGAGCTCCGGATGGTTGAAATTTGTCAGGGGGAGTCAAAAGTTTGCCAAACTCTCGCATCTTGCGGATTACAGACGTATCTTTGATTTGGTATTTTCACCATTACCACTACCACGACCTGCCCACAAGTTCACGTGTGCACCGCGCTAGAAACCGCACAGCATGGAGCATTCACCGGAAAACTTTAAACTGTTGCAGCAGTTTGCAAGGAGCGTTTGGATTTACAGTGGCGATGCATTCTGATGATCATTCCGATGGTTTCGTTTCTGACTGTTTTTTTTATGAAACGAGCAACAAATAGCCCTGCCGTGTACATTGTGTATGTTGGGTAAGAACGGTGGGATGCAAGAGCAATCGATTTTGTTGTTGTGTATCTGTGCTGTCGTTCGTGGTGAGGTTCTAGTAGTTCTTTTTTTTGGGTGGTGAGTTGCACTTCGGTGTTCGGAAATACCGAAGCAAACAATGGCTTTGCCCAACCGAAAAGCTGTGGGGGATGGGAAGAAAATCGCCATGTTGCCTCTCAGCGGGGAATTGATGCTTCAATGGCAGTGAGGCAGTGAAGAGGTATGCAAACGGAATGTACAGCGATGTCTACAACATGGTTTCAACTGGCAGTACCATCGCCGGATTATAAATAGGACGAGATGGGGAAGGGTGCGTTACAAAAAAAAAAGGATAACACAGACACACAGACTATACAGGGCAATAAAAGAAGCATCTTAGAAGCATTTCAATCGGGAAAAAGTTAAAAAATGTAGTAGTCAAATAAAGAGAATAAGATAGATCAAGAATGAGCTCATAACACAAGCAACGTGAAGCGGAATGGAAAATGTGCATTCTGATGCACACTGAAACACATCTATATATCGTTTGCAACGGGCTGTTAGTTCCAGCGCATCATTCCTCTTTGTTTCATACGAGTTTACGGTCCTGCCAGAGGGCTATTCTTTTATCTCGGGGTCAAACCAGTCCACATCCCTCATTTTTCAATACAGATGCGACTCTACTTCTCAAATTTACTTTGTAGCAATGCAACATCTTATTTCATTTTGCAACGGAGCTCAATTGAATGCTCCTTCGTGTACGTCAATTTGGAGTAATAAAATGTACCGAACCTCATCCTACACATTGCCGTTCGGATCAGATTTGACCAGAGTTCCATTGAACGTTGGTTGGGATATGCAATGCAAACGGGGTCTCTTGATTGGTTGTGATGTCACTGGTTGATTTACGAATCACAGAAAATTTGATAAGGATTATCCATCAAATGGATTAGTCTGTACGGTTCTGCCCACCGGCTACAATCACAGTCGAGTAATCCGATCGGCAACATGGATACCATAAGGGAGATGTCCTACGGAGTTGAATTATCCTGCCATGAAATGTCTTTTCATCAGCTCACAGCATGCTGCTGCTTAGTGCGGATTAGGTTTATACGTGTTCCTATCGCTTATGATTGATAAAATTGAAACATCTCAAACGGAAGAGCGGACAATGCTTCCATTCATTTAGCACCGTGGTTTAAGCTAGGATAAAAGAGAATTTCGATCAGAATCGATATGACAAGAAGTAATTAGTATCACTGTAACGCCTTTTGGTCCTCCAATCGTTGTCTTGCATCGCTGATCCGCTTCGGAAACGTATATTAATGAATGAAATAACAACGTATGTGAGTCAAATTGAATTTTATTGTCGTTTTCTTTGCAGGTAAGAGTACGCAGACACCAACCATGGACATGAACTTGGAGAAAGAAATCAGACATCTGCACAACCAGGTATTTATTTTGTCGGTAGAACTTTTCCCATTCCTGCTCAGGGGACGGGACGGGTTTTCCAAAGTAGTCCTGCACTGGCCGGGCGAAAGTGTCTGTTTGAAGTTTTTTTCTTCTGGGAATTCATCAAACGCATTTTCTCTACACAATCTGGTTAACAGAACGCTAGTCCGACTTGGTTCGGGATGAGTTTTACTGTCCTCCGACATTGTTTAATTAAATATCTCCCGTATGGTGTCGGGTTGGTACGGGTGCAATTATTCGTATATGGTGGTGCTCGAGCATGAATCTCGAGTAGCGTGCACCTCTCGAGCTCATAATGCCCAGGTTTGGTCGTAGAATGGCTTACTTGGAAGCAGCCCGTGCCCTTGTTTTGATTCGCACTAGGCGTGTGGAGCGTTTTCCAAGGATTCATCCCAGGTATTTTCATACACGGCGCCTGCAGCCGCCACAGGTCAGCTCGTCCCACAATCAGCCCCTGGACGATGGTGATGGTGTGGATCGTTGGAAGCCCGTGTAATTTGCGTAAGCGTCCGCCAAAAAACCCCTTAATGTGCCAGTTTTACGAGCAGCGGTATGAAAGAGGCATAAACACTCGTTTATTACGGTGTGCCAACCGCGGCGGTGCAGTTCGCTCTGCCGGGCGACAATGAATGGTTTAGTGTGGAGCAAATCTTTTCACTCGCAGCCGACTGTACTGTACAGGTTGGCCGTACGAAGGGATTTCGAAAGCCGCGTGCAACTTTGTGTTGAATTGGATTTTAAGTTACTGCTTCACGCGCTTATTGGAATGAATTAAAGTGGTGTTATTTTTTACCCACTTTTTAAGATGCTTGAGCTGAACAAATTGCTACCTGTTTTGTACTTTTATATGGGGAAGGTAGGGTGGAGGGTAACGCCGTAAAACAATACGGCAATGCCCGTAATACCATAATAAATAAATATAAAACATGTTTGATTTTTTAGAAGAAAAAAATTCTTGTGACTCGATAACAAATAATAAAATTGATTCTATTACAGCTAACATACGTCAATCTTTTCATGTCAAACTAAAAAAATCTTAAAGAGATCGATGGGTTTGTGGAACACTATCTGTTCTGCTTTTACTAATAAAATTAATCGAGCATTCGGAAGTGCACTACATTTCGGGAGTAAAATAAAGCAGCTCTTAACCATGAAATATAGTTCGATCCACTCCTCTCAGCGGTAAGCAAAGTTGTTCTAAAACAATCCCGTCAATTCTATCGACATCATTTTGTTCACGTTTATCTTCTCATAAATACGTCCAGCATAAATGACTCACAAATATGTTCGCAGCGTGAGTTCGTATGAGAGAAGTACTTTTAACTGCGAAGCTAATTTAATCTGTTTGCTATTGCTGCGCATTTCAAGACCGATAACGACTAAATTTGGCTGTTCTTCCACAGAAAACAAATTCCCATATGCTAACGCTGTATTTCCGTCAGTCAAGCTTTCTTCGGCGCTTTCGGTAGCCTTGGTATGTTTTTTGGCGAACCCACGCAATAGCAATAATTAATTCAATAATCCCCAATTACCTAATTCCTCCCTCGGAGCGGTGCGCAAACGTCTTGGCTGAGCTGATGAAAAGAACACTCGCTGACAGTAGGAAAACAGAGCGCTTCAGCGTGGTGGTTTAGCCATGAGATATGCGGTCTAGCTAGGGCCGTGTTGCCGATGAGTAAAGTGTGTATGTGTGGGAGTAAGGGGGAAAGAGGAAGAAAAGAAAAATCTCTCGCAAAACCTTCGGAGGTTGGCAATATCGCGCGCCATTCAGTCAACATCAAAGCGAACGGTGCGAGCCCTCCTACTGCGCTTTCCGCTGCTCCCCGGGTCGGTCGACCCGCGTCAACTGGAGGGTTGTACCTACCCACCCACCCGAGTCGTTTCCTGCTGTGGGTGGCGCGACGGGTAGTTTGTTTAGACTTCATTAAATTTCAATCAGTTTCTAATGGTTTCGGTTGTGCAACAAATTCGAGCACTTAAGATGTCTTTTGCTAAACGCGCCCCGGTGCTGGTTGCTGCTTCAAGTTTTCCCGCGCGGACCGTTAACTGCGCAATGAGGGAGACGCGTGGGAGTGTTGGGAAAAGCGGGTGGGCGTACCACTCCACCGGGAAAATACGCACCAGGAAAACGAAGCGGATCCATCCCTTCCCATGCTCGCCGATCTTTTCGGCCCGATATGGATAGGAGCTACTTGCTTCGGCGAAGGATTATGACAAAGAAAAAAAGAGCAAAGAGGTATGGTATGGAGTCGAAGATCAGGAAACTCAAGAAAAGGCTGACAAACAGA
This sequence comes from Anopheles ziemanni, assembly GCF_943734765.1. Lineage (NCBI taxonomy): Eukaryota > Metazoa > Arthropoda > Insecta > Diptera > Culicidae > Anopheles > Anopheles ziemanni. The sequence continues at coordinate 22,280,058 of NC_080706.1, read as the reverse complement.
AGCTGGAGGGGGTAGAGCGAGGGGAGGTTGATCCGCCATAATTCCGCCCTACTCGATATCTCGCTTCTTGCGCGAAATGGTATTTTTTTTGCGGGATGGGTTTGGGGCGCGCGCGTTCAAAATATGCATTTTATAAACATGGGAAACCATCGCCGTGGCAGTAAGTGTGTGTAAGCAAACATGAAGTTAATGGTTCCCGCCCACCCGCGGCGTTCGGGTGCCGATGGGTCGGGCGGGATCAAAATCAATGAAACAGTAATTACGCATCAAAAAGAGCTCAATGAAAATGTCATGCAGGTTGGCACGCAAAACGAACGTGCGGTTCGTAGGAACGCGTGTTTATGCCGGAGGGCAGGGTAAAAAACCATCGCCGTATCAGCAGAGCAGCGGGGGTAAATGGAGGCGCCTGGTGGCTTTCGCCAACCTCATGGTAGATGACTTTCTGACATTTTATCGCACCCCTCCCCACCTCGCGCCCACCCGCGTTCGGAGTGTTGAAAAGCCGACAGCTTTGGGAGGGGTTCTTGTGAAAGCAAAGGAAACACGAAGGAAAGACGAGATGAGCACAAAATCCCGTACCCGTTGCCTACGCCGAAATTTCGATCACAAAAATGCTCATTATCTTATCCCGATCCGGTTTTGCGGCGATGGGTTGGTTGGCCCGCCGTGTAGCTCCAACATAAGTACAACGAGAAGATATATGCACAGTCTTTTGCGGCCCCTTGGATGTGGATCGTTTAAAACCCATCAAAAAAGTCGAAGCACATCCATTTGCGGTGGCGACCGGGCCCACTAACTTACCGTTGACTTGTCGTTCTCCGGTGCCGTGGGTGGCTCGACTTGCGTCTCCCCCCCTACGGGAAAAGGCGGGGAGGGCATCCTTGTGCCAGGGTAAATCTTGTCTCAAATCGCGCTCCCGGTGTGCTGATGAATGCTTCCGTCAGCTCCGTTTCGTGTTTGGCGTTCTGTGTTTCGTCGCCGTGACGTAGGGCCTGGGATGTTTAGTAGTCCAAGTTTGTGTGTGTGTGTGTGTGTGTGTCGTTTTTTGTTCCCCCAAGTGTCCGCAGGCACCGGAGAAAGGATGCGCGCGTGCTTATGGGCCTCTGACATTTCTCCGCAGCGGGCGCAGGACAGCTGGCCGGCCGGGGGGTGGGATGGGGCCGGCGTGTATAGTGAAGGGTGCTTACCGGTGCGAAAGATGGGCAGAATTATGACTTAAATAACTCCCCATAATGAAGGATAATAATGTTCGTTTAATGTTGTGACGTTAGGTGGCGAACAAACGTCGCTCATTTCAGAAATGGATTGTGATGGCGTTAGAGACATGGAGTGGGGGAAAAGGTAGACCGTGGCACAAGTTTTCCCTCCAACACAAACAGCCTTTCCCACGTACCAAAATACACACACACACACACACACAAACACCCTTAGATCTCATCGTTCTATTAATCTTAGCGAAGGGGATGCTTCGGCACGGAAAAGGTGCACCGAACGAAAGGCAGCTTTCGGCAAAGTTTTGCGTCGGTGTTTTCTGTCGGTGCTCGATCCTATGTGTATGTGTGTGTGTTTGTGTTTCTGTGTGAGTGTGCTTGTATGTGTTGTTTTTTTTTGTTTATTCGCTGCGCTCGAGTAAATTAGACTCCGGCGGTTGGGTGGGAAAATCTGTGCCAGCAGGGCACCGGAGAGGCAACCGGAACCAACGGTGACAGGCATCGAAGGGAAAGTAATTCCCTTTCTTATCTGCGCCGTGTGGTTTCGGTTGCCTCGGGCTACATGATTGACGGTGTCTGTCTTCTGGTGCGGTTACCTTTGGTGGCGGCGAACTGGTCGTCCTTCCCCCGTTTGGCGTCGTCAAAATATGAGGACGTAACTTTTGGGGATGGTCGCTGCTGCCTGTTGAATCTCTTCTAGTTGTTTTAATTCCACTCGTCCCCATCGTCGCATCCTAGCGTGTGCCAGCGTGCGGTTTTGGTAGTTTATCGATTTTACGTTAGTAAAGCAGTAGTGTGCAGGTGTGATATCCTTTGCACGTCTGCTTCAAAGTTGATTGTTCTATGAATGTTTGTTTGTGCTTTTTCCTCGCTTTATCGGAATTTTTTTCTGTTGGACTAGATATATTGCCAACAAGATTCCTATTCCGTTTCTATAATGTATATTTTTAAACTAAACTGCAAATTATCTTGCACCATCAAATGGCTACCTATGAATTTGGAAATATAATCCACTTTCCTTTCGATGAACGTACGTTCACATCAAACAAATACTTTAGGTCTTACCGGGAAATTGCCCCACTGGCTCGTGCCAGTGTTGTCGCGTGGAAAAGATCCGCTCGGAATGCCGGAAGCACGCGTCGGTTGGCGATTTATTTTGTCGCAAACACGGCACGGTGGTGAGCAAGCGATATGCCAGCCATTGTCATCGGAGCCGTTTCGTTGCAGTAGGCTGCAGGTTTGCGTGTCGCTCGGGGGCTGCAGTTTGGCACAGGTAACCATTTTCGGACGTGCGAAATACAGTCGAAAAATGTGTCAAACAGTTGCGCATGCAAAGGGGTGAGCCAAACTTGCTTGAGAGCGTTTGCTTTTCCAAGCATATTCGTAAGGGCCCAAAGTTGAGTGTATGCCTGTACGCTGATTTTATTTATGTTTCACGAATCAATTCATTCCAATTCCACGATCAGCTTTAGGCAATCCATTTTGGCAAATATTTCATTTTAAAGGGTTAAAAACGCTGCCCAATCGAGGGTCCGGCTTTGAAAACAACACGGGAGGAAATAAATTAACCAAATTAAGCAGTGAAGGACCAGGCGCCCACATCGATTTAAAATTATGTCAAAGATGAAAGCGGGACTAGGTGAAGGGAAAGGTGTATGTTCCGTTAGTTGTCCTTCATACTTCGCATTCTAGTGGGTATGTATGTGTGTAGGTGTGCTTTCGTTTCCTGTGCAAAGATTGCTGCGAATCACGGTCGAGTAGTATTCACCCTTCGGTTTCGGTTCGTCGGCTCGTCCCGTCACTAGTAATGTTTCATAAAGTTTTCACTTGTCCTGGTGTGTAAGTGATCGTGTGTTTTTGTGTGTATGTGAAAGTGTGTTCTTGTGTCCTGATTTTGGCAACAGCGTACGACACTCGCTTGCACGGTTTGTATCAGGTCCTTGCATCACTTCGGAGCTTTTCCGTTTCGTACACCGTTCGGGTTGGACTCGACTTTCGATGACGATACTGACCGTTCGAGATGACGATGATCTTGATGATGGTTTTCGCACTGATTCGAGTGATGTTGGACGTGTGACGAATTTCGTTTTCAAGAGCACAATCCGCCGCGCGCCGTACTCTCCTGATGCCGTAAGTCAGCATCCGTTTTTCAACAATGGTTCCGAAAGAGATAGGTTTCTGACGGGGTGAAATTTCAGAGAGAAAAACAGAGAGAAAGAGAGAGAGAGAGAGGACAAAAGATTAGGAACAAACAACGAAATGCGAGTCGACAGCGAGAGCGAAGCTTTGAAGAGATTTTTCGACCAAATTATGTCGGAATGCTGTGCGCAGGTCCCCGGGAACCTCTCGCGCTCGTTTTTGTCGACCCTGTCGTCTTGGTAACATTTGTGAAGCTTTCCCTTTGTGGGATCGTTCCCTCCCCCCAGCAGGGAGGCTGCTGGCTAAGGATGAGTGAGCTGGGATGCCTTCGAGATGGTTGACGCTTTCGAACGAGAAGGGACGGTATGATGGGAATCGGTAAAAGCACCGTTTAAATGAAAAACATTAAAAAAAAAGCACAATCACACGAGCGATGGAAAATTGCTCCTGGTGGCGCCTTACTTGGCTAAGTGTGCGTTAGACACGTTGTGCCAGCACATTGTGTCGAGTTGTATCTCGACGGTCTCAATCGACTGTGTCGTTCGGTTTAAAGCGTACAAGTTTCTGGTGAAAGTGTCGAAAACACTAGCAGAAGGTTGGTTCACGAGGAAAGAAATAGCTGTACATTCCGAGCCGAGTGTGGAGCCGTTTGAAACCAGTGTCGGTGCCATGTGTTCTGTTAAGTTTTTCCACCTTCATCGAACCGAAATTGATGTATTGTCCGTGCCCGATATGCCTCTCGCCTAGCCTGCTAACAGGTCAAACTGTCAAAATTCTCTGAGAACTGAACATTGACGGCTAACGATGACGGATCCATCCCCGTATAAGTCACCCTGGCACAGCATCCTGGTGTGAGGGAGTTTGCGCTGAACTCTTCATGGGAGCATCTTTCCATGCTCCAAATGTAGATGTGTGTGTGTATGTTTTTTTTGCACTTCTCTTCTCCGGGGATGCCCGGAGAGACCGGATCTCTGGCGCTTTGTCCTCTCCCGGCTCAGGAAAAGAAGCTTTTTCCCGAGATTTTCCCAGCGTGACTCGGGTACAGCATCCCCAACTACATTCGGTCGAAGCAGCGCGACACGAGCGCAGCGCCACAAAGGACGAGCGAACGAACCGAGCGCGCTTGCATTCCAGTGTTCTGTTGCTCCGGTCCAATCGTGGCCGTGTGTGTGTGTGTGTGTATGTAAGTGTGTGCGCACGTTTTCCCGATTGTTCCGGGCATCGCGTGCGCTCCCTTCGTGGGTGTAGTTAGTACTGTGCGTGTGCGTTTGTGTGTGTGAATGGCTGTGCTGGCGCGTGTACATGTTGTTGTCTGCGTGCGCGCTCGGTCTATTTGCCCCCCCAAAAGAAGAAGTAGCGCGTAAAAAGCACAGCATCAGCAGTAGTAGAAGCGGGAGCAACAGCAGCAGCATCATCATCCCGGCGGCAGTCCCTAGGATTCTTGGCGATCCAGAACGCGTCACGGTGCCAGTTGAACGGAAGCCCTTCAACCGAAAGGGTGCACAGCAAAACTTGCAAACACTCTCCATTTGCAGTATTGTTTTCGCCACCATAAGGGCACCGTTTCTAGTTTTATTTCCGATTTCGTCATGTTTTAATTGGTTTTTTCTTTCTCGTGATTTGTGTTTTTCTTTTTAATTTTCTGGAGTCGATCGGAAGTGCCAACATCGACAGTGCCACTGTGTGCGAATTTTCCCGGTGTCCACATCACATTCGAACCAGCGAAACCAACACCGTAAGCGATCGTCGCAGGCAACGCCGTTGCTGCACGAATTACGAACACCAGCGCGTTTTCCGTGTGGCCTCGAGTGGATTAAAATTATTAACGATACTAACAGCACCTACCACGAACACTTTCCCTGTTTTACGCTTCTGGCCCGTCGCCAGTAGTTTGCCAAATTGCCATGGTTTATGTGAACATTGTACGGTTTCGCAGTTATCTACGGATATTCGAAACCTGTCGATTCTATGTTTTCCGTTCCAGAGGAACCTGCTTATAAGTTTCGTTAAATCTCCAACATCCTTCGGTGTCCGCGACCAATATAGACTTTTCCGGCCTCTTATACCCCCACCCGGGCGGGCATACATCGTCAAATTTTGAGGGCATCGTTAATCGGCAGGAGAACAGACCACCATCCAGTGGAAAACGGTAGAGACGGGAAGTTCCCTTAAAGATCACGCATCGTCCGGATGGTCAGGCGTCGTGGTGTGCGTCGAAAATTGTGTCTTGTCCTCTCTGTATGTTGCGTCTGTTTACGTTGTGTATGCGTATGCGTGTGTGTTCGGCTACGTATGAGTGTGACACTGACCGTTCACCTATCATATTTCTCGCAGGCACCAGGCCTTTCATGTGATAATGCCAGCGGGTTGATCTCTGGGCGCGAAATGTAAAGGAAAATTCAGAAAAGCAAACTCTCCATCGGAAAATGGTTTCAAAGTGCTGGAATTCAGGTGACAATCCGAGTGCGTCACGCGGCCAGTGTCAACCGAGGGTCAGTTTTGCGTGTGAACAATTCAACGCTGCCAATCCGTAATGATGCCAAGTGGTGGTAGAACTCTGTCCAACATCCTTGGAGTGTGCTGGATTTGTGCAACGGAAATACGTACGTGGAAGGGTTTTAGCACGCGGCGTTGCAGAAAGCGAAAGGATAGGGAAAAATCACATACACCCAACGGGATGGCAAAGTGGAAAGGATAAGAGCGTGTGAGCGAGGGAGCGAGAGAAAGTCCCCGAGAGAGCTAGGTGGATAAAGGGCATCTCTTCTCCAACATGAAGTAGAGCCCGAGAAAGGGAAAAAAAGGGAACGAGCATGTGAGCAAATGTTGATGTAGGTGGAAAAAGTTTTTCCACCGTTGTTAAGCGGATGTATGGTTTTCGCGCATTTGGTTGATACCAGTCCCTTCTGCAACTGGGGTGGTGGATCGGGAAGGGGGAAGAGTCTGTTTGCAACGAAAACTTGTGCAGCAAACCACCAAGGCGAACAAAACAAAAAAACATAAGCACGCCAACTCAAACACTCGCGCAATGTGTACCGCGTGCGAGAAAAACATATTGTTACAAGGCTCCTGGAAGAAATGGCTGATTCTACGAAATGGAAATGCGGAGCCCTGTTCGGGGGACTTGCACAGAATAAGGGTTTGTTTTGCGTACTAACCGCAATAAAAGCAACACAGGAAAACGATGTTTTTGGAGGCAAAGGGCAGCCTTGAAAATTGATAGCACAGGTGAACGATTGATCGTTAAGTAGGGGTTCTCACAAACATCAAATATTCGAGGGGTAATTTGAGCCATGGAACTCATCCTTTTTTTGACGAGCGTTTCTAACACGAAGCTTCTTTTATTCATCATGAAGTTACAAACAGTTGAAAACAGACTCAGAGTTTTCATGCACTTCATAAGTTAGTAAAAAGTAATGGATTAATAATGGTACATCGTTTTGATACTGAAGAAAGTCTAGCATATTTTAAAAGTGTGGAATGACTCCCTAAAAAACCTGATGATGATTCGAAACTTTTCTTTCACCAGTACGGAGTTTACTCTGTTTGTTAGTTAAGGGCCGTTTTTGCACAACTGAACAGTGGCACAAAGTATTTAATATGTTTTTCATTATAAATCCATGGATGAAATATTTTATGGAAATCTAAATTCCAAAATGTCGATATGAGGCTGATTTTTTGGCTCTGTTCACCTCAATTGACTGCTTGCGGACAGTCACGGAAATGGTACAGATAGAGTTTTCTCAACTACCAGCTAACTACCGAAATACAGTGTCCTTTGGGATTCACTTTTATTCGGGTGCGGCGCACACACCCAACCACGCCGACACGTCTCCAAAAGGTGGGTCAATATCGGGCCCTTTACAGCTAGCCGAGAATGGCCTTGAGAATTTAAAGTTTTTATCCCTCGCCCGGTTTTTCGGAGTCGTTCCATGGAGTGGTTTTTCATTTTATTTTCTCCCGTCTCCAAGCGGCGGCCACATCCTGGATGGTGTGTGTGTGTGTGTGTTTTTTTTGTGCTGTTCATTCCTCCGCAGCGGAAGGTGATGTTACCGCGACGCGAACCGAAACGAAAGCTATGAAAACTGACCCCGTGGGTATAATATTCATATTTTTATTTTATTATTCATCCTTGCGAGTTTTCGTTCCGCCCGCAAACCCCCCCCCCCCCCCCCCCCTCGGGTTCGGTTCACCAGCTTATCTATTCCTGTGCGGAACAGCAGCAAGCCACAGGGATAGCCAGAATCCCGCAGAAAAAGCCCTTAAGCGACCGTTATGTGACCGAGCGACCTGACGGTTGGGGGTGGGCCGTCACCCCCCGAAACGTGCGGTGGTGAGGCTTAGCCAAGCGAAGCGACTAAAAAGGTACACACTTAGCGGTTCGTGGGAATGCGTGAGCTGCGTAGGATTCACCTTGTTCCCCCCGGTGGCGCGGATCCGGTCCTCACAACGAGGTATGATAGATTCGGGTCTCCACGCCGATCTTGGTGCCATTGTTGCTCTCGGTCTGCCGTGTGGAGCACGCGATATACTCGTGTGCCGGTTGGGCAATTGATTTGGTTTTTCCTTGTCTAATGCCAAAAGTCGGTACAACCTGCGGGGACAAGCAGTGAAAGCCCGCCCATAGATAAACGCACATGGGACCGCAGTCCCCGCCGTCCGGATAGGAGGATGTACGGGGGTTCGGTCTACATTTTCGGGCCTTCGCCTACTGCACAATGGGGGCACTCGATCCTGAATCAATAAGGCTGTTTTTCTTTCGCCATGGCAAAATGGCCAGGTGTAGGTAGCGTTTCGAGCGGTTTTTGTTTATTTTCCTCCACGTCCGTGGCGGGGGTGTAGAGGATTGGAGTCAATACAATCGCTACACAATCGCGCTCCGCCCGGTACCCAAATACCGTTTCGTTTCGGCAGCTTTTGAAGGATGTAACGGTGATAAAGGTAAACAAAACTTCCGATGTCGAAGGCATTTTTGTGGGATCTTTCACGGATGTTCCGTTAACTCGAACCAAAGGGGGACCGTTTTCAGTCTGGCTAGGTAAGACGACGGTAGACTGTAGGTCGAAACGCGCCTTTGAACTGCGTAGATAGTTTATTCTTAACGCCATTTTGTTTTTGTTATGTGGTAGCCTTGAGTAAAACATTGGAATATGAAGCGTTGGTAAAGGTTAGAGTTAAAAATAACAATGTTTGGAAAAAGGTGGTCAGTTGGGGTTTAGTGTATGGTAAAGTGCCGATGGATGATTTCCATCTTCACTAGGGATAGACTTTTCCGAATTGAACCAAAGAGGGTAAATTTGGTGTTGAAAACTTTTTTTCAGTTCTGGTTAGACACCATGGCCCATGAATATTCATATCCTTTTTGCTACAATGCCATGTGGGCGTAAAGGTAAAGGTTATTGACAAATTTGAAATGGAATTTCATTCTTTACTGATTGAAAAAAATATGTGACTAGATGTAAAAGAGCCTTGTAAGTTAAAAAACAATAACACTTTGCCTTATGATTCGTAATAAACCATAGATATTCAATAAAAATGATGTTAGACAAAACAAAATGCTAACAAAACATTATTTTCTTAGGAACTTTAAGTGTTTCCAAATTCATTCTAATTGCTATTTGGCAATGGATTATGTTAGTAGCAAGTGGAGTTGGACAAAACGACTTAAAAAGTCTAAATTAACTTTTCATTCTTTTCTTTTTGGCATAAAGAAAAAACTTAAATGGACAGAAACAAAAAATCCCAAAATGAAACGCCTGTTTATCTCCCACAAAACAAAGAACCACAAGACAGGCCCGTCAGCAGCAGAGCATGGAAAAGGAAGACCATTTTTCTTACTGTCAAATGTTAAATGAACTTTGCACAGTCTTCACTTTAATTTGAAAAATATTGATTTAAGCTATAATATTCTGTCCTATCCCTGTCATATTTGGTGCCTGGCCTGGACTATGACATTTAATTCGGTGGTTTGTTTTATTCCGGTAGGCAGGACATTTTCCTATCCCACACCCCCCCCCCCCCCCCCGCCCCCCTGACATGCGACAGAGTGCTGCTGCTGTGTTATGGCGCGCATTTCCAAGGTTTCATGCTTTCATCCGCTTGTTTCGTGGGTAAATTAGACCCATCTAGGGCCGCTCTCGGGTAGGTGAAGGAAGGGAGAATAAAACAAAGCGATGTAGATCCCACAAAGATCCTGCTGGTGGTGATGACATCATATCGCAGCCGACTATCCCCCCCACCGGTCCGGTTGGCCGAATCCAAGACGAATGTAAACGGCTCCCCAATAAGACAGTTCGAAACGAGCAACGTCCCGGGGAAATTCGGAATTTGACCTCCGGGAGACGGCTGGCTATTTCCACCCACCGTGGCAGACGCTATTTATTTTCCAATTTAGCTCTGTTTGAGCTTATAGTGAATCGTGTTTACTTTCCCATCAGGCTCGCCCGGGTTTTTGGGAAGCGTAAAGTCGGGCAAGCGATTGCAGGAATGTTTGTCTGTGTGTTTGGTGCGAATCAGCAGTGGGGGTTTGTTTCTTGGCGGTCAACGCAACACGGAGGGGAAGGGGATGCCCTGATCACTTGCCCTTTTGCTACCTTTTGCTTTCTTCTCGGAATGTTCCTTCTTGTGATTATACTCGCGTGCCATACAAACCAAGGCTATATTCGTGCGCATTCGGAGTGGCACCGGTTTGCGAGATGGCAGTCGCATTTTGGGTTAGGCCCTTACCCATCGTCCCATCGTTGTTTTGGTAAGGTATTTGGATTAGGCATCTTGGAGGAAATGTGCCGGAACAATAAACCGATGATATGGGGATGGTGCCCCTGCCGATGGCACTTGTACTGCCATCCCAAACCGAAGCCCCGGGGTCCGCTTTTTGGCGGAAAGGGGTGGAACAGCTCGGAATGAAACGTGCATTTTCAATATTTGGTTCCCGAAATCCTTCCGCCGTGGCGAAATCAAACACACATGTTTGTTCGAAAAGATGCCTTTTTTGGAGAGCGAAGCAACAGTAAGGGAGTGGGTTTTATCTTCAACCCTGCCCTGCCCAACTCCATGTTTAACGAGTTTGTTGGCGATGGTAGCATATTTAAGATTTGAATTTTACGATCTGCTCGTAACGTGCTTTCAATAGGATTTGGTTGGACGCGCGAGCACGAGATGGAGCAGGTCACGAGATGTTTGTGCGTGTTCTGACGTGGGACGTATTTTTAATCCCATCTTTTATGACGTTTAAAAACGTGTTGTTTTCTGCTCCATCTGTTATCAAAAATAGTTCGATAAGTATCCAGCTAAAAGTATTCTGGTTTAAATATGTTTCTAGTATTTATTGATTCTTGCAAAATTGGATCGCCCTTCCTTTTTCACATCGGGGAATTATTTCGCTAAGCTCCGCCACGCGGGGGAGAATAAATGCAAACCATTTGTAACGCGCTAAACAGGCTTTTTCAACCAAATCGTTGTCCCAATTATCCGGCGCTGACTTCTTCGACCCCACCCACCCCGGATCGGTGTTCAATTTCAGCGGCTCAGGTTTCGTTTATTTCAAACGCGTACGCTAAATCCAGCGTCTCGTGTTTTTCCCCCTGCTGCTTCAGCTGCGTTCCCCTTCGGTTTCTCTCTCGAACGCTCGCGAGACTAGGCACTGATTTGAAACTGTAATCATCTTATCAATGATTAATTTCCTTGAACCTCTGGCAGGGAAGGAGTAAGATGTGCACCTCCGGGTGAGTGGAATCTGCCAAGGAAAGGGAAAAAAACCATGGGATAGCAAATCCTAGTAGCGTTTGGTAAGCCCAAGCTTCACCATCGTCGTCGTCTTCTTGCGCTAATTCCATGCGTTTCCGTGTCTGGCGAGAGCGGTTCGCTATCTTCATACTAAACATTAGCCCGCCACCCGACCGTCGATTACCCAGCGCCAACTGCGTGAGCATAGAGCGCGCACCCTGGGAACCCCCGCCTGCGAGGAAAATAACTTGAAGCCCTCTCGAGCGCTAGGCACCATCCTCCGTTTGCCAAACAGCGTTACGCTTTCCGGAATCTGAAGCGTTGCAAGAAAAACGGGCCAAGAATCCGGAATTGATCCTATCGTCTGCGCTGTGTTTTCTAGCAACGGTTCGCCGATTGCCTGGGAGTTTTTTTTCCACACGGAAAATATTGCCTTGCCCCCCCCTTCTCATCCTATCCACACGAGAAGTCATCGGCGCGACGGAGCGGTGTTCGCGATACGCGAGTCTACTTTGTGCTGAAAGAAAGGACTACACACGGCGGAACATGTGCACATACACATACACCGATGAGCCAGCTATGAATAAACATGAACTTTCTTTCGAGTGTGAGCTCAGTTGTGTTGTGGCAAGCTGTTCTATCACATCTTACTTACCGATTCCGATAATTCAAGCTTCGAGGCCCTAAATTCGAACGAACGATCGGAATGAATGGTGGGGAGTTTTATGGTAAAATCGGCCCAACATTCTTCAGGGCTAAAACAAAAGAAACGAAAAACAAAACTTAAGAATCGATAAGAAAATAAACCTTATTCTTGCTCCTGCTTGCTGACTGTAGACCAAATATAGGCAAATATGATTGGCCTCATCATGATCCATTGGTATTCGTTGGTAGAGATATCATCCGAGGAAGGAATAGAGGAGTAGAGCCTACGATATGTAGACTTTATGCCGTAGACTTCGTTTGAGTCTAGCTCTCATTTGTACTGCGACGAGAAGAATTCTTATCTAATTGATGGGGTCATCGCTAAGGTGGCAAAGAAGTGTGGGGTGATGAGTAGACTGGGGAACAACCTAAACTTTTTTGGGAAAGTTCACCTCTACAAATCAATTATCTCACCGCATTTTGATTTTTGTCCATCAATATTGTTCCTCGGCAATCGGACACAGCTCAAAAGGTTGCAAAAAGTGCAAAATAGGGTAATGAGGTTAGTGTTGTGTTGTAGTCGGTACACGCCGTCTGCTGTTATGCTGGATGTCCTGCAATGGATGTCGGTAGAGCAGCGGATCGTGTACCAGACTATGATACTAATATTCAAACTCCTGAGGGGCTTGTTACCGGGGTACCTTGGAGAAAGAGTAGTTAGAGGTTCTGACGTTCACCGGTACAACACTCGAAGGGCTCATGATCCTAGAACGTCAAACTTTTCGACAGTATTTGCTAGAAATTCTTTGTTTTGTAAAGGTATACAATGGTATAACAGCATGCCTAGAGAGATTGCCGAGGCTGCAAACGTTCGCGAGTTCAAGCGCTTGTGTGCCGTGTACGTTAAGCAGGTTGTTAAGTAGAACCCAGTAGAATGTGTAATGTCTCGTAGATGTGTATTGTGAAAATTTAATGTTTGTAAGCATTGCACTTGTCATCACGATCTCACAGATGATGATGATGAGATTTTTGTTTTGCAAATTTAAATGTAAATAAAAAAAAAAATGGAACAACATATCTTTGAGACACGCGCGCGTAAAAGTGGAAATTTGAAGTTGATCTTTCTGTAGGAACTGTATCAGTCGCTCTTGTGCAATCACGTGGCAGGCGCCTCGAATTCATCCATTGATGATTTTTTCGACGTGACCAACTGTTTCACGGATAAGGTTTGCTTAATTTGCCAATCCTGGAAAGTGGTAACTCCCCTCCATATGTTGGACAAGGGAGATACCGGCTACACGAATAGGATAGAGCATTTTTTGGCCGTGCACTCCGGAGAGCGGTTCCACGACTCCTGTCTTATGGAAGCTGTGCTAACCGCTGTACGCAAGGAAAAGAGAGCTGACTGGTCTTTTTCGTGAAGGGTCACTTTGATCCCACCACTTCGTGATTTGCTTTAAAGTTTGAAACAAATATCTTTTGATAACTCCGCCATTCTCAAACCTGTGTTGGGGTAAGAGGTGGGACTCATCATCATCTAATGGAATGATTGCCGGAGATTTTGTGGTATCAAAAGTAAATAATTCCTTGTGTGAATCTTTTCTTTTAGAATAAGTTGTGGTTATGGGCTTAATGAACTTCAGCGCATTGCAGACTCTCGTCGAAATAACTCATGGTTTATGTCATGATATACTTAAAGAATCTCTGTTCTTTGTTTACTACTCAACTTACTAACATCAGTTGTATTTAAAATGACGACAGTGTTTTATTATTAGGAGGACATGGAGGATTTATCAGCTATTTTGGAACTCGTGGGTATATTTAACACCCTTATTTATTTGAATGTAATTTTGTTTATTTCGAAAGTTTTATGATGTGAGCACGCTTATAAATTATACCTACACCACTATCATTCTACTTGCACATGGCAGAACACCGACGAGGGTTTGTACGCGCGACGTGTCTTGCAAGTATCAACCATTCAAATGTATCACAAAGTGAGGTTGTTTTTCATCATGCTTTTTCCATTCATTTTGTCGCAAAAAGAAAAAAATGCAGCATGAAATGTGATAAGCTGATTTTGACAAAAATACCCACTGAATTATAAATGAACCCTGAATAGAAAGCTTTATTTTGCGAGTTTACTATGTGTGGCAGTACATTTTGGACGGTTGTTTTTTTTTCATGTTTCGTACTAGCCGGCTATCTAAGCCACAGTTGGGTTGATAAAGTGCCACAGCAGTCTCGTTTGAGATTTGCGATCTGTATAAGAGCGGTGACACTTTTTTTCCTGTCTGCTCGGCCATTGGTTCATGAGAACCTTCACTGCATGCATCATTCAACAGCGTGACATATATGGCTAAGCCTCTTGTCTGTTTTCATGATAAACCCTGCTTTAAGTAGGATATTGTCCAGTTCATTACGTCATGTGACGAAAAGTTTGCTGAAAATACTTTCCGCTTATTGAACGACATTTTTGTTTTGAATGGGATTGTTAAATAAGTTATGTTCTGCTATAACCTGAATAGAATAGGCTTCCGTTTGTATGATCAAAAAGATTAAACCAACTATCACTTAGGTTGATTTTGGGGACCAAGTGTCAAATTTTAATACCCTCAAACTTTTTCTCTTTCCTTCCGCAAAGGCTCTCCAAGACGGAGACAGTGCGCAAGAATGTTGTGAGCTTGTGAGTACGGGTATTTTCCCCAGAGGACAAGAAGGGTGTGAACTCTGGAATATTATGCGGTCGACAATGTGTGTCGTTCCACTCACCAGCATTGCGATGTCTACTCGGGCGATCGCACGAATCATAATCAACAGTGAGTGAATATTTGTCGTGCTGCTGTGGCTGTGTGACGCGCGAACCGACGAACGGTTCCTGCACGAGGAAGTGCTTGCTGGCCTCGCCCGGATGCGGGACACAATGGGGTGAAAAAACTTTGTTAATTTCAAGTCTAATAAAGCCGTACGGCCTGTGCGGCGTGACAGGAAAAAGTTGAAAAACATCGGAAACTTTTCGTATGCGGTATGCGACGTGCTACCCATCCGAACGCGCGACCGCATAGGCCGGTTCGGTGGGGGGTTTTCCGTAGTGGAAAACGATGCCCTTCCGGCGAACGTGGCGCTGGCGCCATTAAGAATAATACCATCTTGAGAATAATTAATACTTCCATCAGTTGGTTGTTCCAGAGGTTTCGGATTCTTCCTGGATGGTGGCTGTTGCTGCTGGCTCGAAATTTTTCCCCATACACCAGATGGAGTTTTCATGCGCCGTGCACTCCTCGTTGGCGTGGACCGCAAGAAGTTTGGTTTTATTTTATTCTATGTTGCCCTTCGGTCGCCTCATCCTCCACTCACCGCGATCTTGGTTGAGCGCGTTGCGCGTGCATAATTATATCGTAAGAGTTATGAGCAAAATAAAAATTAAATTTCAATTACACTAATTATTAATCGTGGCAGAAGTTGAGGCGGTGGATGCAACTCGTCGGGAGCGCAAGCTACATTAGCATAGTCATTAAAACAGGAAGCATAGCGAAGAAGTTGAGTATTGGCCGTGGAGCAAGGAAGCCGTGCCTGTTTACAAGTGAGAAACTCGGTGTTGAACTGAATCGCAGCGTCCATAATTGTGTTTTTTTTTGGGTTTTTTTAAGTGTCATTACTACCGGAAACAGTAATGTGACAGTCAGCCAGAAACTCATGCCAGATGGTTCCATTTCGATATGGCACATTCGTTGGCGGCGTGGTCAGAATAGCGAAATACGCCTGGGAGCACAATTGAATCACCATCCTCCGCCACCGGGCCTGGACGTTGCAGATCGTGTGTATTGTTTATTCAGCACCCGTTTTATGGAGGGTTTAAAATAAATCATAAAAAATTCATGGCCGAAATGAGGGGGGGGCAGACAAAGCAGTGACGCGTGCGGACGGAAAGCAACAACCCCCAGGCCGGCAATAAGAACTCTATCGCAAAGGGGTAGCAACGCAATGCACCGAACACTGGTGTCCCCTTCCATCACGGCCACATTAAGGGCTCGGAGAGAAACTTAAAAAAATAAAAGCAGCCCAACTCCGAACCGGGGGAAAACCGTGTGGAAGTTTCGTGACGCGTTGTGCTTTCCATCAGTCTCAGTGCCGAAAGGGACACGATCCGTTGTTGCCTGGGCAGAGAAAACGTGCCCACACAGCAGAATGGTGTTTTATTTGTCGGTGACGGCTCGACATGCCATAATAACGACCGAGGCCCCGGCAAACCGAGAAAAGCACAACACACTAATTGAAATGGGGAGGGTGGACAAAAAGAAAAAAAAATACAGGCGGAATGATTTAATGTAGTTTATAGCAAATATTTGAGCACCGCTTTTTGACCGATTATCCTACTATTTTCCGTGTCCTGTTGTTGTTCGAGCGTGTGAATCCACTTCCCCCCTCCGGTTTGGACATGCGTTTCAGCGGCCGTCGGGCCGATTTATCATCGGCAGCTTCAATTTGTTCAACGGTCTTTGTTTGCTTTGGCTAATGACGTTTGAATAACGTTTCGATAATCTGCTGAATTATTATGACAGTAAATTTTAAATTCTACCCCCGCCCGATCTGCACGGATTTTAACCGCACGGCTGTCAAGCTGCCTCTGTCTAGAGGGCGATTCCACCCAACTGCAAGAGTCAGGGCCAGCGAAAAGGGGGCGGCCAGAGCACTTGCCGTTATCGAATGGAAATGTCCTTTTCGTGCATTCGTTTTTTCTTTCGCATTTACATTTAATAGTATCCGATTGTCTTTGGCAAAGGCGAGGGATTATGTGTGTCACTTTTTGTCAGTTTTCCTCCAGTGAAGCGCATTCGAAAGCAATCTGGAACGTATGGCCAGTGCCGAACGGGTTTTGTGAGCGACTTCTCCCCTCCTGTGACCCCCTTAGCTATTGATTGATCGCAGTTCCCCATTACGGGTGGGTTGGCGTTCGAGCAGGGCCGGTCGTCGAACAGACCTTCCGAGGAAACTGCAATCGAAAGATAAGACCGATTTGCGAGCACGATCGACTGCATTTAGCAGCGTTATCACAGTCCCATCATCCCGTCTGGTCGGCCGAGTGGGACGAAGGCGTGCATTGAGCTGCAAACGGGATGCACTCGACCGGAAGCGGCGGCTCAGGCCGTAGTGTAAGTGCCATTGGCCGATAGTGTGACACTTATGACAGTCGTTTCAAGACAATAAAAAAAAAATCGGACAGGAAAATCCCCGACATCCTGTTCCACCGACTTTGGACAATGGCGGATGGGTCAGGAAGGAAAACAGACCGGGGAAATCGGAGGGGGCTACTGAAGATGGAATATAAATCGAACTTTATGGCTGGTCGGGTCAGATCGTTCGAGGTTCGGATTGGAATATGATAGAGGCAGTAGGAGGGGGACATAAAAGTGGGATGTTGGGTACTGTCCTGCACTACTCGAGAATATTGGCCACGAGAAAATTGCACCGTCGGTGGAAATTCAGTCGGCGGAAAGTGTCGTTTGTGAAAAACTCCCGATGCACTCCCGTGAAAACCGCCTTGTTTTCCTTGCTGGAAATTTCGTGCGGGTCGTCGTATTGGGGTCGACCATTTTCGTTTCCGACGAGTGTTTTGCTGGCAGTTCACTTCCTCTGCGATGTCCACAGATAATATGCATTTTACGATAACGATGGTGCGTCCTCGGCAAAGGTTCGATTTTTCTCAAATTGAATCATATTTTCTTCCTGTGCGCTCACTCGCACACCGTTTTCTTGCACTGGCGAGTGGGTTTATATAAAATGACGTCTTTGAATATAGATTGTAGATCCAATAGCACACGGTTCATGTTCTCTTCTCTGTACGGAAAATGAAAATGATGTAATATATTTTCACGTGAAATTATAAAACATGACACTTATTTGACATTAGTCATCGTTGTTTTAAACTTCACGTTGCTTCTAGCTTTATACAGCACGTTCCAAACTAAAAGATCTTCTTCATTATTCGTGATTACATTTTTGTTGACGAAAACTTCTTGTTGAAGCTGTAAACGTGACGGAAAAAGTCGTTTTAACTAACACTTTGCGTCAATCAGGTGACGTTCGTGTGCAAAGTTTTTCAACCGAAAGCATTAGCAACAGCGAGACGAATTTGTCTGCTGAAGTTTCCCACCGGGGGATATTTTCAAGTTCTGGGAGAGATTCTGCTGTCCTGGAAAACTTTGTTCAAAGCTCTGCGAGCACCTACCTCTGAATGGAGCAATAACCGTTTGTGCGAAATTTCTCACTCGAACGCTACCGGCTTGAAGGTTTTAAAAGAAATAAAACCAAACGCTTGATGAGCACCTTTCGAGCATCATTAAGTTCCGCCATAGGAAATCCGAGCTAAATGGTAAATGACTTCAATGCGGGGCCCATCTCGTGTGAACAACGCCTGCACGCTTCCACCGTACCGCAATGGCAACGGTCAACTGCTTTATTGGCTCGTAACATTTTTTTCCCGGTGCTTTTGGTAGGACACTACACCGATTCACGTTTTATACCCACCGTGGAGTTTCATCTTTCGGTACGTGTTGTTTTTGCTTTTGTCTCAGACCAGCTATGGATCATAAGTTTTTAGAGTCTGCAATGAAATCAAAGAACGAACAGGCCAAGGAGATTACCCTAAATTACACGATACGGGCAAGGTAAGCCATTTGGCAACGCTTTTCGGATCTCCATCTTGAGGAAATTGACTGAAACCGTGGCAACCGAAGATGTCTCTACCAATTCAAAACGGTTCTCAAACGAGCGCTTGAGCTAATGGTTGGAGAACAACGTTCTCGAATATGCTGTAGGTTGGGCTTTTTTGATCAGAATTGAAATCCAATGGGATGTTGTCACGATTATTAAAAAAAACATTATGTGACACTTTTGGTGTAGAAGTTTGCACCATTGGGTAATTTCATCTTAGACAGGAAAAGAAAACAATTTTATATTTGGGCTTTGCAGATGTTTTCAACCTATTTTAAATAGGTTTTCCTCTGACAAGTTTGTCTTTAAAGTAAAGTTAAATTTGATTCTATGGAAGAAAGAAAGGCACAACAAAGCAAGATGTTGAGGGATACAACGCAAACATTCTCCAATTTCTTATCGACACCCTAAGGTGACACGATATAATGAAGTCAAACCTGCTCAGGCCTCGGTTACATCCCCAGCCACAGTTATCGTGCAATGTTTTCGCTTCGCTTAATATTTTTTATGCTCTCCCAACATCCAAAATCGAAGAATAGGCAAAACAAACTCTCCTGCTCCACGTTACCATACACACAAAAAAAGAAAAAAACGGTGAAACTAGAGCAAAGTGAATGCCAATTGAACTGAAATGAAATTACACGCAAAAAAACGGACCTCTCCACAAAATGGCCTTTTTCAACCCCCGCTCGGGTAAGGGAAAGCGGGCGAAGACTCACCCTTATCTTATCTTTTATTCTCGCGTGCTCCTCCAGCTCAGTGATTATTGTGTACACTGCTCGAACCGCTGCGGAAGCTGTGTTCCGATCGATCGACGGTTTCCTTTTTCCTGTTTTTTTTCTCTTCTTTGCCAATTGAATGGGATGCAAACTGACTGTTGTTGTTGTGTTGTGGCGCGCTTCTGTCTCCTTTTTATTTCCGTGCTCACGTAAGTGTGTTCTTTCAGATTATTCGACCGCAGCTTTCAGTGGCTAAACAAACGTTGTTTGACATTGCTGGAGAGTGAAAAAAAAAACGAAACAAGTGGTACACAAAAGAACTAACAAGAACAGAGGCACAGAGAAAATTAAACGGAAGTATCATCGGGCGCTGCTGTTGTGTGGTGGTCACTAAGGTGCACGACGGGACGGGGCAGCAGGGCGTTGTCAAACAAAGAGCTTCCAGCAGTAGAAAAGTCCGTGTCCTTTCACGAGTGAGAGTGTAGTACGGAGTACGCGCGCTCCTGTATTTAGTTGTGTTTGTATGTGTAACCGTGTGTATGCGTGTGGTCGGCGTGCGTGCGCCGCGTGTGGTTTTCGTGTGAACCGAATTTATGGACAACTTGCTCGAATTGCTCAATGAGTTGTGCTGCGCGAGATAATGGTACCGGGCGTATCGATTAGACCTCGGTGATGGTATGTCCAGCGCCCGCACGTTTCGGAACTGTACGCGTCAAACGGTGGCTGGCGACGACGACGACGAGATCGCACTGAAGTGGACGCAAACATTCCCGGTCGGCCAGGAAGCGAAAGGACAGCGTTGCCGCAGAAGGTTTGAAGTCACCATTCCCGGCTCTCCCACCGAAAAAGGGGGATTGCGTAACCATTGCTGAACGATAAGGGGCCACCGTGCCAGGCTTCTAGCAAGCGTATGCTCCATTGCTCGTATCCAACCATAGCAAGACCGCAGCAGCAGCAGCAGCAGAGGGCCAGCCTGTAGAGACACTCGGGCGGAGCGGTGCCAGCGCAACGAGCATAACCCCCGGACCTGCGTTGCAAGATTCAAAATATACTCGAGACAATCATCGCCACCGCCTACGCTGAGGTTGCAATGTTCTGGTAGCCAAGAAAATTTCGCCGTGGATCCGTATTGCGGCGGCGGAATCAACAGTGGTGGCCAATGGCCGATACCGAACTGCGGCGGTCCGATGTGTCATCATGGGCCCGGGCCGGGGCTTCCACCGGGGCCGGGTCCAGGGCCGGGCCCGGGACCGGGACCCGGACCAGGGCCGGTCCCCCCCGGCATGGGCACACTAGTGCACGGTCCCTCGCAGCTGTCACTGCACGGTCCACCACTGCCACCGCCACCACTCTGTAATCCATGCAGCAATACGAATAGTTTTAACTCAGTGCCATTACCGGGACCGTCTCGCTGGGGCCCCCGTACATCCTGTCCTGTACATAGTCCATTCAGAATACGAGTGCCGAACGGTTCGATCTGCTCCGGACATCAGGTAAATTTGCCTTTTTCCCCCTTCCACTGTGCTTTTGTGTTGTGTGCTTGCGAAAACACAGGCGCTGTTTGACGAGAGCCGAGCGATGGGATAGGTCAATTACCAACCGTTCGTACTTGCTGGGAAGTAATCAAACCGTTTGAAAACAGGCAACCCCGTTGGGGTGCCAGGGATATGATTAAACGTTTTCCAGAAACTCTTACTTGCCCTGAGGGGATTTTCAATTTCCGATTCGTAAGAAATTTCTCGAGAAACGAGAGAGGGTCCTTCTTGGAGCTCATGTTCATTTGACAGGTTGATTCCATTCTTAAACAAACATATCCGTATGAGATCCGGACCGGGTTCGGGCAACAGAAA
Source organism: Anopheles ziemanni (assembly GCF_943734765.1). Taxonomy (NCBI): domain Eukaryota; kingdom Metazoa; phylum Arthropoda; class Insecta; order Diptera; family Culicidae; genus Anopheles; species Anopheles ziemanni. The sequence continues at coordinate 22,259,058 of NC_080706.1, read as the reverse complement.
GACAGCCCAAGATTTCCTTGAAATGGTAACGGGGGGAAAAAAACTATTCCATTTTGCACCCGCCCCCAGCTCTCTCGACCAACAACTCCTAAAGAAGCAAACAATCGGCCGGCAACTACTTTGGATAGCAAATTTGTTATGTAAATAAAACTAACTACCCAGAAAAAGGGATACTGCCGGTTTTTGCGGAGCAAAGTTCAACCAGCCACCTTATCGACATATTGTTTTCCTTTCTCGGTTCAACGAACCAACCCTGCAGCCGCTGAAAGTTTGTTGCTCGAACGGATTTTGTTGATTCAAACTTTTCCATTGTACGTGGTCGGTACGTTCGGTTCTCTTTTTCACCTTATAAGGGTTCGAACTTGTTCCGGATCGGATTAAACTTTTCCTCTGCAGTTGCCGGTCGATGCCAGCCACCTCATGTTTCCAGTGTTTTAGCTTTTGTCTGTGACATATCCGATCTATGCCGGGGTTCGAATTGAAATTCATCAGCTCATCCATCCATAGCAGGCTTTAGTGGGGTGGCGATTTGCACTACTCTAAGGCGATAGTTGCACCTAGTCTAAGACACATCCGTCAATTGGCGGGAGACGTTTGGAGATATCCGTAAAGTTCTGCCAGCCGTCTCAGAATGATTGCCCCTTTAGCTCGAGCGGATCCTTTTGCTGCCAATCAAATCCAACCCAGTTGGTCCGATCCGCTTCCGTCCGCCTCCTCGTCCCGAACCCGATTAGTTACGCTGCGGCTAGAATGTTAAGTGGCAAACTATTACAAATCCGGCCTCCGAGCTAATCCTGTCGACTGGAAATTGAATAGCACTCCGCTGAAGATGACCGATGATTGAGATGAGTTTTCGTCAGCAACAGCCCCGCCGCCGGTCCCGCACCGACACGCTCCGGCTAAGTTTCCGAGCGCTGTTAAGTTGTTCGAAATCGGTCTCAGCCTTTGAAAAGCACCACTCGAGCATCTTGCATACACTGAACCACCGTTGATCGATTGAGTCTCGATGGGCGAGGCATAATTTAATCAATCGAAACCTCAATCGGCCGGACAACTAGGGTGGTGGATCGGTGGGGTCGATGATTGGCGAGATGTAGAAGATCGAGTTGTCGAAGACTTCAGCATGCTTCGGAAGCCAGCTATCACTGCGAAGCTCGTCGGTGCTGGAGGCTCTGGACGTTGGAGAAGGCGAAGAAATACCTCACCCGTTTGCGGCACAAAGTTTTCTTATGGCGTCGTAGGTGGGGTATCTTTTTTGTTTGGATCATGCATGCAAATGGTCGAAATTATCGAACAGCCGCAAGGGTTGGTATGTTTTAAGACCAATCGTTTCGAGAACCCGGACCCGGGCGGTGAAAATGCTGAAAATCTTCAGCACGAATTAATTGAGTTTAATTATTCATTTGCCTCTTTCGCACGATTGCCGGTTCCGGAAACACATTCCTATGAAGACGTTTTGTGAGTGGTTTTTGTTGGAGAATGTTAGTTCGGTTTTTCTGTTGCCCAGCTTTTTACTTGATGTAAATTTGCTACAACACAAGTTGAAACCAGTAGTGGAACTCTTTTAATAATAGTTGGGTTAAAATCTCGTCTCGAAATTTAAACTAAATCTTTGGTTTTGGTCATCTAGCGATAATGTACATCAATAGGTGAACAAAATACTAAACCAACCAGTCCACACAACGTCGATCCATCCCAGCTTCGTGTCAATCCTTTTCGCCGAATAAATTTGTCATTATTCATTTCATTGAGATGTATATCCTCTCGAATATCCAGCTTCAAATTTCATTTGAATTCTGGAACTCGAATCGTTACCGTTATTTTAGGATTTCGCCGAAGGTACCGGGCTGAATAAATCATGTCGACCACCGGTAAATTATTGAAACCTGTCTCGCCCTTTTCACTCAGAACCGCCAGCTTGCCCGTTTGAGGCAATCACCACTTGTCGACGGATGTGTTTGCCGGTTTTTATTTCGGTAGAACTTTGGGGTTGTCGGTCACATCAAGTGAAGATTTCCTCCTCACGATGCCACTGTTCCAAATCAATTGTGTTGCTGCCTCCATTTTTTCAGTAAGTCTCTCTTTATGGTACGAATGTTAAAGTTTCTGCAGCTCGTTAGGGGAAGAGACCGTAGATGGCTACGAGGAAACAGAGCCAGCTGGTACGATGAACTCCGCACCGGAAACAACGACACGGAACGGTCTCGGAAAAAGTTCGTCACCGTTTCTGCACTTTTCATTCCACGAAGCGACGGAATTGCGGAGGCTGAACGGTTTCCTTCCTGGGAGTGGGAGTACGATCGAAGCTCGGTTCGGTCGGTGGGTATCTCGGATTGATAAGAGCCCTGTCGGTTTATCTCACCGAAATCCGGGCCGTGTTCACGGCAAGCTGTTCCGGTTTGGGCTCTAATTGAGTGAACCATTAAACGAACAATTTAATGAATAATCGGTTGGGGCGGTTATGTTGCGGGTGCGGCAATCGTCATTAATTATTTTCTCATTCTGAGATTTTCCGAACGAAGCCTCTGAAGCAGGGCACTCAGGGTTTGATAGGTGAGTGCGGTAAGAGAAACTTAAACGGCTGCAGGCAGTTAAACGTTCGAACGGCCATGAGATTTGCTTCCTGACACGTAAGGAGTTTAATGGTGATTGTAATCTGATAAAAGCAAGTTTAATTGATGTAGTGTGTAGGTTGAGAAAAATGTGTTATCAATTGCAATTGTCCTCTTAACGCAGGGGAACACTGATGATATCCACTGTAGGGTAGAAGAACGAAGAAGACAAAGCTTTTATGACTGACCAAGAATCATGTACTAATTGCATTAATGGATGGTTTCTTAATTTAATTGTGAAACATGATACTTGTATCGATTGCATATGGTTGAAACTTTGATGATACCTTCAGTATGGTCAGATAGATCGGGAAGATGTTATGCATTGTAAATATGTGATTTGCAAGTATTTTGTCTATGTCTCTTGCTGTGTATTACCAACTGTTATTGATATGAATTTATTTTGTTGTTTCCATGCTCATATAGTTTTCCAAACCAACATTTCCAACATTTTTATTATTTAAACCAACCTCAACATTTTTATTATTTAAACTATCTTTACTGTACATTAAATATTAGCGAGAATTTTCATCCAGGAAAGTTCCTTCGGGTTGCGATGCACCATCCATTCGAATCGACAAGCCATTATAGTTGCACGGCCAATTGCTCGTTATTAGCATGAGCTTTCGCCTGACTATCTGCCGATAAGGCAAGGGGATGATGTTGCCTGCTGCCTTTTTTGCTTACTGTCCCTGGGAGATAAAACTTTGCTTCCCGAGGACCTGGGCCCAGTTCCGGCCGTCATTAGCTTGCTCATGTCTATCTCTTGTCCCGAATCGTACCAAATTGGCTCGCAACGGAATTGATGGAAAACTTTTCCAATTTAGTCCGCCTCGCCGTACGGTGGCCGGCGGGCGAAAGTGTTGAATGGCAGTTTTAGCTTTTTTTTATCTCCCTCTTCTCTCCGACTCAATCGACCCGCTATTATCCTACGGTGCTGCCATTGCCTATCGGTCCCGCGGACGGAGGCAGCCGGTTTTCGGAGTTCCGGCCTTTCCGGGGGCCCAATTGGGTGGAAGTTTCGAGGGCCGGTAACAGATTTATCACGCGTTGGGACGAAACTGGCTACACCGGTGGTCCTTGGCTTACGGTCGATTGGTTTTGGTCGTTGGCTGGAACAGCTAGGTTGACCGAAGACGAGCGAACGACACCCGTCACTCTCTCTCTCTCGGGGGGTGGACCGGATGTTGTACTTTCTTTCGTCATCCCATGGCAGCGGGACCGCCATTACTGTTGGACGGTGGTGGTTTTTCCAGGGCTTTGGTCGTGGAAACTATTCCATATTACCAAACGATAGCAAACCTTGAGAAAAAACACCAGCGAAGCAGAGTGAGAAGGTATGGCGCGTTCGAGTTTTCAAAGTTGAAAATACTGAAATGGAAAAGTTTACCTTCCCCGTTCGCATTGATCCTCGTCCTACGCCGTACTTGCCCTAGAGAGGGCATTTAAAATCATTTTTCCTCGTTTGCAGCTTCCACTGAGGGCGGGTGGCCTCATGTCTGCGCACCACCTACGTCGCCACCAGCCACGAAAGGGTCGGTGACAGCCGAGAGCGATTGGCCGTAAATCTTCATTCGATGGGAATAAATTTGAACATTTGATTTATGACACTGGCAAAGTTAGAACCAACACGTACACCTCCCCTGGGGGGAGTGACTCGTGGCCCTGCATCCTATCCGCGTTGCCGTCACATCATAAGCACACAATCATCACTGCGTACGATGATGAGGGAGGCGGCGATGACTTACGCCACGTCGGCCCGTCCGAATGTTCGGTGCACCAAGTGCTGCTGATGACAGCACGTTTTGCATCATGCTCTGCGGGGAAAAAGTTAGTTTTTCGTTTGAATAGAATGTTCGTTTGCAGCATGGTCGTTTTGGGGGTGGAGTTTTTTTTTCCCTGGGTCAGAAGATTAAATGTTGATGATCTAAAGTTAATCGATGGTATTGCACCCAAAGTACCCGACCAGATCCCCGGGCGTCCATTGAAAAGAGGATGGCAATAAACTGCAAGACATCGAAGTTTGAATGGCTCTCGTAGTGATCATAAATACTTCCCTCGAGTTTTCTAATTGAACTCTTTTGTGGAACTATCTGCTGCTCATCGCAATGGTGAAGATTGTTTTTTTTTGTTTTTCATGATAAATGTTTCACCCGTTCCGATTACTGAACTGCATTCATGCCCTAACACTATTGAAATCTCCTTTTTCAAGAGAATATCAAGTGCTTGAAGCAACAACCAGTTTTGATTTGGTTATTGTATGCCATAAAATCCGCAGTTAGTTGGTATGGGGGTAACTGCTTGGTAGTGGCCGACACACCTCTCAAAGGATCCGCTGCGAGGTGGTCTCGACCTCACCGCAGTCACAGGAAAGGACCTGTTGCAAGCGCGATAGCTTCCATCCAATCGTTGTTGACAGTGCACCGTACCATCGCGATACTCCAATGAGCCACCACTGAGGTCCAATGGTTTTCTTCACTGGCAACTTGTTACTATTGTAATTGTCGGCATCGACAAGCAACGGTGTCGGGCGAGAGCTAGCAGGATCGTTTACGCCAGCTGCAGCCCAACAGCCAATTAAAGACGATAATATAGAGCAGGTTTACAGCACACTGGTTCGCACTAATGATGCCGGCAGATACACCGAACTCGGCCTCAGGATCGTTTGACCATTGGGTGTATTTTGCTCGACTCTTGTTGTTGATAATGATGATGATGATGATGTGGATGTTGAGTACGATGATGCTTCTTCTAGGTGTTGAGTGATTTTTTGTAAACGATGCAAACGCGAAGGTCTAAAACAACATCGCACTCGGAATAATAGCAAACAACGATGTTGTAGTACCGTCTTCCACCATAGTGACCATTGGGGGCTTTCCTCTTTTCTGAACATAGGACTAGTGTACAAGCTCAACTTATCGATTCATTTTGTACAAGCTTCATTGGGTTTCGTAGTAAGGGGTGGAAATCATTACGTTCGACAAGCCAAGTTAATGGTCGCTTTCATCTAGCAACATACAACTGGAACAGAGTATATTGATCTACAACGATTTGCTGCACTGATCGCAGCTATCACAATTTCTCTAACCACGAACGTTCATTACAGACGCTGGTTGTTAAGATTCAGTTAGTCAGGCAGCTATCCACCTCTTTCAACTATATTTCGAATCGTTCTGAGCGGTAGCCCTCTATTTCTATTTATTTTAATAGGTTTCGTTTAAATGGAATTTTTCTTGGAATGTACTCATTTTTGCAAGAACCAGATGGAACGCAAGAAATCCTTGTTAAATATTGGAACCATGAGATATTGAGTTTCTTCTTTGTAACAATAATCCTACTTCGCACCGGTTTTCTGTATTGATTTAGTTGTCAACTCTACAATGTGCGAATTAAATCATGTGTGTAATTATTATTTTCAGAGGATAAAGTAATGACATTTTCTAGTCCCGATACGTTTTTAAAGGATCCAATAGCTTAGAGCAAAGTGAAAAATTGAAATGTAGAAATAAGTGAAAAATGTACTTTGTACATACAAACATCTTCGCGCACTGAGTGAATTCAATATTGGCAAATTAATGCGGTAGAAAATTTTTTATTTGCAACTGACGTTTTGTTCCCGATCAATTATAGCTTACTACAGCAAGTTCATATGACCAATTTAATCTTCATTTTTATCATCCCTACACCGAATATCGGTAAAATTTTCACATTCTCATTCTTATGTTGGAGCAAATAAGAGTGAATTTTTTCGATATTTTTTCCTCTTTTTCACGCCGTTCACATGGACTACCGCCATGCTGTGTGTGTTTGTTTTTGCGCTATTTGCGCAGAAATTAAAATTTCATTAAATTTCCTGCTCATTACCAGCAGTGTGGGTTTTCGCTTTTCGTTTCCATGCAGCGTTGGAGTGTTCCTGTTATGTTTGCTATGCCACCCCTCAAAGGTTAAGTTTCATTTTTTTAATTTTTTTTTTACTTTTCTTATTGCACAATTTTCTTGTTAGTACGTATTTCAATCCCGCGTACATACATTCAGTAAATTGGTTATATACCCATCTCCATGACCGTGGTGTAGCGTTTCCTACAATTTGCGCGGTTTTCTTGTTGTACTGGTGCGGTTCGATCGTCTGGTGGTCGTTGCACTGTAAGTTTCATTAAACTTTTCAAGTTTTTCATGTTATTTTTAGTTAGTGATAGTTCACTCTGCTTTGTAAAAGCTAGTTAATCGGTATTATTTGGTTGGTAAAATAAATTCGATTTTGAATGGTTCGAATGTTTTGATTTATTATGCAGGTTGTGAGCGCGTTATTTTTTTATCCTTCCATTTATCCATCTGAACTCAAAGAAATCAGAGTTATTCCGATGTTTAAATTGTCACTCCTGTTACTTGTTTGCCTAGATTAGATTGTTGGATCTAAAAAAAAAGGCTGGTGAAAGTTTTCACTGTTTATATCATGCACTAATCTGAAAAACTCAGAAAAATCGTAACCCGGTATCCGGATGGAATGCATCCATTGTCGGTGCGTCGGTAGCTGGCTAATTTCCGCTCACTGGGCGCGCTATCACTGATTCCCTATCATTGTGACGGCCATACGTTTATTGCAATGTGCACAACCTCCTGTTTGACCGATGTTGGCCTGAAGCTTTCAGCGCTTCTTTCTACGCACAGTTTGTGGATGGTGTGCGAAGAGTGGCTGGAAATATGGCTTACATCATTTCGAGCAGCAAACCAGGAGAGCTGCCGCTTTAGGCCGGTGTTCAAACTAGATGGAAAAACCAAAATCGTGATAGAAGCAAATATTTCGCCGGATGTTTTTTGTGCCAAGCGAACATCATTTAGCAAGGTGTCGATAAAAGGTCAGGCAGAAAAACGAACTGTTAAAAAAAAATACACGAGGATACGTCATAAATATGAATGACAGTAGCGTTTGAATGAGCCTTTTTTGGAGTCCAATCCAACCACGGCAAAAGATGCTTTCAGGGATATCATGCCGTTGGTTGTGCTTCCGTTTTCTTCGTCACATTTTCAACGTCTTCTTTGAGTTCGATTCTTTGCCGACAGCTTCCTTTTGAAAAGACCGGTGATGAAAGTCAGTGAACCAAATCCAATGATGAGATCTCGCGCTCATAAGGATTGACTAAAAAAAAAACCCCCAATGGCAGCATCGGAAGTTTGGATGTGATGTGTTCGAATTTGTGTGGTTAAGAAATGGAATCCTGGAGCTGATGAAATGTATCGCGAAAAAAGGGAAACAACATAAATTCGCAAAAATGCCCGAAGCGTCATAATGTCACCACTGGACTGGAAACTGTCCTGATATGATTGATGTTACAATAGGCCATCGAGCGATTTCATTCCATTGTTGCTCCATTTCGTTGCGCCGTTCGCATCCGGTGTTTGAAACGCCCTCGAGCGCTGAAAAGGGTGACGTTCATTAAAATAACGTCAAGCACGCGTACTGCTTCCTGCCGAGGTACGATGTTTGCGTTTATTGCCCCGCAGCAAATAAGGGCAGTTTGATAACAATAAAAAAAAACGTGACGCTTTACAGAGGTTCCTTTTGTTGACAACTTTTGTTTGTAACCTTTTTGATCCATGATTGTCATGGTTCAGCTCATGCTCGCAACACTTTTTTCCTGTAAATTTGTACATAAATGCACACTTCTTATTCATATAATAGTATTAAACCAGAAAATCAATCCATCACATTTGTGTATCGAAGAGAACTGATCCTTGGAGTGTACATTACATACCCTCGTTATCTTTGCCTCGGGTATCGTTGCCCACACCCTCTGCGAGAAGAGCCCTAACGTGGCTGTTTTTGGTGCGGTGTTGGTGCGCTCCAGTTTTCGAAACCGGGTATCGCGCTTGTGGGGGGGAAAATCAATATCCGGCGCCTCTTGTTTTTCCGAACTCGTTATTTTCACTGCAAAACACCTTCTCGTGTTTCCTCGTTGCAACATTATTTCCGTTCCCTCGAAGGCACAATTGTACACCACCATGCGGTGGGTCTGGCACATCATCACCAGCCAATGGGCGTCAACTTATGCGCAGAGAGCACTCCGTTGTAAGGGCAAGCGTAAAATGGTCCCCGAGGGTACTTTGTGTCGATCGCATCTAAATCATCCTTTCTTGGCTCCTTTTTGGATGAAAAGGCAGCTCTCAGGATTCAATGAACTCTCTTCTTGTGGGTTTATTTAAAATCTCCAGAGCGTTGGAAATTTCACGAAATAAAAGCTTTTTATTATTGATCTTTTTCATACACAATAATAACTCTAAATGCGCCTGTTATTACGGATTACACCTATCGAAAATAAAGTGCGTTTAGTTTCTGCGTTTAAAACACATTCAACTGTCACTAAAAGTAAAGGTTTACGCTAAATTTACATTGAAAATTTTTTACTTCAAGTTTTTGCGTCTTGTTCATCTCTATAATTGCTTCCAACACAACGTTCATCATCAACAATTGCTAACAAATTATTCTAGTTAGGTTCCTTGATCTGATGTATTAGATAAGCGATGATTGATGATCTTTCTTAAAGGCGTGTTTCTCACTTTAGAAATTTGCTTGTTTTTCATTTTCATGTTAAGGTCACTTCCACTGCTGGTGACACTTTCCCAAAGTGCGACCCATTAATTATCGTGCAACAAAACTTTTATTTAATTGACCTGCAATCGCTCCAAATTAGGGTTTTATTTCCTCATAAACTTTTCCACGGCTACATAGCTAAAGGAACGCTCTTTTCAAGGCTTAATGGCTTTATCGAGAAAAATAACTTCCCATCTCTCCGCCCATAGCTTATAGGGAACCCTTTTCCGGCGCGGGAGTTTTCTAGATAAATTAACTCGTTCCACTCATGCATGATAAATCTACTTTCTCTTTTGCTGCCTTAGGCAATCGGCCCGGCCATATTCATAGATACCAATCGCATCTGAAACTGATATTACATTTATCTCTGCCGCCATTGCTTCGTATCAGTTATCAATCGTTCTATAATGTCGATGTAATTCCATACCGTCCCGGGCCTGATAGCGAACGCCCGAGAATGTTACGGCTGAACGATTCCGCCTGGAGCGGTTTTCGCAATGATAGTTTTTCTTTTCGCATAGTTTCCGTTGTGGAAGAAATATGCTGCTGCTAATCGGATAATAGCAAACCTAGCCATAATACATGCTCGAAGGGCTGAGCGACGGATCGCGATGTACGCTCGGAGGCAGGCGGATCGGTCCGATGGATGCAAAAGTCAGGAATTCAATTTCCTTTTCAATATGTCTTGCCCGCTGCTCCGCCGCAGAACTTATCCGCCGTACCTAGAGGCCGAGGAGAGAAGGGTTTCTATCAACTTCTTGCGTACGTGTACATCCGTTTGCTGGCAGCTCTCCAGGCCGGTTGGGCTTCATATTTTACGGCTTAGACGAGAAATGCTCGGTTTCTTGCTTTCCTGCACGGCAGTGGAACGGAATTTCCATCTAGAACTACTGATTTATCATTTCTCCCTTTATCTAATGGGAAATGCACCGTTGCTGCCCGTTAATCCTCTCTGCTAGGGTCGCTTCAAATGGATATTTTCGGTCTTGTCGGGGTTTTCTCTGTTGGAGCATCAGTTAGTGTACATGTAAAGCAAAAGATTCTTTGTTAATGTTAGCTGTATAAGTAACCGCACCCGAAGAAACAATGGCTTGAACTAAGTGCGTTCCGGTTCGCTAGTTGATTTCGTTGTTTTAAACCGTCGCGCCTTGTTGAAGATATGCTTCGTCGGAATGTCAGCGAAGGTACGAAGAGCAAAAGTAGGCAGCTTGAGGGAAATTATTAACTGAAGGCTCGGCAAATTATTACGCAAAACTGCGTGACTCTTTGGTGACCCGTATCTTGGTCGATGAAGGTAACCTTTCACGAAAAGGTAGAGTTCATTTTCGGCATCTTTAAAAGTGGCAAGTAGGTTTTGTTTCGGGCATCTACCAGCACCAGCTGGGAAACGCGCGTAACACTTGGGGTGTGCTATTTCAGACCCGTCTGCTTAAGCTCCTTGCCATTTGATCCTGTCGGTGCCTCGCACCTGACGCGTATCGAGGCGCGAAAGTATTTAATTAGGACCGTGGAATGTTTGTGGACCGAAAGGAGATTTATTTATTTTGCGCTTTTTTTTCGCGTTGGCATTGTTTCTAGCCTATTTTTCTTCAAAAGGGAGGTTCATGGAGCAGGCCCGACTCAGGACACCGAGCAAATTAAATAGGCAGATGACTCAAGGTTTATTGTTTCGGGTCGTTTGCTTTGCTGTAGGGGCATTTGGTTTGCAAGGAACTGGTACGAAACGAGAGGAGAGAGTCGGTTGCTTTTGAAACAGTTTGAAACTGTTGATTTGTTTTGATCAAGGTTTTTCTGACAGAGGAATAAGCTTGTTTTTCAGCAGAATAGCATTTAGCAAGAGAACTGCATTTTATTTGATGTTATTAGCAATGTTGTGCCCCAGTTTAATCTGCTGAAATATCTCGGTGTGATCGATATTGACTTTTTGCTGACACGTTTCCACGGTAGAAGACATTTCATTTTGAACAACTTCAAATATTGCATTTTCCATGAAGTGTAAAGCCGGCTGTAAATATAATTAGCGAATAGTATTGAGCCGGGCGTCCAGTCGACGAACACATGGGCGTTACCCGTCGTTATCCTTTGGTGTTCCAAATTGGGCCTGATCCGAGATGAAATCGTGACTGAAATATTTAGCAGTTGTGCCCAAGGGTCTTTCTCTGCCGGCGAAACGTCTGTTTTCTCGATACGTAAAACCTTTCGTACACTTCGACGCCCGAAGTCTCGTCGTGTGCCGGGTGCTGTTTTCGGTTAGAGTGCATTTCATTACTTAGCTAATGGGAGTAGTTCCATTTTCCTTCGAAATTACCAACCATCCAGAGCAAATCAAGTTAGGAGGCAGAGAGTCAAACAAAAAGGAGGCAAAATTCTACCGGCTCATTGATTGATTTTCTTTCTTGGCGCGAATTTCGCCCGCCCCGAAGCATTATGGCCCGCTATTGCAACTCATTATCGTTCCGGTGGTGGATGCTGGAACGGCAGACCTTGTTTTCGCTTCACTCACATCGGACGTTAATTAAATTTCACCCGGCCCGGGGGGGTTTTCGCGACGTGCGAACGCGCGGGCGAAGGTTGGCGGCGGGCTGGTATCAGAGTTTTTGTGACGCTGCCGGTTCTTTTGTCACCCAGGGTGCAGCATTGGTGTTCATTTTTAACTCGTCGCCATTCATCGGTAAAATGGTGGGGCTCACATCTACACCCCGAGGCGATAGAACGGAAAAAAAACTCTTCGTATCGTTTGGCGATCATCATCGTGGACGGTTTATTTTATAGCACGCCGGGTAAGGTGTGGCACCTCAGCTCACTCCGGCTTTTGCCACCTTGATTTAAGAAGCGCGATAAGGTTGCCTTTGCTCCCGGGGGTACTATTTATCTTGTTTTTCTCTCATCGGCCGACCCCCGTTTACGCACCGGTGAGAGCGGTTTATCGCGGTGATGGATCTGTGAAAATTTCCTTCGAAAACCCGAAACACCCCATAGGCTCTGCTCGGCCTTTGTAGGCCTTGAACTGCGCGTTCGGGTTCGCCGTTTTGGGGCGGGTACCAACGCTCGTCGCGTACCCAAATAAACTTCCCACTACGGACGGTTGTCTGATGCTTAATTAATTCCATTATTTACCGAATTCCATTATTTGCCAGTTCGCCAGGTTGCCTTGAGGGGCAGGAGCTTTCCTGGCCACCTGAGCTCTGGTTGTTTAGGGCAACGGCAACCGGTAGGAGGCGGGATTAAATGAAATCCAATTCCGGTGATATTTGAACGCCATTTTAGATGTGGTTTTTGCGCCCAACCAAACCAAAATCTGTAAAATTGTTCTTGTTTATTTTTGAAACGCATGTACCAAGTCAACGCACATATAATTAAATCGACTTTCGATCGGAAGCTAGTAATACATTATGTGGCATATTGTTCCATATCACTGTACTCATGAAGCATGGACGGTTTATACTAAAATTGTTTTTCTTCTTTTATTTTACTTTCAGGTAAGCCACATATGGACCCTTCTACGTAAGCAAGTTATTGGTTGATTAACTTTATAATTTATGTATTAAATTTAGCTGTTATTTCAGCATATTGTTTGCTAGCAACAAACAAGTTTATTTATTTGATGATTGACTTTGCAATCTCTAAATCATGTTTCACGTAAAACTTGTCTGAATATTATTATTTTTCCAGACAACATTTACTTAAAATCAATTAATTTTGTCAATGTTTAATCTTACTAAAATGTTTTACTCATTATGATTAAAAGTTTTTCATCAATTGCGTTGATGGTAAAGAAGGAAAAGACGAAACTTTACTCGCTACAAACAGTTTCTCGTAAGACATAATCTTGAAGCGAAACAGAATTCGTTTTATCGTTGCCTTTCGTCAAAAGACGTTGATAGCAAGATGAGTTCGTTATAATAAAGAAAAGGAACGTATCTGCCTCGCAATCCAAAGCAGAGCAAAAAGAAAAGCAGAACACATTTAATCATACGAAACAAGTCAAAACTTCCCCCGGGGGGTTTTATGAGAACGTTTGTCTTGGAGACGTTTTCGGCGCAGTTTTTCATTTTTCAAATGACTGACGGAGGCACAGCTCCTCACACACACACAAACAGTCAAACGGAGATCGTGAACGTTCCGAAATTGAGCCCACTATTCCGAACGCGTTTGCGATTGGTCAAACATGGGCGATGATAAATAAAGTCTGTTTTTTTTTTCGTGCCGCTTTCAAACCCCTGGAGCTTGCAATTTGTCACTAATTTGAGACTTTTTTCATTTTCTTGCCTTTTGCCGAACTGTCACGGCCCAAACCGTGACGTTCCTGGCATGTTGTGTGCTACCAGTGAAACAAACGTCCTTTTCCGGCCGGCTCCGCACTAGTTTTGCCCATGGCAGTTTTTCTGTTTGACCGCTTCGCTCTTGCGGGAGGAACTGTGTTCAATGCGAACGTTTCGTGAGCTTTGAAATGGAACCGTATTTGTCATTGTTGCCAACGAATAGCTTCTGCCTTATTTGGCCCGTGGCTGTTTAAATCCCGAGAATCTGCTTTATCTTCGCCCCGGTTCCGGGTTCGGTAGTGGCCAACGGCCGTATTCGCTCTGCTCCGGTTTCAATTCCTCGGCAGTCTTTTTGCGCCGTTTTCTGGATCAACCGGCTATATAGATGAATGAAAAACGAGTTCTTAAGAAAATTGCTGTAGCAAAGCAAAACGAAAAACGAACCTTTCCCATCTTCTTCGACAGCAGGGTACACTCGGCAATCAAAGGACGTATCAGTTTGTTTCTGTCCATTATGCTAGCGTCCTTTGTGTGCCCCCCCCGCGATAAAGGGGAAGATCGAAAAAATGGTGGATTTTAGCATGGTTGCAGCAACAGACGCCATCCGACAGACGGACCTTCACGATAACATTAAATGTGAAGCTTCGCTTCCAGCGGTTGGTACGCGAAGCAGATAAGAAGTTGAGCAATTTGTCAGGCAGGATGTCTTTGTCGGATGAAATTTTATCCCGGATTTCTTCCTTTTTTACCATTCATAGTACCCGTGAATTATCTCGGGACTGGGCACCGAGTCCTTTGAAGCTTGCCGCGCAAAAGGAAAAACATAAAACGGTTGCGATGGAAAGGGGCCGATTAAGGCAGCGAGTTTCTTAAACGCCGAACTGATAAACCGTGATGAAGTGATGATAGCTCTAGGGGCTAAATGTTGAAATTTGCTAGAAAGGTTGTTCGGAACTGGAAACTGGACCCGGGAAGGCTCTCGAACCGAACACGATTACGTGACACCAGGCCGGTGTTTGCTCAAGGATTCATTACTTTCATGTCGTTCGGCTATCGATGAGACCGTTTACACTCGTTTTCCAAAGCAAAAACCATAATTCATTGGACAAGTAATTGAGTGTACAGGTTTTTCTTCGCTGTTTTATCGCCATCGACGAAAGTAATTATTCATTCTAGCCCGGCAACCAATCGGGCTAGGCTCATTAAGTTGTGCCATTTTCAGTCCCTTGGGAAATTGGGAGATACGACAAGTGTGAATGTTCTTGTGTTGTGCTGAGCCTGGGAGTCGTTAGTTTTTTTTTCCTACAAAAACATTCCATTATGCTCAGGCTAAACTTGATAGATGCACAACAGTGTTTGCATTAATTGTGCCGTTACGGATCCTCTTCGGTGTGTAAGATCCTTGGTTGGAGGTGAAACCCGTCCGATGCTCGAGCGGTTTAGACGCATAGCGATAGTGTTTTGCTGCGCTAGACATTCCAGCTTCGTGAGTGGACGGATATTGCTTGCAAATTGACCTGATTATCATTGAGCCGTGAACTCCGTAGGCAGTTGAGTGTGATGAGAATAAGGCTAGCATCAAGGCGATAAGCGAACATATCTGCTGGAGCCGGATTTACGAAGGCTCAACTACATGATGGAGAGATCAAAATGAACCTTGCGAATTGAAAAGCTCCAAAGAACCCAAACGTAGATTGGTCAGTTCGATTGCCAATTGGCATCGGCATTACCAGAAGGTTAATCAATATTCTGTGAAGCAGAGAGGATTGTATGACGTCGCTTGGGAAACTACTTTTTTTCTTAAACAAACAAAACCTGGATGCACTACTGTATGCTATTCGTCATGGGTTTTTTTTCTATCTTGATCCCATTGAATTGGCACATCACATTTCCATAGTATACTACCACGTTTCCGTTGGATCTGATAAGTAATTTTAAATTCGGAGTCTACACATATTCCCGCGTTATGGATTGTTGCATGGAATGTTTCGCACAATTGCACACGGGTATTTTCGTCATCGATTTTCTTTGCCTGGAATTCTATCCAACCGATTAATTTATTTTTCTTTCGTTCCGTGGAATCGTTATGATTAAATCAAACTTCAGCTGGCTTTCGTGTTTTCCAAGAACAAGCATATATTTCACAGAGCATAGCATCAAAAGCATATATTTCTCAGAAGTGTTCACGTTTTGCGATATGAATTTACTCTTAAAAAATATTTTTTGTAGGCAATTGAATATCGGTTCTTTCAAGGTACTTTGTAATACGATTTTAAAGTGGCAGCAACTAAAGTCCTATACTAAGAACAGCTTTCGATGGACTTAAGGAATCCTGAGATACGGATTCAACAAGGCGCTTAACGTCTGAGTTGAATGTGGGTTCGGAGAAATTGTGTATTTAGGTCAAAGTCTAACAACGACTGAGATGAACTTTTCGAAGGGAAACATGTACCGTAACGTTATAATTCCAAAAAGTTTAAGAAAGGTTTTCCTTGGATGCTGCAGTCAGCGAAGGGAAGTTGTCATGTACACTTACCTGACGGCTTAATCATTCGAAGAACCTCTTCGGACGGTAACAAATAAAAACACTCACCTGCGCCCGGGTCACTTCGATAACGGAAACGTCGATGATGGCCTGTCTTGTTCTTGCTGATGAACGTTGATCTATTCAACAATGACAACGGAGGCGGAGGCATAAAGTGTTATTGTTAGCCACGATAGCCACCGTTCGTGCACCGTTCGTTTGGAGATGGTCGACGATTGTTTACTTTTCATTAGAAGTAAAAGGGAAAAATCGATTTTACACTTCGCTCAAGGTCCTCTTGGGTTCACGTATCCCTTTGTCTTCCTTTGTGCCTCCGGGGTAGCCTCGTAGTTACCGAGGCAGCCAGCCTGCGCTGCCAGGCAAATTGCCCCAGTAAACGAGGCACTCGGGACTTTACTGCCGAAAGGAGTGATCTAGTGAAAATTTAAAGCACCCCACGAGCGTTTTCTTCGGTGTTTGGATCCTTCGAGTCGGCTAAAGAACACTGTAGAGCAGTGCTGGAATGATTGGGGGTAAACAGTGCAGTCGTTATTATTGCCAGCACGTCTTACCTGCCGGTTGTGATGTAGCAGCAACGTGGGCTTCAACCCATCCCTCATTCGCATGTTCAGGTGAAATTCGGCTCCAACGTGTGCTGGACGCAAAAAAAAGGGATGTTTTTGAAGTAACAGCGCAAAGGTGTTCCGTTGCTTCGTTAACAGACCCATCGGCAGCTTTCAGTTCTTCGCGACAGGGTGACACCATTTTCCGGCGGCTATGTTCACAATGAATGTGTCCATGGGAGCCGTTGTGAGGGAGGCTACACCCGAACCAACCGTAGGCGATTTGATTCCCAACGAGAGCTTTCAGGCAGGTTTCGAGGACTTTTGCAAGCAACGAAACCGGCGGAAGCGGCGGCATGCGGCAGAGTAACAACGTGAAAATGGTCTTGTTTGTTGCTTCTTTGTTTTTTTTTGTTGTTGTTTTAGAATCGAAATCGGAGCAAAAAGCAGGCCCCGGTTCCGGTCTACGGTGTTTTGGAGAACAATGATGTTTGGTCCATCGTTTTGGGGTGGCACTCCCTTTTGGGAGTCATTTTTAACGACATTAGACAGAGTGCAGGGAAGATCCGTCAAGGACCCATCGCTGATAGGGAAACGCTGGGCCCAAAAGGTTCATTTTTATTTTTGGGCCTTTCAGCGCCTGGGAGCATTGTACCGGGCACGGTGGTACAGCCTCTTGAACGGACGCGAAAAACGAAAGGTAAATATCGCATGTACGTGATGCTGGCACGCAAACGCGCACCCATGGACCGCACCGGCTAGACCTGCCCGGGAGCAGAACAGAATGGCAGCCAGAAGAATGCCCGGGAGTTACTTTTTGATCCGACAATGCTCGAAAATGTCAACACTTTGTCTTCGGTGCCAAAAGAGCGCCGGGGACGCATTGTTTGCCTCGTCACAGTCGCAAGGTTTTGCCGTCTGGATGGATGGATTCAGGTTTCCCGAGCGTGCCTGCGCGTACCGGTGAATGACTTTCCCGAGAGTGGTGTCGAATGCCAGGCCAGGACCACCCGCTCCCGATGAACGTGCGAACACGCAAACAATGTTCCGTTCGGGTTATCTCTCCCGAGTCATCCCCGGAAGCGTTGGGATGCTGGCAACAAGCTGCCGGAATGCCGTGGAAAGTGCGCATATTTACACATCGGCACCCTTTCCAGCAGGGTGTGAACACTAATAGCAGCATGTTCGAGCGTTCTGCGTTTTGCAACAAAGTAAAGCGATCTGTTCAGCATTAACAAATACCAGAGCAAATCGGGATTTCTTGAGAAATCTTGTTCATTTTTATCTTTTCCCTCGATCTGCGATTTATGTTTGATTTTATTTGCTATTACGTTCGATCGATGTGTTTTATTGCTCTTTATATTAAACTTTTAGTGGTTGGCGTCTGTCAAACACTAAATCATGTTACTGTATTTTTATATCGGTGGTAAGAAGTTTATTAATTTGTGCCGTCAGCGCTTAGCTATTGAGTTTTTTCTTTTACAATTTTTGTTTTTCGAATTGAAATATTCTAAATACGTTTGTACAAAAAATTCATTTTCATAGTACCAAAGTAATTCCCTTAACTTTTCAACACATAAGCATTTGAATAAACTCATTCGTAATCTGTTTTCACTCAGTTTAATTTAAATGAACGAATTTTCAAACTGTCGTTGCAATGCGCTGCTTGCAACTTCTCCATCGCACCGTAGCTCCCATTGTACGCTTTCATTAGGTCGGAATGCGCAGGTTTTTCCTTTTCCCGGCGGTTTATGCGTTGTGCCGTTGAATTATAAATGAAAACCCTTGCCGACGCATTCCAAGATGCTGGCGGCGTTGGGTAGAGAGTAAGTGGCTAAGCCCAAAAGTGAACGTCAAGAAAGGGGGGAGGAGGGAAAAGTCCTGTAACGGAAGAAAAAACTCCGGCGGGTTGTGGAAAGTAACGGTGCTGTGGTGGGTAAAACTTTACTCGTTATCCCCGGGAGCGAACGAAGGAAAAATCCCCACTAATGGAGTTGCATTCTACACCACCGAATCCACTTCGCTCCTTCTGGGAATGGGAATCTCCCTGCCGGAAACTTCTTGGTGGCAGAAAGTCACCCGGGCCGCCCTACCCCTTTTTCGAGGTAACTCGTATTTACAGTCCCTTTCTGCTGTCGTTATAGCGCGCGATTCTGAGATATCAACATCCGACGGAGTAGCGAAGCTGCTGCGGCCCACAACATCCTTCCGCCCCTTGCAGCCGGTTCCAGCGGCCCGCAATCATTACCTTTTTGTCGTTCATTTCGGAGTTTGCATAATTTATTTCGCCACAGATTATAATTGAATTTCGTTTGTCTGCTACTTTCGAGTTTAAGTTCCGAGTGCGCCCGTCCCGGGAGGGGCGAGGAGTGCTGACGAGGTTAATAAAGACTGTCGAAGTAACGGTTTAGAGCAGCAAGCAGCTACGATGAGCGGACCCGGTATCTCAATGTGCATAAGTACGGTCAATCTGTAACTGGTTTCGCTTTCTTCTAATTACATCTTTTAATTCGGTTAAGACAGAGTTTCGCTTGCCGTGCGTTGTGAAGTGGGTCGTCTTCGCTAGCACAAACTTAAAGAATTCTGAGCAATCATCCCTTCCGTTCACCGTTCCTTGCCCAGCCATTCCGTTGTCTGCGCCCGACTTTGTGTTCAACTCCCGGGTTCGTTTGTGGTTTGTAGCGTACACCATCCCAAGCGAACACGTGGCCGCATGGAAACCGTGCAAGTGATTTAGGAAATTTTATTAACATCCTTTGGAAAATAATTGCTAGATGTGTTAATTACTGGCGTTGCGAAGCCAAATGAAGTTGTTAATAGTGATGAGCGCTTGATGGCATCTGGTGATGATGGTATGGTGCACAGAACTTTGCTACTTTTTTTCCGGTGAACGGTAATGAAGGGAATGTCGGGATAGTTGATAATTTTACTATACATTCGAAACGAAGAAGGACAGAAGGTGTCTTGTTTCATGGGCACTGGATGGCGGCTGGAGTAAAAGTATTCAAAGTTTAATGGAATATTTTACTTATTCACAAGTGGAGCAGCAGTAACTATTTAGTGAAATTATGGGTTGCGTTTTCATCCGTTACTTTTTCGCTTCATCCTAGTGCAGATTTCTAGGTTCGAAGCAGAAGGAACGAAAAATACTTCGTGGTAATCATGCATGTTCTGCTTAATGAATGGTGCTCATTATTACATTATGTGCTTAGATGAGCATTTGCGTTTTCTTCACGAGAAGTTATTCTACGCTTTCGAGATGCTTTTTTTTGTCTCTCTGTGCCATGAGGTGTAATTGTTATTCAGGACATATTGAGGATATCTAGCTGGTTTTCATTGGAATACATGGTACATAAAAAAAACATATGAAATTCCACTTTTAGTAGTATGTAATGAATATAACTTAATGTAAAATATGAAAGCATCCTTCAAAACAAAATTCATTTAAAAAATTTTATGCCAAATTTGACGATCTGTGGTTGTATATGTTTTCTCTTGGATTGTGTGTTAGGTTGGTTATATTTGTAAGCGCGTCGAAAACACATCTACCATTTAGTACCAATATTCGCAAAACGCATTTATATTGACTTTCCTGGTAGAGCAAGAATGAGCGACAAGAAAAAAATCATTTGGCCACCGGCACTACCTTTTTTTCGTCCCGTTTCTTTATTCTACCAGCCACCAGGCGTCTCCATGACACGGAAGCAAACGAAGCGCTCATACGCAGCAGAAATAAATTAACAATTTTCCCTTTTGCGATTGCGTGTGCCGAAGTAACCGATACTGATTCGAGATGGTATCTATAACACCTGCCACCCCGAATGTTGTAGCACGCAACACCTCCTTTTCACAACCAGCTCCGATGAAGCATGGCTGAATGTACTCGATCCGAGCCATACACTCTGTATCATTGTTCATTTGGACACCTTTTCATCTACCCCCTAGGAGTAGTGTTTTGGGCCGGCAGTCGTTAAATGACGGAATAGAATTAGATTCTTGGAACAGCAAGGAAGCAGGGGGACATGTCGAGTGATTTCGTCTGTTCTTGAATCTCTTATTCACTCGACAAAAAAACGATAAAGCAGTTGGAGGTACGAGAATTCTTTTCTGAGTCACAACGGTGGAAGCGCTAGGATTCACATCTCATCGGACATCTGTGAGCGTTTCGAATGTAATCGAGTCTCTTCCGTTTGATGCTGACCGACAGAAAATTCGCACGAAGGCTCAACGATTATTGCTTCTTCTATCCTTCTACGCAGCTGTCATCGATTTTTGTATCTAATTTGGTTGGGTTTGTAATACTTTCCCTGTTTGTGCCCCGGAGTGCTCAGACCGGCTTCCAAGGGACGTCACTTCAGAATCAAAGGTTTCATTGTGCAACCGGAATTGAGTTTTCTCGCTAAGATTTCCCTCTCAACCCTGCCCGGTGGCTCATTAGCGATGGTTTAACTCTCGTATTTATGAGTTGCTGAATCGTGGGCGACGTGAGGTGGTGGAATGGGAGCTTCCGAGAGTGACAGTGCAGGGTCGAATTTTCGTAGCTTCAAACACGCTACCTCCAAATCAGTTCCTTGAGCAGACAACCCATATCGTTGGTCGTTGCATTCACCAGCGGAAAGTGTCTAGTAAGCCCTTAATGGGTCGGCCTAACTAAAAGCGGTCGTCACGCCAGCGAGGAAGCAGATTCATCACTGGTGCCATTTCTTATGCGAATGATACGCAGCAATAATGCCAGGCGAATGGTTAAAGATGAATGAGGCAAGTCAGTCTCTCCACTGCGCTTGCGGTGATGCTGTTCATTATGCTGTAAATCACCTTCCGTCGAAACTAGGAACAGTCTTCGACACTGTGCCCATCGACACCTCTTCCGACCCCTTATCGCGGGCCAGAAGATTGCAGGCAAATCTCAATCTTTCTCATTCATCTTCCATTAGCACCGGTGGGAGTCGTGATCGTGTTTTATTTTGATAAATTACTCTCACCTGAGCTTCATCACGCAATTAGTGAAGTAGGGTATCGTATAAATTTGCTCTGCCTTTCCTAGCCGGAATAGGTGGAATAGAACTACCTCTCCGAACCGGCTTGGGGCCTGTGGAATAGAACCAAGTATGCCTTTCCTTTTGCAATGGATTGCATAAATCACAGAGATTGTCTAATTAATAAATGAGATCTAAAAGTTCGTGTGTTAGAAGAGATTTTTTCTCAGAAAAAATATTCCCTTTACGCTGTGTAACAGTACATTGAAGTGAAGAGGCTCATTAATCTTACGCTGTTCTCATTTTAATGCGGCATCCGGGGTGACCTGCTCTTCAAATACCTTAGGGTCGAAGGCGGGCTGCATATTTTTCTCTCGGTGTTCTGCTGTACATTTTTTTTTTTACTGGAATCTTCTCCGATCTTCTGTAAGCTTAATTAGATTTTGCTTGGCCACAGAAAATAGTTCCGCTGGTCAGAGATGCTCGTTGCGAGACAGTAAAAGTTTGCGAAAAGGGCCATTTCTCGGCTTCCTCACGTGGCACTCGTTTGCGTTTGCCTTCAACGCAGGTAAAATATAAGTGAATTTCCATCTCCCAACAAACCCTCTTTGGCGCACAACTAGCCGAGAGATGAATGGTGCGCTTATTAGTAGCGAGCACCGTTGAAACGTTCCTCAATATTCCTGTTTCCATTTCTCGGAAGACGGTGAGCGGTGGGCCGACCCCTACATTGGTTACTGTGTCGAGTGCAGCAGACACATTCCGTCAGCGGGAAAGGTGAACAAGGTTATTTGAATGTTTTCACCATCCAACCAGCGCTCCGGTGAGTCAGGATCCGGAAACGGAATGCGCTCGATGGAGTACACAGGAATGTTACGCAAAATATCGACAGGGATGGAACACGCTGGGCAGGAATGTGCGCCTGCCGGAGTTGCCCCACTCTGCCGCTAATGAGATTTGTTTAAATTGCTCCAGATTGAATATTCATCCAAGCGGTGGGAAAGGAGCTTAGATGGATGATTGTTTTGCAAACGTTTCGTGTTTTATCAGCGAGAAGAAAGCGTGATGGTAGCGAAGGAATATGATTAGTAGCATTAAACATCCGGTGGAATGTTTTGCAAGTAAAATGAATTGTTTGTACTGCTTACCTTAATCGAACGTCTTAGAAACAAATTAGTGAGATGCTTGACGAAGAAGCGTTGTGGCCTATATCAAGGGTCGAAAAGACCACTTTAATCTGCCTCGCACTCTTGTTAAGGTATACATGTGTACTCTGTTGTGATTGTTCCGCTCCAAAATAACACAACAGTTACATAATGTTTGCCAAATGCGTCGCCTAAAAGTTGCTCGCTCGCTGCTTCAGTTAAAGTTTTACCTAAACCGAGCTAGTATTGCATCTGGCACCAATTTTCCGGTCGCATCGAGAGAGCGCCAAACAATGCTCCCTAATGGTTGGAATGGCCAGCAGTTATTTGTTTTCTATTAAAAAGTGGTAAAACTTTGTCAGCAGCAACACAGGAAACCTTCTCCAGTTGGGGGAAAAACCTCAAAACCCCAAAAGCAACCTCCGACAATCGTTTCCCGGTTTCGGTCCCAGCGGGACCAAACCCGGTTCGGGGTACTGCAACGTCAGGATTGCGAAAGTTTTTCTGAGCGCAAAGTACGAAACTTTGAAGCTGCAAACAAACCCAAATCGCTCTTGATAATGCAATTGTGGTAGGGGAGGTTTTTTTTTACTGAAAAATGTATACATGAGAGTGTGCGTCTGTAGTTTTTCGAAACAGGAGCTCCATTGAAGAGTTTGCTCCACCCTCGGTAAGAGAAGCGGTTAGTATTCTGTTTGTTGTATGATTTTCTGTTCCCGTTGAGATTTAGCGAACTTCAACCTAACCAGGTCATATGACAGTTGTCTCCATTGTTAGGCAAAACGATGCTTCTACGAAAATAAAAACTAAAAGCAGCCACTTTCACCAGGAGCTTCTATAGCCATAGGGGAACAATTTCAAGAACATGCGATCGTAAGAGAGAGTTTCAACCTTAATATCATTGGGTTCTGTTGAACTTCGAACACAGATGAACGAGTACACAATAGTCAACCACCTAACAGATGCGATGGCTGTAATTGAGAGCAGCAAGCATTCCGTACACCAGGACGTCTCTGGTAATGGAAGCATTTTGTTCAAATGAAAAGGTTTCATCAACTTCATCGACATCAGATAAGATCTACCACAGGAATATCTAATAGGAGCATGAGAAGATTCTTGAAATCCTTTGTAAAATGTTTTGTTGACGTTGAAAGGTACATGTTTCGACATTATCCGAAACTGGGTAAGCGTATACTATGATTGATTGGCTGTTTGTCGGTAGATCTATTTTTAAACCGGCAAAGTGTTTCGGGGTAACAAGGTACATCAGACTTACACCATACGGGAATGAAGTTTGACGTAAAGGCTTCAATTTCAATGAAAGAAGTGGAGATATCTTGTATCTTATATCGTCGTTGCAAAGTGTGAAATTTCGTGACGTAAAGCATGACAAGCCTGTCGATATTTAGAGAAATCTTAGAATGATGGTTTTGGACGGTTTTGATGGCAGCTTGTTGTTGGAATGTTTTACAAAATTGTAAAATAAAACGCTTGTCTTAGAGCTTCATATATTTTAAGCTTTTCTCATATTATGTTGCCGATTAGATGTTGTTTGCATTTAATTTTTATGAGTACTAAAAATAGGAACTAGTAATGACATGAGTCAGAGTAAATGAGTGAGTCGATTCTTATTAATGAGTGAATTTATTCAATTCACCGAGGTGATTTGAAGATTTGACTCGCAAAGAATGTTTGGGCTCACAAGAAATGAATGAACACAGTGAAAAAGTGGCGAAGAATGGGGTGGTGAGACTCTCTTTTTTTGGTTCATCATAAACCATCGTGATGATTCCTTTAATACAAAAACAAATTAATATTTTGAGTGAGCCAAATTATTCTGAGCAAATTGAAAAACTGAATCTCCATTTCAACTCTGAATTGCATTACTTTACGTTATTCTCGTCACTAACAGGGACATTTAGTCACTATAAACAAAGAACAGTAAAATAAATGATTATGATTTTATTGCGCTCTCAGACATGAAATATGCGCCTGTCTGCTTATTTTTCAAGGTTTTGTTTTTCCTATTCAACTCTATGTTTTTGTTCTTATCTATCTAAAACATCTGTGTTTTAGTCACTGCATTACGGAAACATTATCAGATTAATCCCATGACGGATGAGCACCAATGACAAAGATTAATCACATCCTTTAAGCGGATCTTTGTCGATCCACGCAAATGGTGGCAATTTGTGAAATCAATTGCATATCTTAGAAATATCCACAGAAAATTGTCTTCTTTGAGAAAGTCATAAGAAGGATGCTGCTATTTCATTTGCTATGTTGGATGCTATTTATCTTTATATTATAATTAAGTTGTATAAAGGTGATTTGCATTTAAAATCTTTACTTATGTTCAGTGTTTTAAAAAATGTATCTTTTAACTGCGTAGCTGTCATGATAATCTCTACATCTTATAATTTCAAATCATCTTTTACTCAATACGAACGGTACTAGCGTCGGTGTCTTCTTGCCCTGTCACATCTGGGTGAATGCATAATTGACTTAATTAGCACTCGAAATTAGCCCGATCACATCAACAACACTTGTTGTCGATTTAGATCAAACGTCTCTGCGTATGACCATGAAAGCAGGCTTTGCTCTTTAGAAAGAAACAAAGGCGTGAGAACGCTCCAAATGTGGAATATTGTTTAAGAAAACATTCGTGACGTTTTCCGACCGGCTTGAAGCAATGAGTCTTTTGAGCACTCGATTCCGGCTTCGAAAAGAGCTGCATGGAGATGGAAGGTTTTAACATTGCTATTGTGTTTGTTACAGTGGGGGTCCTGTTACAAACGATTATTGCAAATGAGCGAGGAAGCTTGAACAAACATAATTATACGTTCAAAGCTGATTTTACGAGTCGCGAAGCCTGCGAGGTCGTACGTTTGATGTTTACTGTCCTGAAGTTATATAATTGAATTGAAGTAAACAGTAATGCGCTCAAGTCTTAATTGGTACACTACCTACCACTAGTTGGCATTTGTTAGGTTAAATGTTATAATCAATAACGACAATTGGCAAAAACAATCAAATATACCGTCCCGAAGTTATAACGTTGAATGCATTTTAAAACTTAAATTAATTGTTCGTAATTTAAATTTTTGAAAAAAAAAGCTAAAAAAAATCATCGCCATCATTGAACACCAAATATTACAGCCGGCCCATCAGGCAACCGTTGGACACAAGTATCTGAAAAAGGATCCGGAAATGATTGTAACTTTATCATATTGCTGGGCATTCAAGTGGACCGTAAACTTACCGAAGTAAACCCTCGTCCGGAAACAACACTCTGTTTGGTAAAGTGAAAATGGAAGCAATTTTCGCGACCGTTGTACAACGGCGAAAGTTCATCGGTCATTGTTAGATAAGGTACGAAACACGTTGTTTTGCAGCAACAATGATGGTGGAAATTTTACACCGATTTAATGCTGAGAAGGCAATGAAAATCGGACCAAGAATAATCATAATCACGCGCCCAGTATGACGGGCGGGAGAGGAAGGAGGATGTTGAACAGTGCCGAGCTTCGCCGTTTCGTGGTGGGGCCGTCGACTGATGATTTTCCACGTAGCTGCCGCTACCTCGTGGCAGCATTTCCGACAGTGTGACGCCAGGGAAGTCTGTAGCACGACAGCACGGTAAAAATGGGAAAATGGTTTCGGTTGCAATAGTTGGCTGACGGCGGGAACGGCGAAAACAATACCTTGCTGCTCCACAGCTCGGGACAGCTTTTCAATGTAACCGAGTGGAAGAAGAAGAGCCAGCAACAACGGCAGCAACAGCACCAGTAGTCATCCCTTGCCATACACCTTTTTGTAAGACACTTTCTCAATGGAAAGTGACGGCTGTTTCTGTGCCGAAGAACGGACGAAGGGGGGGGGGGGGGGGGGGGGGCCCGTTGGATGCTTTTGAGCGGAACACAAAAAGACTCCTGGCACGTCCTCGAAAGTAAAGCCGTAACATTGTGTAATGTACTGAAACTGGATACTGTGAAGTTTTCCAACGGTACGCTCGGTGGCATTAGTTGGCAAAGACCGAGGCGTACGGTCTCGCAACGCGCAAGGCTTGGAAACTAGCATTTAACGGGGTCGCTACTAAGCGGCGCGGAGCGGAGGAAGACGAGCATGGTATGGTGCAGCATCTGACAATTGCCTCGGTTCTGCGGCTGGGCCTACCGAGCGAAACGATGTCCCACTCGAATTTATGACGTCTGCTTAATGACGACGAGAGCAACTTCAACTCCGGTCCACCGAATTGAGACAACAAGAAGCGAAGGCGCGCGGGTGTGTATTGTTTCCGGTTCGGCATTGTGTGCGCGGCCAGTAGCTCTCCAGTGGGTGAGTGAATGTGTCTGGGAAACGCTCTCCGGCACACTGTTGCTGAGTGACGGCATCGGAATGGAAGTACTGACGTGCGGAAAGTATACAAAGGAGCAAACCGTAGGAACATCGTGCATCGAGAATGGAGCATGTCTTGTGTAGATGATGGAATTAAATGTTGGTGTACACTACCGGAGGGTATTGTTTGTGCACGGATAACTTTGCAAGCAGAAGAGTCGTGTAACTAACAATTCAATTTTAATCCATCCTGTACGCTACATCTCAGCAAATGTCGTTGATATGTCACTTGCCACGACCAGTGTGCTGGGGGTAAGTAAAAGCAAATGTTTTTGATGGGGAATAAGTATTTTTAAGTTCTCTCAGATCCATTTTTATCAAGTTTCATCAGAATGCGATAAAAGAGATTTGTTTTTGCTCAAATGTTGGCATCCTATTTAACGAATTATACCTCGTGAGTCGGTGACTTTGAGTTTAATTACTGGAGTCTTAAAAGGCTTTCGTCTTTACGCCACTGCCCTTTTATTTTATTCGAAAACAAGCCTGACTGTTTTACGATGAATGCTAAGTTGGTCGAGAACTGAAGCATTAGAACTTTCTAGTCAAGCTTCTTGTCACCTGGCGGGTGGCACTCTTTTCTGATTAATATTTATAATCGAAACCATTTTATGGCAGGCGACGGGGGAAGTTTGGAAAAGCGACTCCACGCTTTCTTTCTGTGTTGAAAGCAAGGTTTTCAGTGAACCTCGCGAGCTTGCTGATGTCCCCAGACCCCGCAGACGAAACACCTCTATTGTTACAGTTTATATTTTTTTTATTTGGCGCAATGAAAAGACCGCGGGCAGTGCTTTGAAGCGATCGAAAAAGGACGAGCCACATCTGATCGGTACACGGGCCCCGATTCTGCACGGGATCGGTTTTCAGGCTGGGCTTTTTTCGACCATCCGTCGCCGGTGTGCTAATACATCTCGCCCTGGTCCGGTTCGGATCGGCGCCGATCCATAAAAAAATAATTGAGTGTAAGTTATGACGCAACCAACAAAAGCCGTATTCCATCCGGCACACCGCCAGGGGTGTGGCAGAAAGGGCCCCCGGGGGAAAAGGTTTAACGGATAAAACGTTACGGAAAAGTTTTCCATACCTCTCGCCGCAAACTATGCTATGGTGGAAGGGGTGGGGTTCGTGGAAATCGAGCTAGGCCAGGTGCGGTCGGTCTGGAGGAAGGAAAACCCGGTGGCCGTTAACCAGACCCTTCGGATGCTGCGTGTATTTTTTGACGGAGCGGGACCCAAACCTCACTCAATTGTACATGCCAGAACGGGGGAAGGAGAGTGGTGTTGCTGGCGTTACAAAGTGTGCCTGTTCGGAAATGGGTCGTCGGGCAGGGAGCGAAAGCGAATATTAAAATTAATTAAAATTTCATAGCGACTTAATTTATGGCCGATAAGAGTTACTCTCATCGGGAAGCGAACCGTGTGGGCTTAACTCGGATGGCGAAAGATCGTTTCATATGTTTCGTGATATTTCATTCTCCGCCACTGGACACTGGAGGGGCGGTTAAAGGGAAGCAGGTGAAGCGGTCGGATGAAAACAGGAGGTGTGCTTAATCTATAGGTCGTGAAGGATTTGGGGGAAATGAAAGAAAATGTTGTTTTATTTCACTTTACGTGGGTTGTGCAGCGTTTCTCCCGGGGTTGGTAAATGTTGATGAAGTATCATGAAAATTTTTGACAAACTTTTAAGAAGATTATTTCGTCTCGATGCGTAACGGAAGCGGTTTTGATCAAGTTGGAAAATTGAATCGTCATCCATCGAAATCATGGTTGATTGAACAATCTGTTTATTATTCTCATGTTTTTAATTAATAAATTTCAATTATTTGGTTTTAAAACAACCATCATTCTACGATTCTTTCGAAATGAACGATTCTTTCGAAATGCTATGAATGTTTATGCCATATTAAATTTCTATTTCCTAGGAGTTCCAGTATCACGGTTGCTATGTCACAAGTGAAAGGAATTTTCACGCTAGAGCCATATCTCATCTTTAAAATTCCTCTCTTTTTTTTCGTTTTTCATTCCATTTCCATCCGACCCTCGCGCAATGGTTGATAGGAGGTGCAAAAAAAAAAGATAACAACGACGACACATATGTTCACTTCCCATACGAGATCGTCCATTTTTGGGTGGCTCAAGTTTTTTTTTTGCATCAACAACTCAACATGCTACGGTTGTGTTTTCCTGGTTCCTTTGCTTACATAAATGATCGCACGCAATTCATATTTCGCCCCGTTCAACGAAGCCTGACGCATGAAGATGATTTCTCTCGGGAAGCGCAACGCTGTGTCTTCCCATTTTCCCACCGTGGGATGACAACATGGAAACCATTTTTCCTACTTCTTGTTGGGTTGGTTTTTTTCTTCTTCTCCATATTCCGAGCAGAATAGCTGTTGAATGTTGAGAAAGGTTGTTCGTACCTAACGGAGAAAGCGTAGCTAACTGATTGAAAAGTAGAATGAAAAAAGAAAAAACGGGGGTGATAAAGCTCATTGGTGAAAAGGGTAGGAAGGGGGTCGACTGAGCTCGAGAAGCGTAAGCCGATTCGTTTTCATTTATTTTAACTTCAAACGGAATGTATGTGAGTACGCAAAGTTTTGACATGTTGGAATAACAAATTGGGCTCCAGTCGGGAACGGAAGCACAGCGGAGGAATTGTGTTGTGAATTTTCCAGTACGAAAAGTGTCCCGTGAGAAGTTGGATTTTTCTGTCAGAATTGTGCAAATGAAACCTGTAAACTGCTTCGAAAAGATGTTTGAAAACATTCACAATGCAGCAGCGTAACGAAAATAGAAACGGATTTTAACGGACGGGAGCAGCGTATTGGTTGACAAACAAACTCCAAGAAGCCCACGATGGAGGTCCCCAGGGTGCAGTTACCACAAACCGTACCTTCATCTTACGACCCTCAGCAGAAAAAGTTTAGCAATTCACCGCTAAGGTGGCTCCCCCCGGTACCACTATGCCGAGCCAAAACCTTAACGCCAGGGAAATCAGCAACGACACCGGGTGAACACATTTCGCTCCCAGAGTTGTGCCGAGTCCTTAGGTGTATTGCTCAAAGTTTGACGACTGCTGGTGCAGACTGTGGGTGCTAACGTATGCTAATTTGATGTTTCAAATTGAATCAAACTATTTAAACGAGTTTGAAGCGGAACGGTCTTTTACGCTGTTTTTGTGGTATCCCTGGGGGAGCTGACATAAAAACCATTGGTGCACACACACTGCTCACCAACACTCGATAGTCCTTGGTGTGATCGAACCGGAGCGAAGCGGTAACTATTTTTCGGAATATTTTTGCTATTTGCTTCACCCATTTTGTAGCGGTAGTACTTTCGGCTTTTGCCCAATATCCCGGGAAACCTTAAAGCCGAGGGTGGAAAACTTTCGGCAAAAGCTGCTGCAAATAGTCGTGAACGACGGTCGGTTGGTGGTGGTACAGTCGTAAAAGACAAAAACTCTCGCCTGGTTGCTCGGGTATTTGCAGCACAGAATGTGCGAACAGAGAGAGCTTTCATTTATTTTTCCACATTTCTTCTTCTTTTGTGGAACACTCTTCTCCGTTGGTTCCTACACGATGCTTTATGACGATTTCAAAAGTTTCTGGAAATAACGCGCGACTCGGCGAAAAGGAAATATTAACACATTCGCCGTTTGGCGTGCTCTTATTCACACGGAGCTGCCGGTTGACGGATGGTGGCGCATGCGGGATTGGAGATTGGGTCGGAAGGAGGGATCTTTTTCCTTCCCAAAACTAGCGCCTAGTTAGTGATCCGACTTTACCGCCACGGTAGTATTTCATGTAAACCCCGGAATAAGAAAAAGGACGTAAAAAAGAACAATTGGATCGGAAAATGGAACGAAACTTCTGCCTCGTTCGCGTTGTGAGCCGAATGCGATATGACTGCGGCCGTAATTGCACAATGGAGTGTTCGGAGAATTCGACAGTCCGTTTGCCGTCCCAAACCGCCATTGCTTTTCATAGTGTAAGTGTCATGGCAGGGATGGTGGAGATGGGGGAAGGGACTTTACCAGGGTCTTCTCAAGTTTTGTTGCCAATTGGGAATGCATGTGCCGCAGGCCACTTTGCATGTGAGCCATGTTCTTCTCGGTAGATTGGCCGGCTCGTGTTAACAAGACGGTATAAAGTTGTTTTTCAGTTTCACCAGTGTTCGGCCGGACAAGTTTAGGTCTGCTGGCCCTACTAGCACTCTGGAGGAGTTGTGTCTGGGAGTTGAACGTATATATTTCGCCACTTTTTTTTTGGCGTGTTCAAGCTCTGCCACGGACATGTTACGTGCAGTACAAAAGGAGACGTTCCTTAGGCACGGCTTGTTTCGCTTTCCATTGTTGCATTCGGCGAATTCGAAGTTACAAGGATTCGAAATGACAACGCAGTGCCATTTTTTCACTCCCCTTTCGCACCTTGCACACTACACACTGCACATTGTCATGGAGTGAAACCCGCGTGGTTATGGAGTGAAACCGAACCGAACGGGTGGTTTCCGCCTTTCGTCATACTCACGCGTCAGTCCCGGGCATTAGTGTTGCATACAAAACGCTACATTATCTACAAATTGAGTTTGCGGTATGCTGGGTCCGTATGAGTGATATTCTGCGTACATCTTGCTTCCGTGTTGCCGTTAAAGTTTTTCTCGTGCGAAGAGCTTGTGTGGGGCCCAGCTCCGTTTCAGCTCGTTTAAAGCACCGTATAAAAACGAAATATAAAACAACACTGTACCACGGCGCAGAACAACGCAGTTGTTCGAAATCGGTACAATGATATTTACGAACAGTCAAAAGTATCAGACACCAGCCAGGGCGACACATAAAGGCCGCACAGGAAGGGGTTACGATTACATGTCGCCTGATGTGTTCTAAAAGGCCGTGTGCTCTAGGATTGTGCTCCTCGCATTGATGGTTGTTTCCGAGGCAAAAAGAAAACAATGCTTTGCAAAGAAAGTGGAAGCGTGTGGGACAAAAAAGGACCCTAAAGAAATGGCGGTGAAAACGAAAGAAAAAAACGACCACTGAATTTATCGCCCAAACCTCGTGTGGCATATCAATTTGTGTTTTCCAACGAGCGTACTCCTATGATAAGGCTGCTCTTTAAGGCTGGTATGGTGTTATATTTTTTCCTTCATTTCCGTACTTACACCAACCCCATTTTCGCACGAACAGCCCCCTGGGGGAAGAGGGAAATGTTGGCCGCCGGTCGGCGTAGTACGTGTTACGGTTGGAATTGAAAAATGTTCCGGCTCCGCGCGGGATTGCGTGTGTGTTTTTGTTTTGCCTTTTTCCCACCCGGGGCCCGTCCCTGAACGTCTTGAGAAAGAGGTTTACTGTTTGTTGAAATGTTGTTATTTAATCATATGCTTTCGAAAGATGAACTGATCTATCCCGCCCCAAGGGTCCGTAATAAATAGGCGTGTGAACTACGGTACGTGACGGCTTCGAGCATTGTTGTATGGTGGGGCAAATCAATATTGTGCTTTATTTAATTATAGAATATCATTAGAACGCTTGTAGTGGATGATTTCTCTCGTTCTTAGTCTTCAATGTACCTGATTTAGGTACATGGCAATGAATGAATATAAATGAAAATAATGAATTTTAATCTTTATGTCAGAGATATATGAATTTCTAAGTATTTCTAATGTCTAAGACCTTCCAAGCATCCCAAAGATTCCAAAAAAAACCTTTTTATTTGGTGGACGCTCCATACCCAAGAAAGAACCAGGAAGTGCAATCTTTATGATTCATTAATCTTAGAGATTCATGGAGATTTGGAGGTTCATTAATCTGATTAATCGAAATCATCAAACTAGATTGAAGATTCACATTAAAAAATGTAAATCAAAAAATTTATTTGCCAATAAATGTGGTGCTTTGCTTCTCAATTATTGTTTAGTTTACTTTGGAGTGGTAAATGAGAATATGAGTTAAAATTAATTTGATCAACAATAAAATCCTAGGCTGTAACGTGAACGAAACGCATACATGCCTAAACAATTCCCTCCAAACTCATAAGCTCATATTCCGAGAAAGACGGAAATAGCACTCCGGAACATGAACAAAAAACTACCTTCAGCTGTTTTGATGCGAGTGCCGGTTATGGTTTCCCCCCCCCCCCCCATTCAACCTTCCATCGATCGGGTTGCCACGCTGCATCTGCACCATACGCGGAAGCAGCTTACAATGGTGGCTGCAAGGTGCTCGGTTTCCATTTTCGATTAATTTACTCCTCCCCGAGCACCGTAATTAGTTTCGTCGTCGTCGGTTTTGAAAAACGGTTCAGTTGGAACCGATCGGCGTATACCGTCGCTGGTTGGTTTATTTCAATGCACAAACCCCAGTGTAACACAATCCGGCCTTCGACGAAATTGTGCCCTGTCGCTCAGTGACGCTGGTTTGGCGGTGTTGGTTAGTTCGGTAAGCGACGAAGTCCTTTTGTCGATGGGTTCAACCTACGTTTGTTGAACGCTTCAAAGCAAGGACTCCGAGTGGAATGCGTTTCAAAGTACGTTGTGATTCGATCGCTGACTTTTGGAGTTTTGGTACGCCCCTTTCCCGAATCGCAACGGTTCCGTGGTTGCATCAATAGAGAATGTGTATGTGGGGTCCTTGTTCTACCTACAGTGCACACCGTGGTTATTCATACCAGCGTGAGCCACTGCAACGGTATGTGCTTGCCTTAATGTGGTTTAATTTGTTTAATTCAGTTGAAAGCTTCACCACATTTTGGCCTGCCGATGCAGCATTTGGGGAATGTGTATTAGAGTATACTTTTTCCGTAGTGCCCTTCTGTGGGTATTTTGTCCCAAATCGTGATTTTTTCTTTCCCTTTGAATCACTCGGTCTTATTTGTGTGCGCCAACCTTACTTGCAGGTTTAAATTGAACCGCTCCGTCAACGATTGCCTCTGCCAAAACTGTAACACAGGCCTCGAAATGCAATCGATCGACTTTTCCTGCCCAACCTGGTGCCAACGAAGTGCTCCGTAAACAATAGCTAGAGGCTTGAACATAGAAAACATCACCAAATGCCATCCTTTTCATCTCTACGTATGGTCGCTACTCGGGAACGAAAATAGTAGTGCGACAGTGTCGGCGACTGTCCTTGGAATTTTTCAATTTCAAAATGGAATCCTTTCTCCCTTAGCTGCAGTTTCAACGTGTGTGCACTTCCTTCACATCCGCCCAGAAGCGAAGCGATGATTGTGAGAGCGAGCACTGGGTTGTTTTGCAATAAATATCTCACATCTATCCCAAACAACTGCTGCCTGTCGAATATACTTTGCCCTTACGGGCTAGACGGTTGAACAGGATTCTCAGATCGAATGCTTACATGATCCTTGTTTTCGAAATAAGGTATTGTTTGCTGCCTATGCAATCCTACTTCATGTTCTCATATTGATTTGCCTTGTTATTGTAGACTGAATCTAACCTCACAACACTATCTTTGATGTTGAAGTATCCTTTGCAATTAAAAATTCCCTGTCCCACTTCTTCTGCACATGATATTGAAGAGCAGTGCAATCTTTAAAGACGACAATCGTGTGCAGCCTATTGATCTGTCTTGACGTCAAACGACCCATTGGATATGTTTTGTTTGTGAAACTCCTATGCTTTTCGGTGACCATATTTTACTGACAAAAGCAGTTGCCTCAAACGTTCCGTTAAATCTGGAAGCACATCTGGTACCAGTCTCGTTCATTCGCTTTTGCCGTATCTGACGTGGTGCAGAGTTGATTCGCTTCTAGGCCTACCTCATGGATGCTTTTATTTGCTGCACAGCTTGAATATATAAGTCAAGCCAAACTTCCTGCCGGAACATTCAATCTTCTGATGACAATTTTCATGGTTTATAAATTAAACTATCGGTAAATAGTACAGACCAGTTGCTCGGAGGGCCATGCCATCGTTGGTTTGCGTTTTAGAGCATGTGAATTGTGATTCTTTGTGTTGCCGATCTGCAATACTTCTAACGTTCTATATGGCAATCGGGCGATATCAAGCCCCGACTCGGTATCAGAACTCGCTGCAAGCAATCCGGCGATGGTGACCCACTTTCCTGCTGACGAATGGATTTAATATGAAGTCTGGCAGGGATAAAGAGCCACATAATGCAGATCGCTTTCATGCCAGTAACTGCTGATAACCGTCGGCCTCGCAACAATTTGTGTGTGTGTGGAAATGGTAGCTGGCAGCGGCGTCGTAATGCCATTTTGTCACACGTTTTGCACACCCCAGACCAGGGCCCAGAATTTACGGATCTGTTAATGAAAGTGTTTCGGGAATGAATGGTGACTACATTGCTGACTATTTTTGGTTTTTATTCCTCCTTTGGTTTGGACCATCTGTTTCCCCCTTCGTGATACAATCTTTCACTGGACAGGCGATAAATTAATGAATTTTCTAGTCCATATTTTATGGACATTTCTAGGGCTACATTATCGCACACCACACCCGGGCGCACGGGTTGGTGGTTTAGTAGCCCGAACGGGACAAAAGATGGCTCCAAGCAGGCAAGAGATGACTCCAAAATTACATGCCTTTTTCTATGCACCCTTTATTTTTTTGTGTTGGTTGAATTTTTATCCGTTTTGTCTGCCGCCCTATTTCTTACCCAAATGAGCGCTTCGAAAAGCCATCTTACCCGTGGGGGGAAAGGGGATTTTCAATCCCACTGTCACGTACATTTTGTCAGATTTCATTTCTCATCGCTCGACCGCGCATAAATCACGTTCCAAAGCCGCGGGCGAAAGGAAAAAAAGAGAGTAAGAAATATTAACTTCCTCCGTGTGCCATCTTTCTGGGAGCGCGTTTCGTCGTGCGCCTTCGCGACTTTGCGATAGCTTTCGAGGTTCGCAACCCTTCATTACTGAAAGCGTTTTCGTTTTTTTTCTCACCTACTACCACGCCAACCAAACATTCCAAAACGCCATTTTCCGTTCGTTCTTTTCTGTTCGTTTGTGTTGAGAGAGATTCATTTTAACCCGAACTCGGCAACCACTCGTTAAGCTACCCCTTTCTTAAAGCGAGTTTTCCAAAGGCTTCCCCGCGCCGTTGAGGGTTTTTTGGAGTTTTTTCCGGCGTAGGACAAACCCTGAAAAAAAAACACCATTCTACCTCGTTCGCTATCGCAAGGACTTGGCATCCGGGGGGCACAACGGTGTGTCATCGTCGCGTCGGGGCCGGAACGGCTTCACAATATTCATAAAGCTCGTGTCATAAATTATCACTTAAACTTCGCTTCGGGGAGTCATAAGTGAGTGGAAAAATGGGCCATTCCAACACCGTACTT
The DNA here is from genome assembly GCF_943734765.1 of Anopheles ziemanni. Classification (NCBI taxonomy): domain Eukaryota; kingdom Metazoa; phylum Arthropoda; class Insecta; order Diptera; family Culicidae; genus Anopheles; species Anopheles ziemanni. The sequence continues at coordinate 22,222,686 of NC_080706.1, read as the reverse complement.
TGGAAACCAGGGCCCAGACACCAGTGCCGTTGTGTATGCGTGTGTGTGTGTGTGTGTGTGAGGTTGTTGAAAGGACGAGCGAGTGCGGTGCGACGACATCATCTATAAGAAATCAGCCGTAGCATATCAATCAAAGCTTTGCCATCTTCCGATTCGGCACGACAAGCGGCAAACGATCGCTCGGGGATGGACCGAAACGCGACCGAATCGGACCGGACCGGCGGATACAGCTACGGGGCCGGCACCGGAAGGCCCCATTAAGGCGAGTGCTTCATGAGTTTGAAAATGAGGCACACCTGAGGATCCGGAAGAGGATCCGGTAGGTGGGTTCGGCGGGCGATGGTGGAACCGTATTTGAATGTGTGCAAGTCACGTCTTCAATTCGGGCAAACATGACGAGCACCTGGGGAGGTGGCTCTGAAGCGGCCCAATGGAAAGGGCACGTGGCTTGGGTGGTGTGGGAGTGTAGCGAGCTTCCAACGTGGTACGCAATCGTAAATATTCATCACACTTATCTGGCTACCGGAAACCATCCCGCGTCCCGTGCTTGCGCTCTGTTTGGCGATTGGCTTTTTGGCAGTTGTCATTTGACACTGTCGCCCGCTCGCTGCGCTCTGTTCCTCGTTCGTTCGTTCGTTTGCCCCTTTTGCTCGGAATCGGCTCGATGCGGTCCATCGAACCACCTCCCAGGCTCGAGAAGAACCACACCGTGACACCATGTTTCATGGAAACGGTCAACAGGAGACTCGACCGCCTTCCGGTCCTTCTACCGTGCCTGCCGTTTGCCATTAGTAGATGGGTCGAAGGTAAATTACGAACGCGAACGCCGAGGAAAGGATGATGACATTTATGACATTATTTGTTTAGGTCAAAATGGCCCGCCCGCATGCCATTCTACATTCCAGCCCGCAAATGGGGCTACGGTTGAACCGAATCGCTGCCTCGAGGAATTCATGTGCCAACCAAGCACGGCTCTTGAGGGGCTCGTGAGGGAAGTTGCCACCCGTCAGTTCGAAGGATAATACAATCATTCAATTTACAGTTTATGGATGATTTTTCCCTCCCGTGTGTCCTTTTGAAGAGTGATGCTGTTTATTTGGGGCAGCTTGTGCCGGTGCGCTTGATTTATGCTGCTCACGTTCCCGGCGCCCTAGGCTTAGTTCCGAGAATGTTCGAGTCTTTTCTCGTACCCTCGGCTCAGTAATCTGGGCTCGATTTGAGTTCCTTTCCGTACGGATTTCGTTAGAATTGGAAGGAAGGAAAAGCATCATTTGATATACGAAACACGACTAGCGCGATTGTTTGTTTTAATATGCAGCAAACTAAAGTCCCGACATGGTGTAGAATGTTCCGATGAGCCTTCCGACTATTCTTCAAACATGCGCTTTCTTATCGTTCCCTTTCGTAACCCTCCGACAGAAGTGAACTTGACGGACCAAACCCCTCTATCCGAGGAACGATTTACGGGTGGTGATGGTTGAACATCTTCAACAAACAACAAACTTCTGAACAAAACGCACCCATGGAGTCAATCGTAACGGCTCACTGTAAGTTGAAGTGGAATTATCGATCACCCTCCCCACCAGCTCCGTTAGTTTCGCTCGGGTCCAGTGATATTGTGCGAACCTCCTAAATCCCCAATGATATATTGCTGTACCGTGGAAGAGGGAACCACCAATCCAATGGGCCAACCTCGCTGCGAACCCAACCTCCTTTCTCCGAACCTTTCTCGTTCGCGCGCGTTTGATGTCACTTTGGTCATGTTTTGCGACCACCGCCGGTTCGATCGATTGTGTCGGATAACTAGTCGGCATGTTATCCGTTTTGGTCATCCGTGACAGGTGCCAAAATGTGCGCCTCGCTGGGAACAGTCTACGAAAGGACGACGCCCGGGGCAAAAGTTTCCTCGAAATGCGCCTGGCGTATCAATTTGAGCGCGAAACAAAGAAGTCGAACCGTGTTGGTACTTTGTAGTTTGAAGATTGTGGGGGGAAAAAAAGGGAGCCTCCCGCTGCTGGCCATTACAAAATAATCAAACTTGAAAGCTTAACTGAACTCCTGGTGGTGTAGCAAAGCCGCATGAACCATTTTCAATCAACGGGCTAGGTGGGATTTCAATTGGAACATGAAAGTCAGCGGGGCGTCTAGCGAGCATGATTGTTATGTAGCATCGTAAGGTTGTGTCCCGCTAGCAATTGTTTGCAGAGCATTCCAGTACGTGGAAGTAATTTTTGTCCTCAATTGTAGGATAGACAGTTTTGATTAAAGTGTACTAGCAAATCGAGCACAGGACCAGGATTTAATTTAAGAAATTTGTATAACCAGTTATTTGTAATTATTCTCGTTTCGTTTACAATTGTCGCGCTTCAGGACTTAACATCAAGGACAAGAAAAGGCTGCCGGATGGTTACGGTGTAGATTCATTGGAAAAGAACCATTGAATCCAGGGTTCGACAATTCGACAATGCAGGAAAATAAGAGGACGATCGACCCAAAGATGAACAAAGCGTTCAGTTGTGGCACGGAGCTCAAAACCCCAAAGGATTCCGGCACAAAAGGGTATTTCATCCGTTTCGGTTTGATTGTGGTACCGAAGAAGTTGTTGCCGGGTGCAAAAGTGTACAAAAGTTAGTCGACCGCCGGTGGTTGGTAAGAGACTGTACGGGAATGTCCGTATTGTCCGGGAAGGACATCGGCAAAAGGCTCCCGTTGGTATGTTCACAAAAGCACAAAGGGATGTAAGTAAATATTTACTTGATTGATTGTTGCTGTGAATGAAGAACGTCCGGATCGGCTTTGGATTTGGGAGCAGTTGCGTTACCCTATGATATCATTTTCTTGTCCCAATTGGACTAAACCAATTGCTGGAATAGTTGGTCGGTTCAATTCTTGCAATCGTAAGAGAGTTTAACTAGTGGATGTAATATTCGTTTGTTCATCTTGTTAAGGAAGTACAGGGGTGAAATCAATAGCCGGTTTGCAGTATTACACTCATTAAATGTTATCGTTGAAATAAAACACTTCCTGCATCCAATTAAAAATGAAAATAGTTTCTGTAAACCAGGCACTACGTTCAATAAGATTTCACTAATAGTACCTAAATTTTTTCATATCTAGGAGTGAACTCATTTTTGTTGAGTTCAATGAAGATAATATATTTTTTTTATTTAATGTCTTGATGTTTGTATCCAAGACGCTTCAAAGTAAGAAATTATACACATTTTGTAGTGTCAGTTGACAAGAAGTATGCATAATTAGCTTTGTATGTAAAAATTGCGCTAGCTTGAACAAAACTTATATCCTTTTGTTTCCCGTGTCTGGCTCAGCTTAATCAAAAAGCATTTATAGTTGTGAGCTCACTTCTAGTTTGGTAGTGCAAGATTGTACATCGCAGTTTTCTTCAAAATATAATAAGTAACCCTGAACGCAACACAATCTCTAGTTAAGATGGTGTCTACTGCTAAAAATATGTACCGTCTAAGTTGAAATTTTTATTTCCATTTATATTCAAATATGGCATCCAAGGACATTTTCCGAAAGTGTCACGAACACGTTACACTGCAACGCTTGGTGCACACTTTTGTTCTTGCAGACACTCAAAACAAGGAAAATGTGCAAACCATACGAAATCTTCGCTGCAACGAAATGAGAGTCGCAATTTTCTTTAGTGACAATATTGTATGAATTATGAATCTGTTTCACGGTGCAAGCACATGACACTTTTCAAACAAACTGACTACCCTTTACTTTATATTAGGCGTTGTTTGCGAGTTGTAAAACTGAAGAAATATTACTGCTTTTGCGGATAATAATCGTTTTGTGGACAACAAGTCACGTTTTCGTTTTTTATATTATACAGTAACATTGGCAATGGTACCATCTCTTTATGGTCATAGTACAAACAACCCTCCAACATATTTCTTACAAATCGTAGCAAACAAAACACATTTCGCATTGGTTGGGCTACCCAAATCCTGTCACAGATTGAAGAGAAAAATATCTACGGCTTAACGGAAAAATAAATGAAGATAGACGATAGGCCGTTATGATATCGAGTGCACCATAGAAAACGTTAATCCAACCACATACTCATAGCGCATGGACAGCATTTATCTCAACAAACTTTGCTCCGTGCCGTTTTGGGCAGTGAAATTGCGAAACGAATGGCCTCGTCTGTCCGTTACGTTGGAACGGTCTCTTATTTTTATTCGCGCACAGCCTTTCAGACCGAAGGGCCACACAAACACTGGGCAGCAAATAGTTGGAAAATGGAGAACACAAACATCCCACAACTAGATCATACAAAGCTAACCACCCTCTGCAGGTGCGACCAGAAAAAAAGGGGGGAAACTAAACACGAACATCCGGTATACCCGTGTGTGGTAGCTTATCATAATAAATACGACACAAAGCCGGGAGCCACAGCCGGAGCACCAACTAAATCGGCAAAACGTTGTTCCATTGTTATTGGTTATACTCCGAGGCATCGGAGGCATAGGCTCCCTCTGCCCTAACCTTTCCTATTGCGTTTGATCTGAATACGTTTGTTTTTCTGCGCCATCCTTTCCAACCACCTGGATCTAACCGGTGCCTGGAATGAAACTGGAAAACGTTGGTTTTTATGTTTTTCTCTTTTTGTGGGTTTCATTACAATCTACTTGTTATCGCCCTTGTTTGGGACTGTTTTGAATGTGTTTTTTTTTTCGGTAGTATCCGGTTTATCCCTTGAATACGTTGAAAACGAGTCTAGGGAGACCATTGGTTAACAGGTAAAAGGAAATCATGTTATTCTACAAAATGTTGTTACGATGTATTCATTAAACCACACTCTACTGTTGTTCATATCATTATTTACTCTTATGTATGGTGGACTAAATTTTATTTTGCTAAAAATATAATTTTTATAATATTAATTTCTTTACACTTCTTCTTATTAAAGGTAAACTTCTTTCTATCTGTGTTCTACTACATTATTAAAACTTTGTTTTTTTTTTCTTTACAGGTCAGTACAAAACACCCTCTATGGACTAATAACAAAGGAATCGGACACGGAATAAGGTACTCGATGGTCAGCTATAGCCAGTAAAACAATGATTCCATACTCTTGAAGATACAGTAAGAAATCACCTTTTGTTCTGTGAATTCACAAATTGTTCGTCCAAATTTGTATTCACCAGAGCTCTCGTTAGTGTGTCGTGTATGTTATGTTCCACCTGAATTATTTCCAAATATATATTTAACAAGGACAACAGCACACCTATTTGTGCCTTGTGGTGGTTGTGTAACCGAAACGAGCGGATAATAAGCAAGACTGGAAAAAAACCTTTAATCTACCTCAACCGGACATGGATTCAACTAAACCCGAATACTTTGGTCTTCGCCCGGTCTTTCGTCCCTTTCGATAGAGCCCCTCGATTACGATACATGAAGATTCTTTTCTGTTCAAAGCATCACAGAAAACCCATTGAGTATTGTATATTTGAGGACTTTTTTCTTTATAGTCCATTTGTTTAACCCTTTTAACAATTTTCACAAGATTAAAGAGAGTCTTTTTGTGTCACCTTTTTTGATCAGCAAATGAAGGTCCTCGAATGGTCCGGAAGATTAGAGGGTTGCTGCTTATGTACACAAAAACCGTTTTTTTTAACTCAACGTGCGAATAGCGAGCAACGAACGAAGAAGGGAACATGAAGTACCCAATTTATTGCATTAGTATGGTACATTCCCCATTACCTTCCGCTTTTTTTGACGGGACAAATTACAAGAAACCACGAGTAAAATCAATATTATGTAACCTTTCCAATGATCGATGGATATTTTCATAAGTATTTAATCACATTAGAAACATTCTTACCATGTTTATATATAATATTTTTCATGTTTTTCAAAGTGAATTGTTTATCCAAAAGTCATGTCATGATTATGATCGACACTGTATGGGGAAAGGGACTACTCCATTTTGGATTTAGAAATTGCTTATCATATGGTTTTCTTGTTCTGTCCATCGACTTTAACTGAATTATTAAAGCCTACTATAGCTTTACTTGATTGCATAATGTCGTGTTCTGAAATACTACAGTTCACCTGCAACAAAAAAAATCAATATCTTCCAGGGTTAGTCAGGAACGGTGCCGGCTTTAAATAATTCCATAATTCCACGAACCTTTCCATGGCGCTTGCACAGCCTGAATCATTCGCCCTCCCCCCTCTCTACTGACGTTTAGCACGTTTTTCCAAAGCTCACCAGATTCTGTCCCCGGTGATGTTGTTTTTCCTGTTTTTCTACACTCCTAACTTTTCTTTTCTCGGGCATCAACGACCATATGCTGTAGCGTAAGGTGGAAGAAAAAATTATTTCCACCCGGCTGATTCGCACCTTCTCGCAATGGCAGCAGGGTCATGTGGGGGTGAGTTGGCTTTTTTCTCCAGCCTTCCAACTCTGCTGTGAGCCAGAAACGATACAACCTTTCGACCTCCGGATTTTACGCTGGTGTGCTCTGCAGGACGCAGTGCCAACTCATGGGAAAGTTTGCCAGAAGTAGCCATCCGTCCATCGCCGTTTTCCATCCCGTGGCACCGATCGATGAAACCGAGGGCTCCGACAAAAGGCGATTTGGCGAGCCTGCAGGAGTAAAAAGGCAGCAAATGGTCAAGCCGTGGTCATACCCTAAAGGAAACGAGCATAAAGGCTAGCCGACGGACGGGAACTGTAGCAAAAATGTACACTGGAATTGTTCTCATCAGCATCGGCAAACACGATAAGCGGAATCAGGCCCGACCTACACGACCTACGAGGCCAGCGGGGAACGGGCGGGACGAAGCAATCGGGTGTCGGTGGTGGTACAAAAAAAACGGGCGCACCAGCTGCCGCTCGCTACTTTGTCAATTGTTGCTCGCAGTTAAAGGAAAGCGCAAACTCTTTAAGAGCCCAACGAATCGATCGAAGTTTTAGAGAAATCCTGCTCCAAACCAAGCCATATGAAATGGGATGGTATGGTATTGTTTGTCCTGCTTCCGTTGCCACAATTTCCAGGGAAGGTACCATTCTTTGCAGTCGATGGCACGGGCGTAGCCTTCCTTCTTCAGCTGTTCCTACGGCTTATAAAGGGTTTCGTACGTTCTGTTCAACCGAATGGAAAAGGTTGGAAGTCGGCCGTACCCAGACGATCCATTTCATTAAAAAGGATTAAACATACATTTTGCTTCTTGTAAGCGTTGGCACACTTACAACAGCGAAAGTAAACACACATACACACGCACGCAACGATAGGCCATCGGTACCATTACTCAAAGCATCGGTGGTTCAAACGCGACTTTGCTTGTGCGGGTTCTCCGAGTATATGGCGTGAAGCCCGTTCACAATGATGGTTGTTAAGCGTCGACTGAAGGGTGCCCAGCAAATGTTCGCCCGGCATCGCATCTTCCCACATCGCCTCCCTACCAACACTCGCATTGTCATCTCGGGAGAGTTTGCGCGCCAGATGTCGGTTCATTTTTCACCGCCGCCTGGGGGACACAAAAAGAGTAGGTGGCAGGGTTTTTTTCTCGCTTCCGTCAGCGCGAAAAACACAATTCGAACTTCGTCAAGCGTCTGCCGATCGTTGATTTTTAGCACATTCACACGGACCTCCGCAACGAACGGTGGGGGGGGGGAAGTGTTCGTCACGTGCAATGAAGTCGTTACGCAAATGCCAACGTGTCATCTCATCCTGCTACCCTTGCTCCATTAGAAGCGAGCAATTATTGCATACCGATCGGGCAGGGGCAGGCAGGGTAGGGAAGCCATCATTTCTGTTTATCCCTCAGCACGGAGCCATGCCGGAACACACTTGGTGATTCTCGACCCGCTCACAGCAAAGGCTCGGTTTCCTTTTCATTGCCGCTTTTGCTTTCCATTCCGCGGGCTGAAAGCGAAGCGCGCGGTAAAAATATGTTGCAAAATTGCGCCACCTGCCTACCATTCCGATCAAGGAGTAGCGCGTTTTAATACGAATCTTTTCCGTGCATAAATTATGCATTCGTTATCACGCGTTTTTTTCGATTGCCGTGTGGTAAAACCACCTGATATTTAAATTAGAGCTACCAAAGTGTCTTCATCGTTTTACGCTTAGACTTTAAATTGAGGTAATGACTCGATCCTAGGAATTTTTAAAATCGGTCTATAAACTAGATCAAAATGCATCCTCCTTTGATTTTCAAGATCGCCGATCGATTCTTTCGATCTATTGCTCGTATGCATTATTTCAAGATTCGTTTCAAATGAAACGTTTTTCCTTTATATTGCAATCATTTATCGCTTATAAAGAGATGTTGCTACGGCAATGGCTGCAAGAAAATCAGTTGAAGAATTTTTCACTTTTCTCCCCAGCTGCTGCCCAAGCCTTGCACCGCTAGGTGGATGAGAGTGGGCGTGGGAAATGCAAATCCTGCGTCCGGCTTGACTTTACTCCGGCACTCCAGAGCAGACTGTTCACGTGCATCCGGGATGGACTCGATTGTGCTTCCTTCCTTCGGGACAAACAAGATGGCAAAAACCCGAGAAGTGATGCGCAATTTGTGAAATTGTTTCAAGCGCCCAAGCGTCACCAGGCGTCCCGGGCTTGGTGAGCGATGATCCTGGACGCCCTGGATGGGTGGAGAAAATGGATGAGCAAATAATTTCTAGCGACCGCAAAAAAAAAAAAGATCCAACAGTATACCCCCGCTTATCAGCCTGGTTTTCTTTGCCGGCATCAGCCCGCTCGTAGGGTTCAGTAATGCCCTGAATGTGGAGGGCAATGTGCAACAATAACTCACTGCTATAAGGCACAGCTCCCGTCCATTACAACCACACACCCTGGGTTTATCGTTGGTATGGTAGCATTTTATTGGTCCACGGTTCTGGTTGGCGCATGATGCAATGATCCACGCATACGCGTTCGTGTATGGAAAAAGGTTTTCGGTCAATCTATCCCGGTTCCACCCTTTATGGCCTTACGGAAGACATCCAAACAAGGCCTGGAACTGTAAGCTAGAAAATTAATTCCATCTTCTTTACATCCCGGCTGAGCCACCCCATTTCCGAAACAAATCCCTCCACACTGTCTTCATGTTAGTGGACTTTTATTTGCATCCATCCACTTGATGGAGAAGCATCATTTCCCGCTGAAACAATCCGTAAATTTCACCGGTTTCTAAATCTGCTTCAAAAATCCATACCATTGTTTTGGAACGACTTTTTCCAGTCGTCCCGTCAAGGCGCGATTCCAAGCTGTGAAAAAGTGGAAAACATTCACCATTTGCATAATGGTGTCACGGCGTGGGTAGGGCAGACGCAAGCAGATGATGTGAGTGTGCGTTGCCACCAAATTCCCTACCAGAAGGCCTGGCTAGGCTTAACTTTGGCCGAATTTAGGGTGATGGTCTCTGCTTCGCTAACGTCCCCATTTCAGGTCCTGAGGCGCGTTCGACCGGAGAAACGACTGTTTTATTTTCAGACAACGGGCGCACATGCAGATCATTATGTACGCCATTTGCAAAGATATGTCAGGGAATTATGTGGAGTTTACATTTTTATTCTATTTTGTTTGCTGCTTTGTTACACTCCGGTTGCGTTTGTCACTGCAACCGTCCTTTGTGGTGCGCGTTTTATTTGTTTGCAAACTCCACCACTGACGAGCTGCTTGTGTGGCCGAGTATGTGGACAACGTTTTTGCATGCAACCGATGTATCGTAAGAATAAGATACTCCCAACAAAAGGAACTACTCGCTCCCCGTGTGTCTGTGTGTGCTCTTTATATGCAACGGAAGTTATCCCACGAATGGTCGACCACCAACCGAACGGAAGACGGTTCCGGTCGCTGCTGGAAGTTGTTTGGAGCAAATGTTTCTGCAAATTGCTGTTTCGCCGATGTTTTGACGCCGGATTCGGTGCCAGGGATCGTATCTAGTGGCAAAAAAAGGAAACTAGGTTGACCTGGAAGGGAGCCCGCGAGGGGCCGGGAACGATTTCGTTTTCTCCGGTGGTTTCATGGATGATTTCCTGGACGCAAATGTAGTTTTCCATATTTGTGTCCCTCTTCTCTCGATATTGTGTTGTTCCCTCTTCGTTTCAATCGGACGCTTTATATTACTTTATCTGGCGGTAGTAATTTGGCATCGGACCCTTTTCGGTGTTCGGAAGGCAGGAGCGGGAGGGTTTTATGGTTATTTCACGATCGATAGTAGTGTACCGGTTTATGGCCAGCACGGGATTTCGGGCATGTGTGTGCCTTTTGGCTTTTGCTTCTGCGTCTCATTTCCGTCGCCTAGAAAAATTTAGTTGCTTAGCGGCCCACTTTGTGGCGACGAAACTATTATCCATTGTTGAGGCCACCGCTTCATCGCCTTTTTCAGACGCCCGGGGATTTCCCATCGGTGATAGATATAGCGCCTGAATGGGCGCACATTTGCGGTGTGCTATGATATTAAAATCGTCCATCGCATCGCGTGCGTGCTCGACCCGCATCGCACTCTCTCTGCGCTCGTTCGGCTGCGAAATCGATTGATTTGCCATGTATGCTCTGCTATCGGTTGTTGTCGCTACGTGATGACCCCTGACGATACGAATGGCCGTAATCGGTGGCCTTAAAACAGTAATTTTGGCGATATATTTTATGCTTTATGGAACGTCCCAGTCGATTGCCGGTCGTTGGTCAAGTGGTCATAAAATGGCACGTCTGGTAAACCAATCGATATAATCAATAAATCATTTAATTTGTACTTATCAATCTATGCTAGTGATATTACATACTGATGTGTACTATTATATAATTCAATTTTTGGTGGAAACTCGTATCATACATATAATTATTGTCTTAATCAAAACATTGCATTAGTACATTAGTTTGTGTATAAGTATATTTTTTCCGTTCCAACAGAATTGGATTGATACTGCAGCTATGTAAGAAAAATAAATAATAAATGGAATTCCAATAAACTATTCAACGCACATCGTAACTTGGTATACCAATCCATTTCCTATCAATGTGTATCCACTATCGCCTGTTGTGGATTCATCTGTACGGTTAACCAATTCTGACGATAAATTCAACGGAATTAGCCAAAGTTCATCCAAAAGCGATCATTCATCGTGACATGGCACAACAGGAAACGACGAGCATTGTGAATGGTCGCGCCCGTGGTTGGGAGAAGGATGGAAATAAAATTTCAAAGTCGCACATGATCCTTATCAAAATTCAATTAAAGTCTGATCCGCTGGGAAAATGACACAGCCAGAAATCCCGCTGAGTGTATCCACCTATATCGGTGCGGCTGATGGGAGGAAGCCATGGCGGGGTAAATGCGTTCATAACGTTTGAGGGTATTATCCTGTTTTGTATGCTCCCCTGGAGCGTCAAATGCTCGGCTTCCTACCAATCCAACATTTTATCCATCCATCCGGTGCTGGTGGGGATATGATGGAAAAATTAACAATTTTCCGCCACACACCGATGGATTACTTTTTTTCATTTGCGCGAAAAGTGTTGCTGGATGATGAAAGTCAAATAAAGGAGAGGAAATTGTTGAAAAGTTTCTATTTAAAATTATACGAAACTTTTGCGTTCGTGCGAGCGATGCGTGTGAGAGAAGGAAAACAAGAAAAGTAAAGCCCAAAATCGAAATGATAACATCGAATCCAGTGGCCGGAATTGCAAAAATAAACATCGTCACGCCAGATATTTTCCCAGAGAAAAAATGCGTCAGTGAAAAGTGAAAAGTATGCTAGGACAAAGCCCACTCAATTCTCTGCCAACCACTCTGCCAGGCTCATTGTTTTATGATTTTTTTTTCTGTGTACACGAGAGTGGCTGAGTGTATCTCAATTTAATATTCTTCACTAATTTATGCCTCGTGTTAAAACTAGGTATTCCTTCCCTGAGAAAAACCTTTTCGGGAACAATATAAGGTGTTCATCAGACGAAACGTCTGGTTTTTTGGTACTAATACGGGTTTTTCTGCGCATAACTTTTTCTGCGAAACAAATGGTCTTGAAAAGTTTTGTTTCAATAATGGTCAGTTAACAGGAGCTATGTTCAACATTGGATCGCTTGGGTTGGATTATGAACTTATCCCATTACGGTTAATTACTAAGCCACTTTCTTTTTAGTATTTCTCTTCAATTGTCTCTTAACAAAAATATTTGGCATTTTTCATAATTAAGTTTTTCGGCAATGAATGGTATTTACCTTAAACTTGGGGTTTGGTTCAGTTCAGGTGGCCACAAAGGCAAGTATAGATGTTGCCATTTTTTAATCCATTGCATCTAGGTTTTGTTTTCCTATCTTTCAATCATTAATATTTGAAGGGCACCTCAAAACATGCTCAGTAAATTCATTGGACAGTATCATTTTGAACTTTGTAAATATCAATTTAAATGTTCACCTTGGCTCGTAACGGCCGATAACAACCTTTGTGTTCAACGCTCATTTACCCCACGCGTTTCCTTTTGGCTGATAAACAAAAAACCTGCTAGCAAAATTTCATAACTGAATGGCTTGCTCCTAAGTAGGGTTGCCAATATTATTAACATAAAGGAATTACAAAAAAAAACATTAATTCCCTAAGAACAGTGAATGGCCCTGCGAGAGGAAAGAATATACAATTGGTTTCTTCAAACGTTTCTAAGTTTCATCCCTTTTCACTCTTTTTTTGACGTTTTTGTTTTGTTATCATCTGAGTTTGATTTCATTTACATCCCTCATTTATTTTCCTTGCATATTACCCTAGGCTAGGTTGAGGAGCGATTGTTGCATTATTTATAATTGTATTGAAGTAACAATTATTTACTTAAGAAATGTTTTTGTTTCCACTTTTCGATTACTACGTCGTCTTATTATGTTTCCATCTTTTGGCATGCGTAATGATGGTTGCACTAGAGCAAGGTTTACTAGATTCTTCTTATACTATATGTACCTGGATTGTCAGTTCTCTCGTTGGATGTACAGAGTTCTCGGTTGAATCCACTCTTGAATTGACTTAATGCAGGGTATTCAATAATTGCATACCTTGTTTAGTTGGTTGTAAAAGTTTACGCGTAATTGCAAAATATTCCATCAGAACGATTGAAAATATTTGTTCATTGTAGCACAAACAAGTTATAACCAAACACGCCACTTCAATCGAATATTGCTTTACAGTTGCAACTTGCCATAGCATATTGGACAAGCTACGCCTTAATAGCAACCACTCGGTTAACCGGCGTAACGACGTGAGTTCGGTTTCCAATATCATAAATTCCATGCTCCCAATAACAATAATTAATAAAATAATAACCGACCGTTAGTACTTATGTCGGTATAACCACTTGTTGGCACTATGACAACCATTAAGAAGCGTTTTCGTGCCTGGCGTGCTACACACCGGTTGGTTTGTTGTATGCAATGCTTTTGAAAATATTCCAGTTGTGTACAGATCAGAAGTTGCTTGGCCACCAACCATAGACAAAAAAACAAACCAAAAATATGTTAAACCGAGGATGAAATGATTCATTACGTCGTAAAACACAAGTTGTGCGATGTAGCTGTAACTTGTGTAAACATACATTTATTTTATTCAAAAATATTACTCCTTTACAAAACGGGTTTGATAATGAAATGCCTTTCGTGCTTTTCTAAATTGCTTGAAACAATCTTTGGTATGTTCACTCCCTTGCCAGTAAGGTGTTGAGGAAAATGAATTTTGACTACAAACAGAGTGAAAATGATAAAACATGTAAACTTGCAACCCTTTCTTATCGCGCAGGTTGGCGGCGCTGGTAAACACACGTTTGAGTTGGGGTTACAAACGGGGAGATAATGAAAAATGCCACAAATTTTTACACTGCATCATTAATCTTTCCAGCCAAGGGTGGAAAATTGTGTTTCATGGAATGTTCGCTGTGTTGGTACTTTTATAATTTTCCAGCTTTCCCGCAAACCTTCTGTAAGTAGGTAGTCTTGAGTTAATTAGAAGTCTAAAAGCACCTTCGATGTGCAAAACCAATGAGATAATTTAAACTGAATTCTTATGGAATATTAATCTATTTTTAAATCAACTATGAACATTTGTTTTTTTTAATTTATGAATTATGCGTTATACTTATCTGTAAATTATGTGTGCAAACAATTTCCCAATACTTCGTAGGTCAATTATACATAAAGCAACAAACGATTGCTGCAATCCATAAGGGAGTTCAAAATTTACTATCTCGCAATAACTCATCATTGAATTCAATCCACTTACTCTCGGTAGATATTTCTCCCGCATAGTCTGCGTTTGTACGAGGTTTTCAATGACACTTTTGCCAAAGCGCAATCTGAACTGGAAGTGCCAAGTTGAGCATTATAGTTGCAACAAACACCGCGGGACATTCAAATGAAAAGTGGAAAATCGTGAAGCAGGGACCTTCATTCCGCCTGGATGAAAATATATCGATCGCAATGCCAATGGCTGCGCCCGTGGAATAAACTCCACCTTGAAAGCAGTATCCTGTATTGCAGCCTCCGTTGCGAAGGTTTAGCCGTTTGCTTTAAGCAATCCCCAATCGGTACACTGAAGTTTATACCCAAGGGTGCCATTCTTGGGCAGGAATGTGACCCCATTACGAGCGCGCGCGATATGGTGCCAGCAGTGTAGGCCGTTGCGTTTGGTTCAATAATTGAAGCAGCACCGGTTTGCACACGGAGCAAATACAGCGTTACGAGCTAATCAATATAATAGTATAATGAATTATTCCTCTAATTAATAGACGGAGCAAACACATTCAAAAACACAGACCGGGAGAAATTGGGAGGAATGAATGGGAACACGCCTGGGATGGCTTGTATGTCGGATGATTGCAATTTTCGAAATAGTTTGCCACCCAGCGACGACGGCCGGGAAATATTGCAGCCCAGCGTTTGCCCAGATCCGGCGGATGGGTTGGTGGATCGATAGGATTGTCCGCCGGAATGGTGGTTGGCGCAATCGGGTTCGGAATGTGGCTGTTCGTTTATCGAGCGGCTCAAGAGCTCCGTGGCGACAAGGGCGTTAATGTGTTTGTGTTGTTAAGCGGTGTGCGATCGGCGCGTAATTGGGCCATAATCGTCATGCTGCCGATAAATTGCCGGCTAAGCGTTGTCGTAACGTTTCGGGCCGCGTACGGTAAAACAGTATTAATAGGAAATTCCTTTAATCAGTTTCGAAAGATTTGCACGAAAAAGGGGAAACTAGAAAACAAAATTAATAGGAAAATTGTAAATTATTTGTTTAATGTTTTAACTGTCAGTTAGAAGTACAGTATTATAGTAAAATGCATGTGAAATTGAAAAGCTTGTGGAGTTTTTGATTAGTCAAAATAATCAAAAAAAAAGTTAAAATGAAGCACATGTTATGATAAAAAGATCGGTTGAAGGTTTTATGCAGTGCATAAATATTATTACTGACAGTGAAAAATTCCTATTACGTACAACGAACACAAAGGAACCTGCTTGTGTTCGTTTACTCATGCCGGAAAGCATAATACACTGCGTCCCAAAATGATAGCCTCACCTAGTTTTTTCTGTGCGGGGCGATCATTTAAAATAGCATATGAGTGAAAAAACTGAGTGAGGCTATCATTTTGAGGCGCAGTGTATATGTTGTTGAATGAACACCAATTTTGTATTTGTGTTTATACTATGATTCTGTTTATTACCTACACTGAGTAATCCTGTAATAACTAAATGCTTGCTTTTAGTGTTGTGTTTGGAAAATGGCATAACGTTCAAAGCACACCACAAAAACTTGACACACACCACTTTGGAGGACCAATGAAGCGGTAAAGCAGTGAAGGCAAAATTAAAATGCCACCACAAGAGCATAAATAGGTCTAAAGGCTAACCGGTCTAGGTAGATAGGTCACCGGTGAATAAAACCATTGCAAAGAAAAGGGGTCCATGAAAGCGATGCACGGAAAGAAACCAGGCTAGTGCCTTCGGGAGCAAAGGGAAAAAAGGAAACCCCATTCTTGCCACCGTCCACCGCCTGCCTGCCAGCCAGCAGCAGGGGTTGAAGTTTCCGTCGCATCAACCACTAACCCTGCGGAAAGGGCTTCGAGATGTGGATCTAAATGAATCCATTATTTATACTATCACTCTCCATTTTGCTGCCCCAAATAGCCTGTGCCGGATCGGGTGGTTTTCACTGGTGATTTTCCTCGGCTAGAGGTGATCCGGTTATCATAGCACCGTCCAAGCTTACGACTTACTAAAGGGAAAGGGTGAGTGGTTTGGCTTTTTTCTTTTGCATGGCCCCTGGCCTTTGCTAGGAAATCACTGAATGACCTACAATCCTGTGATTATCCCGGCACCTCTTGGACTCAATGTGAACGGAATGGGCTCACGGATTCATAGAAAAGGAAAAAGGTTAACCCGAGGGTCGGTGGATTCGGGAAAAGGATGAGTGATAATCTTCCTCCTTCGGTTCGTAAACTTCACCATATGTGGCCGAGGTGAGTGAGTTTATTGTAAGCGAGTGGCTCAACAGAATTAGATTATTTCTTTATAAGCGTAAATTGAGAATGGTTGTAGAAATGTATCAGGGATGATTTTTTCCGCTAGATGCTCAAAGTACGGTTTTTTATGAGAAACAAATAATTCCTGAAAGTGAAAACAACATCTTCATCACATATCCGATACTTGATATGCTTATGATAGAACGGAAAAGTTTGCCAAACTCGTTGGTTTATCGTTGGATGTGTTTTTACACCCACCTTCTGTCATTGCCAATAAAGTGTGTTGCTCAATCTGCTTATCAAACTGTATTAAAAGTTTTCTTCGTTTTCTTATCTCCTTTCCATTCCTTGCCCCAAGGTACGTACCTTGCGCAATGTCCACGGATCCCGCAATCTCGGCTATTTATGGCTGCGAACGATGGGCCGTTTGCGAAAGAGGTGAGGCGCATAAACCATGCGAACGTCGACGGACAAACTAATCCCCGGCCAGTGCGTACCCTCGAAAGTGGGGTTTGCGGTATAAGAAAACTTCTTTCATCAGATATTTCAAAAACATATCGTAGACAACACTCGGAAAGCAAATGTGGTTGGAAAAAGGTTGAGCGCTGGCACTGGTTGCAAGGTCCGTCCATGGCCGCCGCTTCCTGCCCGTCGTAAACAACCATTTTGTCAGACAGATTTTGGTCAAGGGTTGTTGTACCGATGGATTTTCTTTTCCATTTCTGCCCAGCCTAATCCGTACCATACATATCTCCCACGGCGCGGTTCATTCGGCATTCGATATCTATCCTCCTCCCGGGGGGGAAAACCACCGACAACCGCTCGATCTTTTATCCGCTTTGTGGGGAATTAATCTTCCGAATCGGTCCCAAATGTGGCTCTGGCGTGCTCGACTCTCGAGGAGGATCCTTCAAGCTTCGAGGATATGGAAAGGCTTTGATTTTGCATCCCAAAGTCTTCAGCAACACCATAATGTAGTTGTGACTGGGAAAACCAAACATGAAAACCAGGCCGACGAGTTTCCATCCGCTTTAGGTTATAGTTTCATTATTCTACGAAAGAAATTGCGTCGGTAGGGGTACTGACCAGCGCTAATGCCCTCACCCAAAAACTTTGTTTACAAAGTGTATCGTCGATGCTGAACAACTAACGCACTCACACATACCCGCACTAGGTGGAACGCTTAAGGCGTTTGGTGTGTCCCAAAAACATTTAAGCTCGCATAAATCTTTGCAATAAATCAGCCGAACCCTTTCGGGTTGACCGGTTTCTTGTACCCTGTGCCTGCCAGTCCCCGTTTCCATGAGACAAGAAAAACTATTATCAAAACTTGCAAACAAACTGGCTTTTTGTTGAAGCTGCATGAATTTCAGTGAAACCTTACGTGGATGGGCACTATCTGAACAGTCGGCCATCGCGAGCGAAAGAAAAACGAACCAAAACCATGGCGCTTACCAGACGCCGTTTATCTCAAGAACAATCTCCGATAGGGGTTTTAATCGGTTCGTGTGTGGCTCGCAAACACACATCTTGTTCTTGGATGTAAGCCAAAGCTCGGCTGCAGAATGTTAACAACGTGCTTTGCACTCTGGAAATTGTTTTGTCAATGTTTCTTGTTCGCGTAGCAGCGTATTGACGTAGTTCTTTACTATTCATGGTTTAATTCGTTCCAAAGATAAGCGCCCAGATTGGGAATAAATATGTCAACAATCTATCTATCATTTCACGATAAAGAAAGATTCATGGCAACGCTATGCATTGAGTTGTCTGAGACTCATTTGATAGCACACACAAGTTGGAAATTAAATTACCACCCAAGAAGGCAA
Source organism: Anopheles ziemanni (assembly GCF_943734765.1). Classification (NCBI taxonomy): domain Eukaryota; kingdom Metazoa; phylum Arthropoda; class Insecta; order Diptera; family Culicidae; genus Anopheles; species Anopheles ziemanni. The sequence continues at coordinate 22,204,389 of NC_080706.1, read as the reverse complement.
ACTAGTTTATGGCAGTCATAAAGAAACTTTCGTCACTATAATGATTCTGAAAACGACCTTCTTTTAATTATCTTTAAACTCTTCTTTCTAACGACTTAAATCCCAACCGGGACGCTTTGGGACGGAAAAACTATTGCGAGCATTTTGAAACGACTACTTAATATCTTCCGCCAATTTGCTCGTGGTTGTTAATGCTGGATGCACGAACCGAACTTTACCAGGGGTCAAGCAAGCAAGCTTGTGTAAGCAAGTGTTTAATTCTTGTAATTATCCTTTGCCAATTCCACAGAACCTAGCGGCGACGGTGCAGTGAGCTAACCGCTATGATTGAGTGGCAACACTGAACCAGACAACTGTGGTCGAGACTTTTGAGTGGTGTGTTCCATCGGAAACCTGGCAGTTGATGGTTTCTTTCAGTCGGTCTTTACAGTCTTCTTAGTTCTTTTTTGTCTTTCATCTGGCGTACACGGTGGCCGGTAATTGCTGAAATAAAGGAAGAATCAGTGAATTCGCAAAAATCCAACATCCAACATCGAAACAAAGATTCGTCGGTTGATATGGTTAACCTCAAACTAACTCTTTTTTCCCTCGTTTTGGACTCGGAGTGGTTCGTTCTGTTCGTATCTTGCTTTTTTTTCTTTCTTTAATTTAAACTCATAAAATATACATTTTTATGGACGGTCGTAAACATCTCACATAAGGTCCTTTTACGATGTCCTTACGCTGTTTGTTTCTTATTTCGCACTAGAATGGCTTTAAAATGTTTTGCCGTGCTCGTTACGTTTGATTTGCGAGGGCATCTTGAAGCGCTCCGTAAAATCCATGCCCCGCTGTAAGGCAAAGGGTACAATTCGTGAACTTTCAGGCGATCAGCAGCACCATCCTTGCAAGTGGTTTCGTTTTTTCGTGTGTTTCTTTTTTCTCTCTTTGCGCGCGAGCTGTTGGTTCACCAAACAACTCTATCCTTTCGCATGATTGCGATGATGGTAACGATGTTGGTTTTTGAAAAGAATACCATTATTCGACGTTGTAAGATGGATGGATGGGGTACGTACAACGCCGAAACGGAGAAGTTACGAGGAAGAACGTCCTAGGAAAACAGCCACGCCAAAATACATGGAGCCGCTGGCCGAAAATGAAAATTGTTGCGAAAAACGGTAGAATGAGTTCTTTTTGCCATTTTCTCCCTTGTGGGTGAGCCCGGGCAAGCAATGCATTAAACATAAACTGAATTTATACTGGCTCCGGGTTTTGGGCAGCAGTTAGGTTGATCATCATAATCAACATTATCATCATCGTCGTGAAGGAAAAAATAACATCCCAAGGCGGGGCCATAAAAATGTAGCAAAACCATTTTGAAAAGTAAACTTAATCATCGAAAGAAGGGCGAATGCTTTAAGAGTGTTTTCATCAAGGTTTGGATCCATCTTCTTAAATACAAATCGATGGGTTGTTTTTATTAACGTTTTCTGAAAATATGTCGGAATGGTTTATAAACTCAAGGTAAGAAAACATGAGGTATTGATTGAAGTGCCTCATTAATGGTTACCCTGACTATCAGCGTCATAAAACTGCGATGACACGTTTCAGACTAAAGGATCAAAACTTTCACCATTAATCGGTAGTGGCTAGGAATTTTAACGCGTTTTCGGTGTTAAAGAGACCTGTTCGCCGTCGATCACACGTCTGGAGGTGATTTTTCTGCCGGCCGAGCAAAGTTCGGTCCCTTGTGGCCGCCACGTCCCTTGTTGTTTGGTGGACGTGCGCGAAAACTTCTGTTTCATCCAAGCAAGTTAGCCATAACCGGCCGACATGCACAAACTGTTGCACGTCCATTAATTTACGCCGTCCCATCATTCATTGCGGTTGTGGCTTCAGGCGAGCAGGTGTCATCGAAGGAAAAGGTGAAAAAGGTGAAATTTTCGCGAAAGTACTTGGGGCCGTCACGACATCGCACGTAAAAGAAGTTTGCCCAACTTTTGGTGCAAAAGGTATAGAATGAATTTCTAAGAAAACACCTTCTAAATCTTCCACCATATGTGCATACTTTTGTATATATCGGCACTGTTTATCATCGAATGGTTGGAGATGAGAAAGAATAGCAGCATGTTCATCCGGAAGCTAGAATAGATAAATTATGGAGTAACATGATTTAGTGATAGTTGAACGGAATTTCCTAACTTTAATTAAGTCGATGAATTTCTAGCCCTTATATTATATAGAACAGTTTTCTAGCTATTTTATCAACACCCCTTAATCATTTTTCTTGAAAACATAAAACTCATTGGAGATGTAGTGTTAACTCGTTGCTTGGTATATGAGGTGTAAAGTGAGGGCGGCATGATCCATTTGCTCAGGCTGGGTGCTTTATCAAATATTTTCGCTCCATAAATTCATCCCTAGCCACAGCCTCTCATTAATCTTCCCTTTTTGTTTCAACGCACACACAAACATGCTGCTGAAAATAATAGTGGTTGTAGTAGAGTCAAGGTGGTGGATGGAACACCCACTGCAACATCGACTCCTCTAGCGAGACCTCACCGACCCGAGCAAACGAACAGTGTATCAAAGGAGTGTATATTTGCATATTTAAATTAAATTTTGTTACCATTAAAACCAACACGCACCCGCCGCCCTACGGGATGGCCACGATGAAAGAGTGAAGATTTCCGGCATGAAACCAAAACCCTTTTATCGCTAGCTTAATACCTCAACCGGTAGCGACGATCCGGGTGTGTGGATGGATTGGAAATTATCTTATCGTGCACGATCCGGGAGGAAAAGGAGCGATACCAATTTGGGTAGCGAATCCCCCGGCGCTGTGTACAAGGTGGCCGATAAAAGTTTTATCGCTCCCAACCGGTCCTCCAATGGGCGTTGTATGTGTGTGTGTTTGAGTAACCTCACCAAGGGATGGTAACCATTTTTGATGTTCCCTAGCGTCCTTCGACCTATAGTCCTTCATCAGTCAATGTCGGATGTATGTTTGGTCTTTCTAGCTATAAACACATTGCGAGGATGCAGGTAACGTTAACATGAAAACCTGGGGGTGTTCTCAAAGTTTGTGAAACATTGGGTAGCAATTCATGGCAACGAATACTTCATTAAGTAGACGTGCGCTGTAAAAGAAATTCCTAACGAAATAATTCGATGTAGCTCAACAGAAAATACTACGCTTCTACTTCCACCACAGCGTCTGTGGTTACAACGTTTTTCACGGAATACCTGGGAAAATGATTTGGCGCACATCTTTATTCATTACACTCATCAGCATATCTTCGCCCCAAAAGCCTCTTCATCATCAGTACACATCTGAATACATTTCGTTGGCTTTAATGTTACCCCAATGTAGAACAAAATTGATGATATCATCTCTTTTTCTCACATCATACTTGTTTGCCATATCTTACAAACCATTCGCACATGCACGGGAAGAATCATACATCCATCAAATTGGTCCATTCCAGGCGGATGGATAAAAGGTAGTGGAAGCGGTCGAATTTATGTATTCGCGTGGTTAATTATGCGGGATAATTTGGGTCGAACAGCGATGGACAGAATCGTAGACCTCAGTGGGATGAACTAGTAGAAGCAAGCATGTAAATGGTATCACTCCCAATTATGCGACTGAAGAGATATGTTTATAAGCGTGCGATACTAGAATGGAAATAATTTCAAATGAATTATGATTTGCTGAATGGTTTTCGATGTGAGAGCTTTTTAACGGTTCATTGTTCAATACTTTCCTTTTCACGCAATGCCTCTCCTTTCGACAATCGCAAAACGCAATGTCGGTCTTCTTGAAATGTAAGAAAATATCACAATTGCTTTGTAGCAGGAAAAAGTTCATAAGCATGACAAACGATGTGGTGAACACGTGCATTGACACTCACGGAGATACGAAACATACAACTTGTTGTATGCGGTATGGTGTTGGCGATGGAAAATGGATTAAACAAAAAAACGTAATCGTCTCTGCTGGACCGGAACGCAAACGAAACAAAATGACAATGACTTTACGAAATGAGTCGTTTTTTCTCACGGACAGTTTTAATAACGTCTCCAGCCATGCCAGCACGTTGAGAAATGACCCGTGTAAATTAGGTACTTTTGTTTCGTGTCGCTAGTCGTTTGCGATAATTTTGCAACTCACGTGACAGTGACCGGCCACAGTGGATAGATCTGACGTTCCGGAGAAAGAGGTGACATGTGAATATTGGACAGAAGCACCATTTGTGTCGCCATATTGTCGCCCCCTCCCCGTTCAATACCCCGCAGAATGGGTCGCCCGGTTAGATATGAGATCGTGCCGAGCTTTAATCACTCCCTTTCCCTGCGACACGGTTGGCTAAAGGACGCCTGTGGGCGGTTTACGGGGATCGTGCGACCATTCCTTTAGCTAAAGTGTTAATAAATTAACGATTTTTATGAACCCACTTTCTGCGCGAGGTGCCGCACACAAGGACTGTTCAATATATCAAACAGAATGTTTCCCAAGTGGGACGGACACCAAATGGGCATGGGACCGCTTGGTCAACGAAGATGTCCAGCATCGACTCGGTATATCGGTTGGAGAAGATGGAAAGGCAGGGGCCCATAGTGAGGGCTGCTAAGCTGCGAGGGTCTCGGCAGGATGTTGCTTACTCATGGGAAGCTAACGGAAACGACTCAGTGTTGATTTTTTGCCTGTAGCTCCTCCTCCGCCCGGCCTACAATTGTGCCGATGTGCGGAAAAGGTCCTTGCCGGCATGGTTTATAGCAACGGTTACTGCTGATATCATTGTTAACTCAAGCATACGTTGTTTACAAGCGAGGGGGCGGTATCGGAAACCGAACCGAAAGAGATTTTCATATAATTTGCTCCCTTGGATTGGCTGGCTGGTCGTTATCGACCCATTCGGTAGACTATCGACGCTCGGAGGACATGTACCGCCCGTCCAGTTGCATGCACTCAGCCTGTGTAACGGACTTATGAACGAATGGAGAGTTCTTAAGGCATCAAGAAGAACATGATAATTTACCCAGCAAAATGGGGTCAGCATTGTGTGGGATGAAGGCACTCGATGAAGAATACGATTGTCAATTGGTGGATCACTGGAACCTCCGTGCTTACTTTGCACATTGTGGTTATGACAAAACGATATTGCCATACGTTCCGAGATGAGTCAAGGTTGGGAGAATAAACAAACTTCCAGCAAAGGAAATGTTAATTGTTTGCCACGTAATACCCTGTTGCACATTCTTTCTCGATCGACATCTGTTAATTAATTTTATATAATTCTGATCCTTTTGCTAAATTGTGATACTTTACTTGGATTCTGTACTGTATAGAAAATCGAACCTGTAAAGATAAAAGAAGGAGAGACATCTGTACTGCACACATTTCTTACTTAAAACCAACCGTTCCTTACAATATTATCAATTGCTCACGATTTTGTAACAGTTTTGTGTTCAAAGCCTGAAATATAATTTGCCGTGCTTAAATTGTGTGCACTGCGTATTAATGGAATCGCCGAAAACCAGAGCACACCAGCACATAAATCTTTCCTTGCTACCCCAAGCGAAAAACTGCTTCAAAACAGTTTCCGATGTTTTTACGGATGCTTGAGCCTGGAGTGCATTCATGCCATCCGTTCACCATCCAGCCTCGTCCAGCAGCGCTTCGCCTTTCTTATCAAGCTCGACTGTACCAGCCCGGATATGTAATCCTCACGAGACATCCCGGGCTGCGTTGTGTGGCGCCGTAAGCCCTCCGAATGACTTAACGATTTCCAGCCGTACCTCCGAGAGCTTAGTTTACAAGTCTTTCGGAAACAAGCAGCCAACAGTAGCAAAAACACCATATGGTTGGATATTTGTTTGCTGAGCTGCCTGTCCCATCAAAGCGAGGTCCCAAAGAAAGACAGTTTAGCTTAACAATGGTACATAAATTTTACATCGAACCATCCCCGGGTGGACGAGCGTCCTGGAGAAGAGCAAAGAAAAGAAAGGAGTAGTCCCCGCACACTAGCGCTTGTCAGACGCAAAGCCGCTTGTCCACCTGTCGTTCTGCGTTCCCGATGGACCGCGACTCTCGTCGTAGCGACGTGAATCTGTGCCGATTAAACCTTGCAAATAGCGTATTAAACCGATAACAAGAGGAACAGAACAAGTTAAGACCAAAAGCCCTAGAAACGGTAGAACCCGAAGGTATTCTGTTAAACGAAAGCTATTTTGGTGTGTGTGTGTGTCTTGGCCCGTTTCTTTTAGCCACGTGAAGCGCAATCTCATTGCGGATCTCATAAATCAAAGGAAGAATTTTTACACATTTTATTACTGTATACCTGTGTTCTGTTCCGGTCCCAAGCAGCGCCGTCGGTCGGTGCAGTAGATTCCCAGACATGCGACGTTTGCACAAGGAAAATTGAATCACAGCATGCCAGAGCACCGTGCGGAATGTGGATCACCGGACGCGTACGCATTGGGCTTTTGATACAGAGGGGATTTTAAGATTCCTGACGAAAAATGTTTTCGGTAATTTATGTGCACCTTGTAGCAGATGGTACCGTGACCTGACCCATAACCATTCGTTTACCGAACGATTCGATGAGTTTGAAATTTTGAGAAAATATTTGTTTGTGGTATTTGTGGCATGAATATCATTCAATTTTTCCATTGTTTATTCCTTAACACGTTGACTGCCATGTCACCCAAAAGTGAGTGACAGTAGAAATCAGTTCTGAAATGTTTGTGACCCATAAATAAATGAAAATGCAACATAAAAATTATAATAATAAATTTGATATCGATTCTTTGGGAAGCTATGTTTTCGCTTAGCCTTTAAAAATCGTTGGTTTGATAAATGTTATAAACTAATTTTATTTTTTTTAAATTGTACTTAAAAGAGTGCTGAAAACGCTTGGCACTCAACGTGTTGATGGAAATTAAATAGTACTTAAAATCTTTTTTGAAAGTGACGAACAAACGTTTGATTTGAAAAAATATCTTGTATCCGTTGTGTAAATGGCAACAAATTAATATGAAATAGCAGTTAAAAAGCACAACAAGCATAACATTGTCGTCTTTTCCTATAAAAAAAGGAGTGAGAAGTGATCATCAAATCAAAACCAGTAGCGCTGGAACATCTGGATCTATTCAGCTGACTCAATCTTGACACTTAACAGAAGAAAAGACCACGCTACGAAACCGTGGAGAGCGACAACACGAAACAAATGGTAGTAACAAAATGGCCGAAACGATAAATCGCACCACGAAGCATTCGCATGAGGACGGCATCCTATCAAAAGGCCACCGGGAAGGCAGGGATGGCATTCGAATCGCAGCAGCGCGCCCGAATGCCAATAGAAGAAAGTCAAAAGATCAGTATAGGTTCGCCCTCGGAATGTCTTCCGTGCCCAAGGGTTAGGACGCCGTGGGGTTGAGTTGAGCATGTGCGGAAAAGCGCCCCCGCACCACGGAAACATTTGGTATGTGCGCCTTTTATGTTTATCACATAATTTTTCTTCAGGTACAAATTGTGCTGCGAGACAATCCCCGTGCCCGTGGACCGGCACTGCAGAGGATAGCGCGTCTGGCCGGGAAGACCACCAGGCAGCGACTGCTCCGGTCGTTGCCGCATTCCTCGTTGCTTGTGGCCATAAATTTCAAATGGAAGCTGTCTCTTTCGGGTCCTTCGAAAAACTGTGAGCAGTTCCTTCGCCCACGCGGTATTCGTTCGTTGTCGCTAGCCTGGTTCGAAGGCGACTGAGCGAGGCAACGTGAATTGGCAGAAGATCCCTTAATGTTTGTCAAAGCAACAGGATCACTAGAAGCATACGCTTCAAAAAAAAAAAAAACGGATCACGCCATTTTCCACCCACTCCACACCCGCAAGCGACATAGCGGTGGTTCATCGCTCCTACGGCCATCTTCATCGAATCGCTTTCGGGTGTTTCCTTTTTTTTCTTGGAGACAATTTATTTTTCCACTCCTGCAACGTCATGCAATATCAGTTTCACCCGAACGGCTCTCCATTGCACCCAGCCCAACGACGACGCAACCCCTCGAATCGGCACCAACATGCCGGAAAGTGTTTTCCATGAAAAAAAAGGGCATGAAGTGTCGGTAATTTCATACATGATTTAGCTATAAAGTTTATCGGGAAATTAATGCTCGCACGCTTTTCATTCGTAATACGCTTTTTTCCAACTCCCGGAAGCCCTTGTTGGTAACGGGGCCCTCTCACCCACGTAGCAAATTTTCCATTTTCCACGCCAAGGTTGTATTTATTCGATTTTTATTAAAATTATTTTCTTCCCTTGATGGTGAGCGCAGCATGCAGCTTCATGGTTCTTGCGCTGCGTTTTGAATAACAATATTTGCAACCACGCTCGTGCAGTACGGCCGTAGCACGATAAGCTTCAATGTGCTCTTAGCAGTTTATGGCGTGTACGGCGACAATTTGGCGTCGGGTTGGAGAGAAACGTGATGTTTCCCGAATTTGCCTTCGGTGATAATTTCCGATAGTGATCTAATCATCAAGGCGATGCCTACTTCGGGAGGAGTCAAACAAGTGCTTCACATTAAAATGTTCAATATAACGATACCGAACAGATTTTTTATGGTTCGCGAAGGTAGCTTGCCTGATTAGCTCCGTAGGCTACAGGGGTTTTCCTGAAACCTAAAAAAAATATCTGTGAGCTACATTTAACAAAAAAAAAACCCGCGTTGTCCAAAAGGTCCCAAACGGATGTCTCAAATAATCAACTCAAACAAGCAAACACACTGGTCCAAAATCAACCGGTTTTCAAGGGCCCTCTTCCCCCTCCCCACTACGACCTTTCGCGTCCCGTTTGGCTTCCAACTTCCAAACAGCCGGGGTCCCGATAGAGCTTTTCTATTGCCGCTGGCCATAGAAGGGCCACATTGTGCAGCGTCCCTTTTTCCGGCTCACTAAACATTTTGCCTAGCAAGCTCTTCCGAGCGCGCTTGGGCTTATTCAAAGCCCACGGGGAGGTGTAGTTGTTTGTTTTGATTTTTCCACTGCCCGTTTCCTTTTCCCAATCAATCAGTGCTCGCAGAGTGCTGCAAATACGTAAAAAAACAAAAACAGCGTGATTTTGTCGACCGGAAAAGTGAAAATCGTTTGTGTGTGTATGCTCTGGTGCGTTGCGGGTCAGCTTTGTTTTCATTTGTTTCAGCACATCCGGCGATATTTTCCCTGACGATCAGTTGACGAAGCCGGCTCAAAAGATTCGCGTTTCAGGGCACACACACACACAAACATATACCGTGCTCGGTGAAACAGTGAGGGTGATTTGAATTTGAAATCCGCTAGAGAAACAACGGCAACAATTTGATTAGATTTTGATTTCACGAATTGTTTTCATTTTCTTGATTTTGTGCTGCAATGATTCACTTGTTTCATCCACTGAGAGTTGAAACAAAAAAAAATAAAACAACGCTCGACGAAGGACGCAAACTTTTTCTTTCGCCCAACTGTGACGGATTGTTGTTCTTTATGGTCAATTTGCGCGAGAACGGGTCGGTCGCAACATCGATGGCCAATGGGCGTATGATTTGCGCAGAATTATTTGTGCGTTCCGTTCTGGTCCCGGCACTTTTATCCGATTATGACATCACTTTCATCGGGGCCTTCTCCTCCCGCCAATCCTCCCGACCACAACGTTAGGCCCTTTTCCGAAGCGAAATTTGATGACCGTTATTATCGATCACCGTGGTACTATACGACCGGGCAATGCATTTCCTGGGCAATATAGATTTGATTTGCTTTCCCTCCACTTCGCCCAACTCGACCCAGTTCGTGATTTTACACAAAAAAAGGTTTCATGCAAAAAAACCTCTATTGATGGTTATCGATCAGACCGTTATGATTTTCCCCCCCCCGGCAGAATAAAATACGATGACCCACTCGAGGCGCTGGCTAGCGGAATGGAAACATTTGCGAATCGTGAACACAAAAACCTATTCGTCCGTTTAATGAACTTCGTAGCATTACCGTCATCATCGACAACATTACAGATTACTTCGAATCTGCTTCCTTTATTTTAGGAAAAATAAACAAATCTAATCTACCTCATAGGTCTTGCGGTGAACAAGTTGTTTTGGTTGGATGATATTTGACTTTCGGAAATTATATTACTATCAGTCTTTGCATCTCTGCCATACACAAACCCGTTATGTATGCTTTGCTTTGGCTTTCTATATCCCCTTTTTTAGTACAGATATTTCGATAAAGGTTGATATTTGAATGATTGAATTTATCCTCATATGCCCGGGGTTGTGAATGTTTCAACTTGATATGCACAATGTATAAAAGGTGGAGGGACATTTTTTCACCCACATCGATAATGCTTTTATTTGATGATTTTTTATGATTTATGTGTAACATGCTCAGTGCACGCATGAACATAAATCGTATCTGAAAATAAAGTGCTGCCATAATAGTTTTTTATTTGCACGCGAATCTATGTTTCTGTCCGGCCATGCAACCGTAGCGGGAGTTGTTCGTGCTTTAGTTTTGAGAAGATCACAAAATGTTCTCTTTCGGATAGAGTATTTATTTATGTATCAAGCGTTTCGAAATAATTTGGTTCGTCCATGAAAAGTGGATTTATTGTTCGTAAAACTGAAACTACAATCAGCATTTTTAATTAAATTTTTCCTGTAACTATTTTTCATATTATCAAAAATTGCCCTATCTCATCAAACTTAGGCATGTTAATTTTATTGCGTAAAATGCTCAGAGCAATATGCTTTGTCTAAATGATAAAGTGTAATTTTCACCTTCAGTTCAGAGTGGTTAAAACTGCTACAAACACACCATTAATTAATTTTATATGCAGAACAATTTAATAGCATTCTAATTCTACTGCCAAACAAGATTTCATATTTCTTTATTCCTTTATTTTGTATTATTTCTTACTTCGGTTCTTACTCAAATGTTATATTTAAAAAGCCAATGTTTCCGAAGTCATTGTTGTTGTTGAGATTGTCTTGGAACGCCAGGAAGTGTCAGACAAGAAAATATTACCTCCCCTTCAATAAAAGAACACAAACAAAAGACAAATATCTACCGCTTTCCGTACGGATCATTAACGCGCTACCATTACGGTGAGTGGAGATTTTTGATGCTCGGTAAAACCGGCACCGGAACGAAACACAAATCAAAAGTTATCAAATTAATTGTATCTCCCAGCATTGTTAATAGTTCACGCACTGTTGTTGGCTGGTGGCGATAAAAGCTTTTTTTTCAGTGGTCATAGTAGCATTGTATCACGAAAATTGTCAAATCCTATAAAATGCGGTTCGCCTGACTAATTCATCGATGAGCTATAACGGCAAAAGTGATAATAACCTAGCTCAGCAAACCGGCCGGCAGAAACTGGGCAAGGTGGACATTGTAGGTGCTCGAGAAACGGTCGGTTCGTGCTTTCCCGCTCGGGTCGATAAGTTTTGTGATGTGGTCCGTGTACTTTCAGAGTTTCTATGTTCTTTCTTCCTTTTTTTTTTGCCCCTGTTTTATACCATTGATCCTAGGAGTGGTTAGGTAGGAAACAAGATAAAAGCAGCCCGGGGTAATGAAAAGTCATTGTCAGGTTTCGGAAGGCTGGATTGGCTAATAGAAAATGCGGAAAGGAGCAAAGTGGAAAGCAAGCAGGAACTGATTTATTATTTAATAAACGAGAGATTTGCTATCGTGCAGCGTTTACCGCCCGGGGAACGCGTTCCTCGGCGCCGCACGCCTCCTTCACTTCAACCGGGTGAAAACGGTTTCCCCCAACGCTCTCCCGATACTGGCCCGTCGGTCATTCAGCTCACCGGAAATTACCCGAAAAACTTTTACTTGCCGGTTACTTTCACGATCGCCGCGAAACCATCACACAAAAACTGCGTTTGTTTTATGGGCTGGATTAAGGAACATAAAATTAACACATCGTTTTCTATAAAGCCTGTTGCGAGTCGAAAACGAAGCCACGCAAGCGATTTTCGGTGCGATATAATCCCCAACGGGGGCCACCGTGGGTTTCCGGTGGGCCAGGGGAGGGGTTTGGGGGAGTAGATAGACCTTTTAGCTCCTGGAGAGAAGCGCAACTTAAAAACGGGAAAAGAAATAATAAAGGAGAAAAAAAAACATTAACACCCAAGCCAATGATGGATAAGGATAACTTACACAGTTTCCTTGGGACATGGCAGACGGACCATCGCCCACTTGCAAAAGCTGTTAGTGGTAAGAAAGTATCTAAAACTAAAATAATGACGGTACTCAGAATCCCCGCCATACGATGCGGGGTACAATATTCAATGTACACAAGGAAGTACTTACCATGTTGGATGGTTCTAAGCTCAAGCACATAAGGCAACGTCATAGCAATTGTTTAGTTTTATTGAAAGCTTCATACCATCACCAATTTATTCAATTATTTAAAATAAATCATGATTACATGTTGCACTACTGCCGATAAAATTAAATAGTAACTAACGTTGATTGAGAGTACTAGAACTGGATATGATAAATGTTTGATGTGAAATTGATTTTCCATATTGCTACACGATATTTTCAACGACCAACTTGATGCATTGCTAGTACCCGATAAATTACATTCGTCTCCAGCTGGAGCTCGACCACTACACCCTTATTCAATTTCACCCGGTGCACATTAATTCAGCAAGGTATAAATGGTTCCCTGGGGAAATTATTGGCAGCAATACTTTGCACCGTGGCACCATCTATGTGACGGACCGTCAGCTTTACCGTGACTTGCTTGCCGTTTGTTGCAATTAATTAAAACTACCTAACATGGCGCTGCTTTGCTCCGTCCAACAACCCTTGCACCACGTCGCTAATCGTCCTACCTTCGGTGCAGGGTGGTTTAGCGTTTTCAAAACCCCTTTTCTCCGTCCGGCAACGTTGCAAAACATACAGCAGAGCCTGGCGACGGTCCTTGGGTCCGGTGCAAATTCTGACTGCAGCGTTATCCCGTCGAGCTCGAGGGAAGCATCATGGGAATTCGATAAAATTTTGACTGACCCGTCCGTTGTCTGTCGACGTCGTCGAAAATCCAACCAAACGGGATGTTACGCATCATCGAGATCCGTTACCATCCAGAACACGCTTTTGCCCGGCGTTCAGTACTTTCGTCGATGCACGGCCTTCACGGAGATTTAAATGATTCTCGCTGCCATACTTGCATCGTCGACCAGCGATCGATGCGAAGCGACGTCAATCAAACCGTTACTTGTTACCGAGCGTTTCCAGACGAATGTCGACGGCGCGGATAATGTTGATGACACTGATGATAGCCGACGGGTAGGTTAATGATGAGCGCTGAGTTTTCGCGTGCCAGAACGAGGCCAACTGAATGAAGATTCGCATAGACGGAACAATTTCCTGTCTGAGTTTTTTACATGTCTTACCGCCCTGCTTGTTTCAATTTTCCATCAAAAAGCGTGTTCTGATTGGGATATATGTATATATTTGAATGTATTTTACGTGTTACCTAGCACGTTTATTGGTTTTATTAGATTCGCTTGATTGTCACTTTCAATATTTTCTAGTTTAATATTTTGACTTATTACTTATTTAAGATTTCATTTCACTTTTGATTTCACAACAGTACATGCGATAACTTTTTTTTTATGTTCAATTTGAGCTTTAGTATCTTGAATTCTATCAAGTTAATTTTTCGTTGTACTCTGTTTGTTAAATGGAGGCGCCCAGTTGTTTACTTATTTCCTTTCTTTGCTTGTTTATTTAATTAATTATTCTTCTTTACGTACACTATATGACTTTTCCACAAACGCAAAAACGCAAAAAAAAACACAACATGTTCAATTTGAGCCTTAGTAACTAGAATTCAATCAAGTTTATTTTTCATTGTCATCTGTTTGTTAAATGGAGACGCCCAGTTGTTTACTTTTTTCCTTTCTTTGCTTGTTTATTTAATTTATGGTTCTTCTTTACGTACACTATATGAGTCAAGACAACGCCAGCGTATACATTGTGGACAACGCCATCGCATACATTGTGGACATCGCCAGAGCATACATTGTGAGTCAACATTCGATCATCGAGACGCGGCCCCCGGACCACAACATTATGCTGAGTTGCAGCTTCCCATAGCAACGCGGACCGCCCGCATTATGCTGAGTTGCAGATTCCCGCAGCGACGCGGACCACCTAGAATCAGAAGACCGTGAACCAACGATCCAGATCGCGAACCGATCATCAGTTGGTATCCAGCATCCGAACACGATAGTTGGGTATTAACCCGCACATATGTTGTAGGAAATAAAGTTTAAGTTTTTTTAAAACTCAAACACCCGCAGCAGTGCGTTAACTGGCGCCCGAATAGGGACCGCGCTATGTGAAATTAAGTACAAGTGAAAGTGAAAGTAACCACGCTAGAGTGATAGTTACCACCGAATCCCAAACTTAAAAAGACTTTCCTGATCGCCGAGTGCAGCCGTGTAAAAAGGATCCCGAGTCACCTGTGCAGTTAGCAGCTCACACAGGACAAAAAGGAGCCATCCATTACACCGAGAAGGAAGTCATTCACAGCCGGTTTTCCAGAAACTAAACTACGCCCGCTAGAGGAGCAGTAAAACACAACGCCCGTCAGAGGAGCATCATAAATTATAAAACCATCGCCCGATACAGGATGCGTATGGTACTGTAAGTAACAAAAAAAACAGTAAGTAAAAATTGTGAAACAAACACAAAATTGTGAAACAAAAATCAAAAGTGATTAACAAAAACGCGATTAACAAATATTAAGTAAAATTACCTAGTGAAGTGAAAAACGTGTTAAAACAAACAAAAAATCCTGGAGGATCTTATAAATTCATTACAATCTTTTTCCTTCAAAATGTCGAGACCAGACCTTGACCAAATTATTAACCGCATTGCCGCACTCGAAGCGTGCAATGTCGCCCCCGCTCAGATCGATTATTCCGATCCACCGCTTTACTTTACAAAGCCAGATGGAACAAGTGTAAATCCCGAAAGTTTTGAAAAAATCCCTGATTTGGTAAAGGATCTACCAAATTTCACTGGGGATCCCAGCGAACTGAATAGCTGGTTGAGTGACGTAGACAGCTTGGTAAAACTGTACCAAACTAAAAGTACAGACACACTTGAACGCCAAAACAAATACCACATGATCTGCAAATTCATTCGCAGAAAAATCCGCGGTGAAGCGAACGATTCACTCGTTGCTTCAAATGTAGGCATAAATTGGAACCTGATCAAAAAAACATTGGTCACGTATTACGGTGAAAAGAGAGATTTGGAAACATTAGACTTCCAACTTATGAGCGTGCAGCAGAAGAGCCGCTCATTGGAAGTATACTACGACGAAGTAAATAGATTGCTCTCGCTTATAGCAAATCAAATAAACACTGACGAAAGATTCACACACCCCGAAGCCTCAAGAGCTTTAATCGAAATGTACAACAAAAAAGCAATCGATGCTTTCATGAGAGGACTAGATGGAGACGTTTATAAATTCATTAGAAATTATGAACCGACATCCCTTGCAGGAGCGTACAGCTACTGCATTTCATTTCAAAATATTGAGTGTAGAAAAATGCTAACCAAACCAAGGCCATATATCCCACCAACGGCACCAAGGAATATGATTCCCTTACCGCCACCAACGCCCATAAGATATACAAATCCACCTCCGCCACCAAGGCCTTACCATCCCAAACCGTTCACGGGAAATAGAAATTTTAATAATTTCGCCCAAAGGAACAACCAACACTACCAACAAAAACCATTTAACAATTTTCAACGTCAACCGCCACCAGAGCCTATGGAAGTTGACCATTCCATCAGAACACAACAAGTGAACTATGGAAACCGCCCTAACTCAAACAATGTTCGACCCCCAAAACGTCCCAGGGTCAATAATATCCAAACACAGCCAGGACACTCAAATACGGTGAACCACATAACGGATGCCAATCCGCCACAACAATTCGAAAACGGTAACCCCGCGAACAACACAATAGATAACAACACATTACAATCGTTCGAGAGATACCTCCGAACCATTGAAAAACAAGAAGGATGCAACTTCAGTGACACTGTCGAAGTCGCAGAACTTAATTTTTTAGACTAAACTCGGCGTTGCCTTACTTTCTTTTTTATGGTAACGCCTCGGAGCCATTAAAAATGCTCATTGATACCGGTTCTAATAAGAACTATATCCACCCGAAACATGCTAAAATTTCCCATAAAATTGATAAACCATTTTATGTATCTTCTGTAGCAGGAGACATAAAAATCGAAGCTTATTCACAAGCCCGTTTATTCCAACCATTTTCAGATAAAATGTTAAAATTTTATCATCTTGAAAACTTGAAATCATTCGATGCCATAATAGGGCACGATTCACTGAAAGAAATCAAAGCAGTAATTGATACAGCCAATGATGAATTAATCATTGACGGTACAAATGTAATACCCCTACAACAATATGAACTACAGGAAGTAAATAAAATAAACATCCGCGATAGTCATCTCAACCAAAACGAAAAAATACAGCTACATAACCTATTACAGGAATATCAGGATCTTTTCCAACCACCTGATTCTAAATTACCTTTTACCTCACAAGTAAAAGCTACCATAAGGACAAAAAATGAATCCCCAATCTACAGTAAAACTTATCCTTATCCCCAAGCACTTAAAGGTGAAGTTAACAGGCAAATTGAAAAACTACTAAATGATGGAATCATCAGACCTTCAAAATCCCCATACAATGCACCAGTGTGGATTGTTCCAAAAAAACTGGACGCTGCCAATGAAAAAAAATATAGACTTGTCATAGACTACAGAAAATTAAATACTCAAACAATAAGTGATAAATATCCTATTCCGGATCCATCTACTGTTTTAGCCAATTTAGGCTCAAATAAATTTTTCACTACCCTTGATCTTGCATCAGGATTTCATCAAGTACCCATGTCGGAGAACGACATCGAAAAAACTGCATTTTCGATAAACAATGGAAAATATGAATTCGTACGCATGCCCTTTGGATTAAAAAATGCACCTTCCATATTCCAACGCGTCATGGACGACACTTTGAGAGAACATATAGGAAAAATATGTCACGTTTACATCGATGACATTATCATTTTTAGTGAAACAGTTGAAGAACATCTGCAAAATTTGAAAATTGTCTTAGACACATTGCGAGCCGCAAATTTCAAAATACAGCCAGACAAATCCGAATTCTTAAAAACTGAAGTAGAATTCCTCGGATTCATTGTCTCAAGTGAAGGACTTAAGCCAAACATAAAAAAAGTTGAAGCCATAAAAAAATTCCCAGAACCACAGAACCTTAAAGAACTGAGAAGATTCTTAGGACTGTCAGGTTATTACCGCAGGTTTATTAAAAACTATGCACACTTGGCAAAACCCATCACAAAACTCCTAAGAGGGGAGGATGGCCATCGCCAAATTTCAAAAAACGAATCAAAAAATGTTCCAATTAAATTTGATCAAAATGCAAAGAACGCATTCCAAACCTTGAAAGACATAATATCTTCTAATGATGTTTTAGTTTTTCCAGATTTCCAGAAGCCATTTGAACTGACAACAGATGCATCAGATAAAGCACTAGGAGCTGTGCTTTCACAAAAATGCCACGACGGAGATAGACCAATAACCTTCATTTCCCGAACTCTTTCCCAAACTGAGGAAAATTATGCAACAAACGAAAAGGAGATGCTTGCCATCGTGTGGGCACTACATACACTGAGAAAATTCATATACGGAGCGAAAATTAATATCCATACTGATCATCAACCATTAAAATTTGCTTTATCACCGCAGAACAACAACGCAAAGCTGAAAAGATGGAAATCATTCATAGAGGAACATGATTACCAGTTATGCTACAAACCAGGAAGATCGAACGTCGTAGCCGACGCCCTTTCCAGAATACAAATTAACTCACTAACACCAACCCAGCACTCAGCTGATGAAGACGATAATTCATATATCCCTTCAACAGAAGCACCTATTAATGTTTTCCGCAACCAACTAATATTTAAAATCGGAACTAATTCCTCTTCCGAACTAATAAGCCCTTTCCCGAAATTTAAAAGGCATATTTTCATCGAACCAAATTTTACTACTGATTTTATCAAAGATAAATTCAAAAAAGTTATTAATCCAAACGTAATTAATGGAATTCATACAGATGAACAAACAATGTGAATTATCCAAGAAGTTTATAAAAACCTTTACAATCCAAAAACAGTTAAAGCTAGATTTTCTCAAATACAAGTTGAAGATCTTTGCGACGTAGAAAAACAAATCGAAGAGATTAAAAATATCCATAATTTTGCACACAGAAACGCTAAGGAAAATTCATTGCAATTCATAAAAAAATTCTACTTCCCCGGAATGAGAAAAAGTATTCAAAATATTGTTAAAAATTGTGAGATATGCAAAACCGAAAAATACGATAGAAAACCACAAGTATTTATACCAGTAAAAACACCAATACCGACATATCCAGGAGAGTTAATTCATATTGATATATTTGCATACAACGCAAACTTTTTATTTATCACGTCAATCGATAAATTTTCAAAGTACGTTAAAATTCGACCGATAAAATCGAAATCAATCGCTGACATAAAGGAAGTATTACTACAACTTTTATATGACTGGGACTTGCCAGCCCAAATTGTTATAGACAACGAATGTACTTTTGTATCGAATGTAATCGAACAATCAATACTAAATCTAGGAGTCAAAATCTTCAAAACTCCAGTTAATCGTTCAGAAACCAATGGTCAAGTAGAGAGATGTCATTCGACTATCAGAGAAATAGCGAGATGTACGAAAAAACTCAATCCAGAAATGAGTATCATAACATTAGTGCAACAAGCCGTTTATAAATATAATCATACTATTCACTCATTTATAAAGGATACACCAAGAAATGTGTACGTAGGAGAACGATCAGATGATCCACAAGAAAGAGCAAGAATAAGAGAAGCTACAAATGAAAGAATACTCGAAATATTCAAAAAGAATGATGAAAAAATCAAAGATGAAAAATATAAAGACTATGAAGAAAACGAATATGTATATGAAAGGAAGAAAACAAATAATAAACGCGAAAGTCGTTTCAACATAATAAAAGTAAAGGAGAATTATCCAACTTATATAATCGATTCAAATAATCGAAAAATTCATAAAATGAATCTAAGGAAATAAGGAAGAAATATTAATACACTCTTTGAAATTCTTTTAACTATCGTTACAGAGTGATTACAACCCTGTTGATCAAGCTTATTGTAGCAGATATAAGCATATATGATCTAAGTAATAATCCCTTAGCTATAATACCAATAAGTAAAGCTAAAATTCAAATCGGATATGTAAGGACGATACATCCAATCGATTTATCAAACATAGAAGAAGCAGTAGAAAAAACGTTAGAAGAAATTCCAAATGGAATCTATACGGCATCAATTGAAAGTTTGATTAATATAAAAGCTAGAACGCTACAGGAAACCTTTAGAAAGATTAGACCGTTTACAAACAGAGAAAAACGATGGGACACGATCGGAAAGGTTTGGAAATGGATCGCAGGAAATCCAGACGCCGACGACCTACATATTATTAACTCAACGATAAACTCCCTAATTGCTGAAAACAACAAACAAGTAGTTATCAACCAAGGTTTAAATGAACGACTCCAACAAATAACAGAAGTCGCCAACACGGTTATCAACATTGAAAATCAACGATACGAAACGCACCAGACAGAGATTCGTCAACTGATCCTGTTATCAAACATGAACATGCTACAAGAAAAATTAGAAGTAATTGAAGATGCCATCATACTCGCGAAACACGGGATTCCAAGCAGCAAGCTACTATCCCTAGATGATCTAAACTCTATAGCCCAATTCCTAGAGAGTAACAACATTACTTACCGTACTCCAGAGGAATTGCTAGGGCAATCAACTGCGCAAGTTGCTGTAAACCAAACGCATATTATCTACATACTAAAGTTCCCCAAAGTAACCACACAAATGTACGAATACGAATACATTGACTCCATAATCCAGCACGAGAGACGGATTATCGTAAAACAAAATTTCATAATACGAAATCGAACGCATGTATTCGAAATTACGGAAAGATGCCAAGAGCAGGAAGATTTCTACATATGCCAACAAGTAAATCTGCAACAACCCACCAAATGCATAGAAAAACTCGTGAAACGAGAAGACGCTGAATGCCAATACGAAAAAATTTACTCGAAAGGATTGGTGAAACGCATTAATGACGCCAATATTCTCATTAATGATGCAATCGCAGAAATATCGTCAAATTGCAGTAATGCAAACCAAGTATTGAACGGGTCATACTTGATACAATTTGAAAATTGCAACATAATCATCAACGGAGAAATTTATTCAAACAACGAAGCCATCATTCCCGGTAAACCATACTACTCGACAGCGGGAATAAAAGTCAACATAAGCGAAATTGAAGACAGACCACCGATAGAATATCTAAACAATCTTACGTTGCAACATCGAGAAACGCTACAAAGTATAAATCTACAAAACAACTCCATCAAATGGAAAATTCATGCATTCGGAGGAACTTTCATGCTACTATTCATATGCGCAACCGTAATCTGCTTATTTTTCAATAGAAGGAGAATGGTAAAAGTAAACATAAACCAAGAACCGCAACGCGGAGAAACATTCGTAAGCAGACCAACATCATTCCACGCAGCAACAAGACTTTGAGGACAAAGTCATTTAAGAAGGGAGGAGTCAAGACAACGCCAGCGTATACATTGTGGACAACGCCATCGCATACATTGTGGACATCGCCAGAGCATACATTGTGAGTCAACATTCGATCATCGAGACGCGGCCCCCGGACCACAACATTATGCTGAGTTGCAGCTTCCCATAGCAACGCGGACCGCCCGCATTATGCTGAGTTGCAGATTCCCGCAGCGACGCGGACCACCTAGAATCAGAAGACCGTGAACCAACGATCCAGATCGCGAACCGATCATCAGTTGGTATCCAGCATCCGAACACGATAGTTGGGTATTAACCCGCACATATGTTGTAGGAAATAAAGTTTAAGTTTTTTTAAAACTCAAACACCCGCAGCAGTGCGTTAACTTATGACTTTTTCACAAACTTGTTTACAGTCAAGCTTGTCGCAGATTTTCTAAAACATAATATTTTAGAGAATTTATTTCTTGTGCGTCTAGACAACTTTAGATAAAAACGAACTGTGAACCAAACTATTTTAGTTCTTTTTCAGGTTATGATAAACCTTATCACTTCCTTTATGTAAAATATATTGAATATAAAAGAAGCGGGGATATTTTTAATCTTAATGGGTTTTATATGTAGCCCAAAAAAAAATTAGAAAAAAACTTGAATGAAAAACCTTGGGCAGTAAAACTTTTCATCAATCGTGTTTCGCGTTCGACCGGTCGAGTGAGAAAAACTCCGCAAACATGGGTCAGAATGGTGCGAATGATTGATTTCCCGCAACACATCACACGTCTATTTATTTTTTTGTGTTCTATTTATTTTTTTGTGGGTCAAAAGGTGGCAAAAAAGGAAACTTCCCGCTTGCTAGACACTTTCCGCTTTCAAAATGCTAATGATTTCGTCCCGACATCATCGTCATTTCCCTTCGGTAGTACAAGTTTGAGAGCTTTATCGATACAGCATGAGGCACAAACACACACACACACACACACACTCGGATGCATGCATGCGTGTAGACACGTGTAACGGCAGTGGTCCTGTTGATTTTGCCCACATTTTTCACATGCAAATCAAGGCTCTTTGGGGTTATATTCTTTTACTTTTTTATTGATATTCTCGACCGTTCAGCTCGAGTGTGTCGATGTATTCCGTCTGCACCGCTTAACACTGTGCGGTCTTCGATCTGCTGGATATATGGTTAGTTACGGTGCCAGTTAAGTGGATTTTCTATCGCTGCAATCTCACCCAGGCCGGGAGAGTGGATTAAGGCTGGGCGAGTGGATGTCGATTTATGCAAATAAAGTGCCAAACGATGAGTGAAGCAGATCAATTCTACTGTGCTTGGCCCAACGCGAATTTGCGTTATAAATTGGTGGGTGGATTTCGATTAAACATAGTACTTTTGCATGAGGGCCCAAAACAAATAAGCTCCAGTATGTTTGGTTCTCTGTTTAATGATTAATGCCTCCATTTTGCTACCATAGCCGAATTTTAATTTAAAACGTTCGAACTTCCAGCAGATATATAGCTTCCTCAATGCTTTCTGTTCTAACTTTCCCGTGCAAGTACAATTTGTACACTAAACCATGCTTGATACGCGCAGTAATTTGTCTAAGACAAGCATCGATGATTTATTGAACCGCACCGAGTAAATTGAATCACGACATATTACTCGATCGTAATAAGTAATCTATTTACTATTGTTCTCGCCCCGCGTACGAATTGAGCACCAGACATATTACTGCTCGGAACAACGATCATAAATATAGCACACCTCGATCCTGAGTGCTGCGAACGGTAACGTGCTGTTTGTGATGTTTACGCCGTGGACACCGGAAACGAACGAATGATTTATGGTGTCCTTTGCTGCGACCGCGTTACCCGTCGGCAACCGGACGTCCTAGCACGAGCTGCCATTAATCAAACCGCGGGAGCTTCTCTCTCTGGCTTAGTACGGCTCAAAGCACTTTTTGTATCGCCTAAGCTGCAAGGGAGCAACAGTTTTTGGAGGCAATATTCCTTGAGCAACCATTAACATAACGTCAATTGTACAGTTCTAGCCAGACTGGGGCATCAGGGAGGTAGGACGTGATTAGATTTTCCACCTATGATCGAACACTTCACAAGCAGATGTGTATTTTTTACCACAAAAGATGCCTCCTATAGTAGGATTAAAAGCTTTCAGCGTGGAATGCTTTCCTTTGGCGTGGTTTTTCCATCCATCAATCGTACAAGATGACCCAGTGTAGTATTTTAATTTTTCTTCTTTTAATGATATCCCTCGATGGTGTTTTTTCACGTTCCGATGTTTAATGTTTGTGTATAATCTTTAACGATTATTTCTTACCCATCGTTAAGGATCATTGAGAGTCGATCTTTGATATTTTTTGAAAAGTATTACGGCCGATACATGTCACAATAAGAGTAGTAAAATCAATTGATTCTTCTTCTTCTTCTTGGCGTAACGACCTCTTGGTCATGACCCGTTAAGGGCTTACGAGACTTGTTTCCCTGTTGTACGTGGATAGTCAGTCCTCTCGTACAGGGGAGGGTCCGGTCTCGGTTGGGATTCGAACCCACGCCGTCGAGGTGATGAGCCCCGGCGCTCATGGGCCGATTTTCTAACCGGCGCTTCCAATTGATTATTCTGTTTTTAATTATTTTGAAATCAACATATACTGTATTTTTTTTTTTTGCTGTATGGGATAACTTTTAACTAAAATAATTTAACCTAATAAAGTATATCATTATATGAGATTTAATATCTATTTTCTTGCTTTTCCTTTTTCAGGTAAACAACAAAATGATTGCACCCTTGGCATAAATGGTCAAAATGGTATGAATGATATTTTTGTCGAAACTTGTGGCATACTCATGACGCATGATTGTTCCAGCCAATTATTATAGTTTTGTTTTAATGTCTGACAGGCCAAGTGATTGATTCTTAAAAAGACTATCGTGCGAAATAAAAGCTATAGTGGCGCTAGCGAGGACGCGGTCATGCAGTCTAATATTTGGCATTAGATTCAAATGTTAACTGTAAGACTGTGTCTTTGACAGTGCTGTATCGTCAAGCTAAATTCAAATAATTTCCTTCACGCTCTACCATAACTGCTGCGAGAATAAAAAGGCTAATTATTCTATTAACTGCTCGCTTCTGGTTCAACCACTTTTACGAGCGATAAGGAACTTGACTTTGTTTTCCGTTATCGATTATGGTTTTCTGCACATCCCAAAGATCGCGTGTGTTTATAGCCTCAGTAAATACAATAATAATCTTCAGTGCCAACTTCCCATCCCTTCGGCACGATCTAGACGCTTTCCTTATTTTAAATGAAACCCCATGCAATGTCTGGCATCGCGAAATTCGTTGCCCTACGACTTTGTGCGCACCACATTAAATCACTAAGTGTACTTGTACTTGCCACGGAGCACTCAATCGTTCGGCGGAATACGCACACCATTTGATGCCATCGTAAAGTGGCTGGATGGCAAATTGTAGTCATTTCGTGCAAAACACCTCCCATGGCGAAGGTGAACGGAATCGAAGTCGATGCAAAGTTTCGTCTGTGCATTCAAATGGGGCAAATCTCTGATCGTAACCGTGGAGCGAGGGTTGTAAATTACGTTGTTTTATTCTTCAAAATTTTACGTCTGGCCATCAATTAGGATGGATGTAGCCAGTTATGATACAAGTTTAATCGTCCCAGTTTTATTGTTATGTGTTTCATTGGAACACAGTTCTAAATGTACATAAATTGATGCAAACAATCTTTGTTTGTCTTTGAAGTTGAAGCGATAACCTTTTTGATACTGTGAGCTGTACAAAAACAAATCGTTACCCCTTCACCGACCTAAAAGTAAACGCTCCACTGTGTCTTGGCTAAGTAAGATAAAATGGTTTTTGAGAAATTTCAATGTGCATCGGGAAAATTGTATCCTTTTTCAGCTTGAAATCCTTGAATGCAGAGGGCGCTTCAAATAGTACACCCAAAGCTTTCAAGCATACAACATCGCATACGCATCGCGTAAGACGAGTTGTATAGCAAATACTAAAAGCTCGTTCGCCAAATTGTATCCCAGCCTTCGATAAAGCTGTTCGAAAGCTTATACCAAGAATAGGGGTTGAAAAGATTATAGGAAAATTCTACGAAAGCTTTCCGCCATTCTCTCAGCGTGAGTACCGGTCAACGTGCCGTGTAGAATGAGTTCCCCCGGGATGAGCGTCACAGTAAACAGACTCCATGGCATTGTTTGTTATCATCATCGTTTCAGTTCAATGATAGCGCCCGCAGATGAAACGTATCCTCCGTCCTGCTGCGGAGCGCTTTTGCTTTAGAGTCGGGCTCGTGAGTTCGTTGCATCTTCTTTTCGTTCTTTGAAATCGTCGGTGCTTATTCCGGTCGGATAAGGTTGTGCAAACAGCATCGTAGTGCATTAGGGCAATCATCTAATTGAGCAAATATTTTAAATGTTGATGTGCGGTATTGTGCTGTGTTTCTTCATATTGGAACATTTTGATTCCATACAAGAGTGAAAGTTTTGTACACACCTGGGAATTACTGTGCTTTAAAATATGAATGCCACGCATACGGAGTATGATTATGGTGTGAAGAATCGTTAATTTTTAAGTGTAAAAGCCATCATTATTACCCCCTCATTCTTCCCGGAGCATGTGGATACCCAAACGGATTACTTCATGAAGAACCGGAGGCTGCAAACGAACAAACTTTATGAATTATGATATTTGGATTTTCAATTAAACTTAATAAAGTAAGCATCCATTTCTCCCGCTCTCATTCGTCATAATGCCTTTCGAAAACAATTTCTAGTCATGCCTCCCAACCCCCAACAAAGTTTTTGGTTTTTGACGACTGTAAAAGTTCAAAACAAGAGATTGGTTTTGGAATTCATCTTATCCGTTTAAAGCCCTTGGCAAAGCGACGATACAAACCTTTTCATACCACCCTACTTAGCATCAGGCTACAATGCGTGTAACATTTGAAATACTCCGAATAAAGCTTGGTTTTGTGGGTATGATATGGTGCAAATGTCGTGTGGGGTTGTAGCTTTCATTTGTCAACAGTTATCCCTAGGCAGTCGTGGTTCAGCAAAGTTAGCTCTTTCTTTTTCGAACACATGCTGAAATTCCTGCAATTTAGCTCGCAGATTAATATGTAAATTTGTTGTTCCTAGAAGGGGGCTTAACTAAGTCTATGTGCCGGGTAGTTAAATTTAGAAATGAGTTGACAGACAGTTTTGCTCATGGCATGTGTGGGTAATTGTTACTTAAAACTGTCAACCGAACACTATACCATACTAGTTCTAGAAAAGTTTTGTAATGTATACGAATAATTTAATTTATTAGAATGTTAATTAATACCAACTCCTATTAACATTTCCATGTGCTATTCATTGAAATTATTCTGCGTAAAGTACGGTTAACTTTTCCGTATTGCCATTGAAAGCATCACAAAGGGTATGAAAAAAACTATAAATTTTCAAGAGTTCCAGTGAAAGATAGCTTTGCTTGCTATTTGAACCTCTTTCATCAGGCTATACCTGTACCAAATTGAAGTGAAATCTAGCTCCTTTTCATGAATACGAATAAAGTTTTCAAGATCCTTGCAGCACAGTTCGAGGATCCAGATATGTTTGTACTTGTGTTCACTGTTAGTTTTGGATTGTAGCTGAAGTTTTCCAATGTTCGCGTACAGAAAATGCCTCACTTTGTGTGGATTTGAGCCTTGCCTAACAAACGCATGATGGTTATTACAGTTGTCATACCTCTCATTTTGTAGCGCTTGCAATCGTTATACAAATGGAAAGTTTCGTTTGGCATCCTTATTCCCTGAAAGTAGTCTCATACCTATGTGTCACTCTGTATTTTAATTTCTAATTAGGAAACTTTACATGACCTTTTGCAACCAGACTCTCTCTGGTTTAACAGTAATCCCAGAAACTTGTTGCTTCAATTCCATCTGGTGAATTAACCATTTTTTATGAGTTTTAGCGCACACTGTCAAAAAACGGTGGTAAGACAATATCACATAAGATGGTTTCACAACACAGTACGGCAGGTTGTTGACTTGAGGGAGTAAGAAATTCTCTTCCCGGTGGATTCTGAAACCATAAAAGCAGACACATTATTTATCACTGTCGTGCATCACAACATGCGCCTTATGAAGTGGTAGCTCAAGTGTTGGAAGGAATCTGTGTTATGTTGGCATGCGACGCACATTGAAAAAATCATCATTCGCACGCACGTTCAAAAGCTTGTGCTCGAGATCATGTTTCATTTGCAAGAAAGATAGTTTGTCAAATTTATGAGCCGTGGTAAAGTATCGTTTATGGAGGTACTGTTCCAGATTTTTTTTTTCAAATAATATTATCTGTTTTACTCCGTACCCTTGAAAGTTACACAGCCTGTGTCTATTCGTATTCTACTATATTTCATTTCATGTTATTTACGGCAAAAATGAAGAAACGGATGTGAATTAGACCTAATAAGAAAATATGATAGTACATATTTCCGGTTCTGTACAATTTCTCGTGAGTACTGACTGCCCGTCTCGCTTATTCTTCTCCCTGGTGAGGGAAATATCACTTCTTATAAGCGTCATCGAAATTGAATAGCCTTTACATTTAACCATGAATAACTGGTTCGCGAACAGTTGAAGCATCCCTTAGTCTGGTGAACCATCATAGCTCATGAGCTCAAAGTGGTACTCATAAATATTCATGGTGTAAATTAGCACGGCATGCATCATTCGCTAGGTCTCGTGCTGCATATTTTTCTTTATATTTTTTTTCTCCTTTAAACATACTAACTCAGCATCCCCATAGTGGTAGTGATGGCTAGCGATGTTAAACGAAAACTTATGTTCCTTTATCTTTCTTCTATGGTTCGTTTTTCCATTCCGCAAAGACAATTTTTCTCTCTTTGCCGCTATAGAAGAAGCTTCAAAGGGTCATGCGTGTAACCTTTATTTTTCTCTGCTCGTCCGTGTACCAAGTAGTAAGATTACTTGCAATAAGTTACCTTTTTAAACTCATGCCCAGCGAGTAAGGATATAGGAAGCTGGAAGCTGATCTCACTTTGAGGTTAAAACAAGTCTACCTTTTTCTATTCAGTTAAAACAAACAAAACCAGCGAAACATTATCGAGGGAAAGTGTTAGTTTAACATGATGTAGTACTTTTCCGTTACAAGCCGATTCATTCATCTTTTGATATGAAAACTTTCAAGAATGCTGGCAAGGAAGCAGGCAATCACCCCTCCCCGAAATCAAGCTGGTGCTCTGTGAGTTCCTATGCAGGCGTTCTTCGTTTTGTTTTAAGTTCCTCGCTGATGACATGTGGGCTAAACTTTGAATCGATTTGAGTTGGTAAAAGTTTCGACATTTACAGCGGCCTAATCTCTATTTATATGCGCAGAGGGACCAAGGGAGGGAAATGATGTACGAGCCATTGTGCCATACCATGCGGGTGCTGCGAGCAAGTTACCGCACTTGAAGGTGGTAATCCACCCGGCTGGAGGGGGAGGGGGGGGACATATTATGATATTTTGATGGCATAACTGGATTTTTTTTATAGATATAAAATCCCACCAGGGAACGTGCGTAAAGTTTGTAGACGTTTCGCTCGTGGCAATCGGTGTCGTTTATACAAGAAATGCCTTTTTCGCACACGCGTCCCTGGAATGGCCTCCCGGGGTTTAGCAGCAGTGAAATAACTTTCATTTGGTTAAATAAACGATCCACCGACGTGCATGTGATCATTCGGCTTTGCCGGAAAGGGATTCTAGGGCAAAAAGCGTTTTATTTTACATACCTGTGCGAGCCGTTTCACATTTTTCACTCTATGAAAACCAGTGACGCATCTGTTTTGTATGTGTGGGTGTGTCTGATACAGTTTTAAAGGACACTCCATCAGTGTGATGAAGCGACGAAACAGTTACCAAACGCGGTGAGCATAAAAGCACCTATATTGAGAAGCTTTTTATTCATGATTATACGCGATTCCGGTTCAACTTCATTCAATTTTCATGTCGTTCGTTAGCTGATCCGTGCATGTGACATTTTGCGTGCTTTTCAATCCGATGCAATGCTCAACATAATCCAATTAAAAAGCAAAATGATCAAACGGGCAGCATTGCTCATGACATGATCAGTTTTTAAGGTAGCGTGTCCCAATATCCATAAAATTTTGGGTAAAGGTTAACTTGTTTCTTTATAGATATTTTTAATTTAGCTTGTTGTATATTTCGGTATTAAATAAATAATCAAATGAGATTTTATACATCTATAATTACACAATTTCAATCAGTGGATATTCGGAGTAGGTCCTCCTTATTTTATGTTTGATGAAAAGTACGCACAGTTTCACTATCGCTATAGCGTATAAAATTTGATCTCTTCGTTTCATTCACTGTGACTACTCTCCGACGCGTAGCATATGCACGGTGTTTGCTTGTGGGAGAAGCACAATCCCACAAGTGCTTGTTGCTTCTGCTAGGTTGGCTGTCAATTAATGTTTGCTGAATAACGTGGCGCATTATTTCGATTGGTGACAGTCGGCAATTTCCTGCATCAGCGCATCGCAAAATTCACGGACAATCAATAGCTTATCAACCTATGGGACCGAAACGGAAGCCGGTGATTATTACGCTGCTTCGCTCCGGTGTCTGCCCCGTTTCGTAGGAATAGAAATTCGTTAGACTAATGAGGGACAGCATCATAAGGTTAGGCACAGGGAAAACATGCAAACGATAATTACCTTTGGGCGTGATGGAGATGGTACACGCCAATACAGCTTCACATGAAGACAGCACGACTACACAGCCAATATAAATACAGTCACACAGTTTTGTTTTCTACAGGATCAAATGCACATTACTCTTTTAATACTAAATAGACAAAACAGACCGGAAACCATCTAACTGTGACGGAAAGTGTGGAATATCTCTTAGATCCTGCCTGTGAAACGGGATTAAACTTATATTTTAGCTTTGGCACATGCTTAAAGTAACTTTTTCCCTTTAAAGAGTATCATCAAATATGCTGTGTTTAAACCTTAGCAAATAATCTCTTTTCAAATACCCATCCGAGTGACTATTTTTGCGAAAGTAACCTAGCGACTATGCACCGAAAGCGGCTATGAAAAACAAACACTGAAACAACTGAACTCGGACGCTGAGTATACTCGGCCTTGCTTTGATTCAAACGGTGGGAAGCATGATAATATTTACCAAGTGCTGTGAATGTACATGAAAACCTTCTTTTTCCTAATAACGATAGTAGCCAACGTCCGGTCGGCCGTAGGATGTAGATTTGAGGCAAGCCATTTCCTTTACTCATACTTCATGCTGGCATTTACATCTTCCGGAAAGATAAATCGCCAACGACTCTGTGAATGCGCTCGCAGCAAAGTGTGATTTGGTAGTGTTCATTATATTTCCGTTGGTGCATTATCCAGAATAAATTGCAGCTGGATGATAGTTTGCTCGATTTAGAGTGTGCTTCGGAATGTATATTTCAAAAAAGATAATTAAGCGATATGCACCGAGAGGTCCGACACACTTCACTTTTGTATGGAAGTTGTGGCACTGCTGTGTCAGTAAACATTATTAAATAATATTTAAAGTACCTACGTCAATTTTGTATGGTAGCCTTCACTTATACTAACCTTTGTTTTGCTTCTCTACTAACTCTCCTGTTGGGCATATTTTTCGCTTCGCGTAGAGCATTAATTTACTACCCTTAGCTCATATCTATGAGTGCCGGTTCGCTGCACTAATCGACCGCTAACAGCCTGACCACCAACCGACGATATTTTCCAAGCACTCACCGCTCAGCTACGATGCTGCCCGAAACACACTGTTCGTCTGGTTGCAAAGTTTTGCTTCCAAATTCGCCAGGGCGACACAAATCTCCCATCGTGACCCCACATTATTACGGATAGCCTTCGGTGCCAGTGGAAGCTTCGCCGAACTTCTGTTCGGGTACTCGTTAACAGTTCTTGTGATTAATTTCACTCATTATCTTATACTTTCCCGTCGTTCCGGACCGGTCGGGGTCGGGGAGAGATGCTGGTTTCACAACTACGAACACCCGACTGTGACTAGTGCAGAAAATGAAATATGTTCCATTCAATGTGCTGCGCTGTGTATAGGAGCGCCTAAAGCACTGTGGAAAGAAAGTTTTCTTGCCTGGTCCGTGAGTTTATCCCGTCACTCTACGTAAAGATGCGGTTTCCAAACAGCTTTGTCTTTAACTTGCTTACGTTTCATTTCTAATTAATACACGCGCCGCAGCAGATGGAGAATAAATAATCAATTGTTAATAATTGATCCAAGCAAGATGTTCCAATTATCACAATATTCAATGTACACTGCATTGTAGTGGATACGGTTTTCGAACCTAAAACTTATGTTTGGTATAATTTGCAACTAACATTACACTCCAAAATGTGGTAAAGCATGACCGTGGATCCGCACAGTGCTTCCACTGTGAGTCTAGCCAGTCTAGCTTTAAACCATCAAGATGAAACTAAAGTACCGTTCCAGCGAAATTTATTTTGAAGTAAAAAGGAAATGAAAATTCATCTCAAACGAGATTTCCAGTAACATGGCCGACAGACCGCATTATCCTTCATCATGATAATGGACCTAATATATTTTTCACAGTTAGCAAGCAAATTATTTTTTCACGCATTGCATCATCTGAATGAAACATGTAAGAGAAAAACGGAAAAAAGCACGGTGGTAGAAAAAACCTACCGCTTTCATTTATACGGTTCATTTAATCAGGGGGCTTGTGGGATTATTGCTATTTTTGCATGTAACAAATACACTAGGAGTAACTTTTCTCTCGCCATATATGCAGTTTAAACTGGGCTGCGTTTTGGGCTTCATGCAGAACGTTGGGCTTACTGTTGGTGTTTTGCACATACGCAGAAATTTCGTGTTTTAGGTGTTATCAAAAATCTGGTTCAGAAAATTAAATGAAACTACTTGAATCAAAAAGTTTTACATAAAAATTATAAACTTCTCCAGCGGCCAAGTTTCAGTGTTGTTCTGTAGAATATAAAATTATTGAAAATTGTTATTAACCCAACTGTTCTGATGGGTTCGAGATGATGGAGGCGCCTGGTGGGTGGAGACGCCTAGTGGAAGCACTTGGTGGAGACGCCTGGTGGTTCATTCAAGATTCAGCTTTGCTCGGTTTTGGGCTGTTGAGCTTTGAGACAATCGGTTTGACTTCCCCTTTTCGTGCACTTTCAACCAGAAATCATGAATAACTTACCAAAGCAACACCAGCAAAACGGCAGCCACATGTTTCGATTTT
Source organism: Anopheles ziemanni (assembly GCF_943734765.1). Taxonomy (NCBI): domain Eukaryota; kingdom Metazoa; phylum Arthropoda; class Insecta; order Diptera; family Culicidae; genus Anopheles; species Anopheles ziemanni. Next base: position 22,172,255 of record NC_080706.1, on the reverse strand, counting down.
TTTGGGAGCGCAAAAAACTTTTTCAATCAGCCATTGTTTTGGTGGCGACATTAAATTCTCCAGGCACCCACTTCGACTTGTTGGTTTTTTTTTTGGTTACGTTTTTGCTTCTGCGGCTTTCTGAACCGTGGATAACTCCAGTTCGTTACCGCCGTAAATCAGCTCGAGACTGACAGCAAAGAGAGCGCTGAAAAGAAACACATCACAAAAGTAAAATGGGGGAAAAAAAACCAAACACCATTCCACCCAGACCCAGGCAACAGCTTGACCGGGCTTGAATTTTATTCAAGTTGCAGTACGCTTTTTGGCATGTGCTGCTATAATTTATGGTAGTGCGACAAAATACCACCGACCAGTGGCTTCCGTTCGGCTGCGCGCACCCCCACAAGGTGGGGCGGTTGTGTAACTATACGATCGCTGTAAATCATTCCAATACGCATCGTTTAACCATACGTTCCGTTGGTTTGTTGCAAAACTTCTACTATTCCCGTTTCGCATGAATAACTGATCTGCTTACAGTTCGATTTCCCTCTCGACGTAGCATTTAAAATTCATCGCGTCAGTATGCTGTCGCTTTTCGAAAGTTGCTCAAACTGTGACACGATGTCGGCGGGTGGTGGTTTGTGTAACATGTGCCGCACTCTGGGCACATGAGGTCTGGTTACAATGTGTTCTTTCATTGATTATAAATTGATATCGGCCTGCCAGAGGGTACGCATAACATGAACAGCTCAAACAGTGTCACGAGCAGGCAAAATTGCTACCTTCTGCTAACACAAGCACCGCAGCCGGGGGAAATACTTGCGGTACTCGTTCTCACCACAACTGTGCCAGTGCACGTTGAAATTTCTTCACCAAGAAGGAGGAGTCCTTGCGACATCGATTAGGAGCGGCTCGAGTCTTGCTGTCGGCACTTCAAGCAGATTTATGCTACCGATAAAATGTATCTTTTCGCAACGTGAGGCTTTTCGAAGTGCTCACCCGGCCGGCTTGCTGTAAGAAGCTGGAAGAAGCTTGAAGGCTTCTTTATGGCTGCGACCTCTTCTGGAGCAAATTTACACTCTTGCTTCTTGTCACACCGTTCTGGTAGAATGGCTTCAACGGGCGAACTTGAAAGCAGATGGTAGACAGAACGGATAAGTACCCAGGCCACTTATCATACCATGGATAGGAGCATGTGGGACAGAGCAGGCGCATGCATGGCACATAGATGTAAATACCTTTGTAATCCATGAAGTTTATGGGAATGTACATTCCCTTGAACTTTGCCAACTGTTTATGTCGTATTTTTGAATCAGTTAGATGGAACAGAGCTAGGCAAACCTGTTTTGGTCCAATGTTCTAGCAGAAGGGAACAGATTGTGGAACATTATTGTGTCAACGAGTAAGAACTTCCGGGTCTATTGCATTTCAAATTGCAATTCCAGTCTATAATCTACACTTGGGTTTGTGCATAGCTTGTGCGTTTCATTCACATTTAGTTTTGAAAAGAATGGTTTTATATGTTAGATACATTGTTTCTTATGTGTTTCATACATACCTAGTCGTTAGTTACATTGATATATGTAAGTGCTTTTACTGGAAGCACCTCTCCAATTTTAGTTGAAATCATTGAGAAAATAAACGTTTACAACACGGCTTCAAAAATGGTCCTGGTCTTTGAATGCACCTGGGGTTTAAAAACACCTCGAGGTGAAATATGAATTTATAAATTATGAACCTGTAGAGCAACAAATTTAATGCTATCTCAATCACAAAAAAAAAGTCTACCTACCATCATTCCATTTTGTACGTGTCATTTTCTTAATCGCAGATTCAATGGACATGATAAGATCACAACTATGATTGTCGAATGAAATGCTTTGTCTGCCCCGTGCTATCAGTACAGCATACACTTCTAGCCCACAAGAGATGGAGAAGGTAGCGATTTTCAATTCCGGTTTTCCCCGGTAATCCGACTTCCTCTATCATTCGTACTGCAGTGGCAAGTAAACTGATCCGAGAGCGTGCTATTGGTTGATAAAGAAAATGCCTTTCTCAGCCAATGGAATCGGATTCCTAAGATTGTTATTTTATGCTGCCATTGCCTCTGGAAAGTGCAGATCTGATGCAGATGTTCGATAATGCAGCAGGTAGCCTACATGGGAGCAACCGTGATGCAGAAAGGTTGAGATGGTATCGATTGTGGAATCCAGTCGTTCCCATTCGTATTTGTGAGCCGTTGCATTTCTTGTTGCATAACAGGGTAGGGTATTGGTGAACAACCGGGTATGTTATCAGAGATTTAGCGGAAATATTGTGTTTGTATCCTTCTTTATTGATTGATCTATAAAATTTCATAAATAAATATAAGTGCATTTGGTTGTAATTATTTATCGAACTAGTAAAGTGTGATATTATGCCATATAAATGTAGTAGTGTATGTAGTTAGTTGCACTTTGCCATCTGCCAATCAAGCCGGGAAAACGTCAACCATTAATAATATTGCAATCCAATGCAGACCTCAGCGGAAACTCGCCTCGCTCGAGTGACGCAAAATGTTTCTCTAACACAACCGCACACTGCTAATCTCGATTCCTTCCCGTTGCGTTTCGATTCCATTCACAGGCTCTATTACACACGCATGACGTGGTAGCTAGGGAAGTATACGGTGAAGAAGCGCTACGTGTAACACCACCACCGATCGCACCCTACCTGAACGGAGGAAACGATGAAATTGACAACGGTGACGCCGGAGAGCTCCAGCACGTCACACGCGTCCGGCTGGTGCAGTTCCAGAAGAACACCGACGAGCCGATGGTAAGCGTATGGCGCGGGAAAATTCAATCTCAACCCGTCCACCCTCACCTCACATATTCTCCGAATCTCCGCAGGGTATCACGTTGAAAATGACCGAGGACGGCCGGTGCATTGTGGCCCGGATCATGCACGGTGGCATGATCCATCGGCAGGCCACGCTGCACGTCGGCGACGAGATCCGGGAAATCAACGGCCAGCCAGTGCAGCATCAAACAGTTAGTCAATTACAGCGATTGCTGCGGGACGCTCGCGGTTCTGTTACTTTTAAAATAGTTCCTTCATATAGAAGTGCCCCACCGCCGGTTGAGGTAAGTTTTCGGCCCACTGTTACTGACATCTTTCTGATTCGGGCGGGCTCCAGCCGTGAGCGGTTCCAGTTGTAGAACTTGACTTTATACTTCCGATTCCTACGAAACGCACCGTTCGGCTCTGCGATTGATTTTCCTCCGGAACGTGTCAGGTTTCACCCTTTTGACGATCAAATTTGCATGCCATTAAGGGCGCCAGTGGTTGAATCCGTGAACGTTCATCGCGTCCCCATTCGAAACGCCCCCATTTGACAACCGGATATATTTCCTACGAAACAGCTTCCGTTCGGCATACATTTCATTGTTGCTTACCGTATTTTTTCCCACTTTCTTCTCCGTAAATGCACTCCCGAGCAGCTATTCAGGATAAGACCAGCACCGGTTTTAGTAAGTATTTCTGTCGACAAGATACTGCCCGTGTGCTTCGTATCAATCGTTTCATACCCATCCGTCTGTGTTTCGTTTGCGTTGTTCGGTTTGAGTTGTTCGTGACGCCAACGGTTTTATATTTCATTCGCACATTCGCTATTCGAAGAAAAATCTATGAGTTTTCCACAAACGGTGGGGCGGAATGTTTTTGTTTTGCATATTTTATGGGACTGGATATAACAGGCTTTTCGCGTTCCATGCCAGCGGACGCATGTCCATGGCAACCGTAACGAACTTAAACCGTTGGCGAGGTGAGAAATAAAATCAGAGTTCAAAGGGATTCAAATATGGAAAGTTCCATTCCATCACGCTATACTCCTGTTCAATTACAATCCAAGCTGAAATAACCAAACCGAGAAATATGCCAACGTTAGTACGATAGGAATTTTAACTGAGTGCTCGTTACCGTGGACACCTGATTCAATCAATAGTAATTTGATGTGAAACCCCTGATGATGATAATATCTTTCCCTTATGATAACGACCCGTCGTGTGCTAGGGAAAAATATAGACCTGCGCATATGCTTCAGTTAGGAGTTTATTTTTAAATAACATGGCTTCGAAACGGTTAGATCATGGTATATTAATCGAATGTTCTACATTACTTATAATTGAGTTTGGGTTTTTATCATCCTATACAAAAGCGGTCATATACTTCATCCAGTCTAACTTCAGCCTCATCTGTCCGTCTCACATGAAACCGTTGCGATAACCAATCATCACAATAAATGTCTCTTCACCCTTCGCTTTCTCTCAATTCTGGTTGATCAGATTTTCGTTCGAGCACAGTTCGACTACGACCCGCTGGACGACGAGCTGATACCGTGTGCGCAGGCCGGGATAGCTTTTCGCGTCGGTGATATACTACAGGTCAGTACCATCGATCGAACGCACTACACTCAAAATAGGCGTTGTTGCTTCCATTATCAGCCTATCATTCCGTGTTTTCTTTCGTCATCCTTGCAGATTATTAGCAAAGACGATCATCATTGGTGGCAGGCCAGGCATGACACTGCTGGAGGTTCCGCTGGCTTGATACCTTCACCAGAGCTTCAGGAATGGCGCATCGCTTGCCAATCGGCGGACAAATCCCACAAAGAACAAGGTAAGCTCCTGAGCTGATTGCAAAAGGATAAAATGGAAAGCAAAAAAATGTTTCGATATACAAAAACTAAAACGGTGGTGTGTTGAGTTGCCATAATTTGCTTATTAAACGATACGCACATTCGCAACACATGTTTGTATCCTGCGAGTATATCAACGACTCAACGTCGCTGGCCTAGTAACAAGACCGATTATGCTTGTTATCCACAATTTCTGTATCAATTCGTTGATGGTTTTTCGGTTTGCTTTCACCATGCCATCGCCGGTTGTGGGATACACGCATCATGATTCGTATCAAAACCATTTGACCAAACGAGTTGATCCCAACTAGGGCAAGAGATAAATTATGATTATCATAATTTCCAGATGAATATTCATCCATGCGCAGGAATGCCATTCTCGATCAGTGGCAAAATATGATGCTATATAAAAACGTGACTCGTTTCCTATTTCATTCATTGGTTGACAAAGAAGCTGAAGTTTACTCCTTATAACTTAGGTTTTTAAAGTTTTTATACCTTTTATTCTATTTTCGAAAATGATGCCAATTTTGAATATAAAAATATATGTATTAATGCATAATTTCATTTAAAAGGTTCAGCTCGTAGTTTTCATAGCAAATTATGGCAAACCTGCACATAAGTAATTTATTGTAAAGACATTATGAACTGTAAAAAGAATGTGCATTTTAACCATTCACAGCAACCATGTATGACTAATCCTAAAACGAAACACAATGCATCTTAACGTTACCGTCCATCGTATTAAAGAAAACACACGCATACACCAACAGTATCATCACATCACGCTCATGAGCCATCCTCATCGATCCTAGTGTTAATATTTAACTTCCTGTTGTCGATGTGTCTCTTTGTATTTGAATGTGCGCTTCTTTACCGTTTTCCTCTATCGATGTGTGAATGATAAATTCGTGCTCGATTTATTTTCCCTATGTTCTGTTTTAAATTATGTCAAAAGTTTCCATTGCCTAAAACCATGGCTCCTTGTTTTATTGCTGTTGATTGTATCAGTGATACTCGTTTTGGTTTAATCTTAGGTTTGGTCGAATATTTTTCGTTGCGTTAGTAAGATGCTCTAAAAACTGGCTATCCTTACACTTTCCATGTCGATTCTTGTCTAAGCTCGTGTCTATCTTTTTCCCATCCCACGTGCTGCTATGCTATTATGATATCTATCATAAATCTGATCCTCTATTTGATCCTGTATCTCAATCAAATTTCGTACCTATTGTGCTTCAACTATTACTGTTTTTCCCTCAACGATCATTTTACTCTACTCGAGAGCAAATTATGTACATGAATAAACGTCCCATAGTTTGTAATCCCCCTCTCTATATGCCATACATGTATCGATGCAGCCAAATATCTCCCAATTTGATAATACGTGACTGAAATTGTTCTCAAAAATAACTTTCTCCGAACCCCCGCGCCCCGCACTCGGTACACCTCGAATCGACAGGAGAAGCAGGGCCTGGTTGTTCAGCACAGGCCGAAGGATGTGAAGGACCCACAGGTACAGGAACATAATGCAATAACGTCTGCAATCTTTACAAAAGCAAACTATCTGAATCAATAAAACAACACGATTGCGTTTTTGTCAGTCACTGAGAGCTCAGTGAAACCGACATGCTATTTGCAATTTTCCCAATGTTGTACTTTTTTGCTTGTTTTTGACATATAGTGCTCGCTTTCGCTTCTTTTATTTACGATGAATGTTTTACGGTATCTAACGAAGCAGTAATTGTTGCATAGACGCGTATGCTATTAACAACATGGAAAACATGTTGGAGCCCATATTTGATGAGAACGAAGTTCTACAAATACAATCTTGATAAAGTAGATTGGAGGCGCAGGCATAGCAACATACCGTGAAACATAACGTAAGGCAACATAATTGTATCATCTGTATTTACGATTCCCTTTATTTTGCTTTCATTTTGCGTAATGCTATGTTATTGTCTATTCGTTCGAATTCTTTAACATAAAATGAATTCTGGTACAATAAAATGATGTATTTCAGTTAGTCAATAGTATTGTTGTAGTAGATTTGGTAACAAGCTAACAACCCACTGCAGAGCAGAAAACTTGAGTGAGATTCAACTGAGTTATGATTAACGAGGAACCACCCACAATGGTGTTACGTTTGATTGTTCCGTCCATAGTTGATTTATTATTGCATTTCTACCAAACTTCTCCGACTTTGAACATTTCTACCGAGCCACTTAAGGTACACCTTTTTTTTGGTTTTTTGTTTGGCAGTTTCATAATCATTATTCAAAGCGATAGCACTTTAGAGAAGCGCCCACTTGCTTCCAACACCAGCAGCACTGGTCGAACGTGACAATAGGGTTTCTAGGAAAAATGGACGCAAAGAAAGGAACTGAACCGAACTTTGCATTCATCCCCCTGAGCACGTTCGCCTTTTCGTTAAGGGTGAAAAAATCTCCCAGCATTGGTGGCTCTTGGCTTTGTTCGTGAAAATATATGGAGAAATGAAACAGTTGGAAACCCGGTTTTGTTCTTTCCAATCACGATTTTCAGGTTTCATTTAAGTTGCTCAATCACCCCATAAATGCTTTTAGCGTTGAAACTATTTCTTCCCGTCTGCTGGGCTGGCATCGCTTGCACATGCCAACACCTATTTGAAAGATGTGCTTGAGTATTCGTTCGATTTTTTGAAGAAGTTATGAAAGTAGTCACGCTTGTTAGTGTTTGTTAATGTGTGTTGTTTCTTCGTTTGCCTGATTGAAAATCAGCAATTGCACTACAAATAGTATAATATATTTCATCGCTGAAATTGTTACCGTTTTTGTGTACGCTTGTTTGAGTATCGAGCAACAGTTTTGCCGTAGAAGAAAACTACTTTAACTCTCGCTCATCCACTTTCGCACTCGGCACGATTTTGCTTGTCTTTTGTTCGCACACTCACAGAACTATTACCGAATGAATCACACTGTCCCGAAACCGAACGATGCCCCATTTTCTTGGCACACTTTCCCCCAGCGTCACTTAGCTGAGTGGGTTTTTTTGTTTTGTTTTTGCTTTTGGCTCCGAAGTAAGCGACCGGCTACAAATATCTAATCAACGAACTCTCTTCCTCTTCTCTTCACCATTCATCCTTTCGTGACGTCGTACACACGCACCCCGGAAACGACGACAAAAGTAGTTAATTGCTCAATATTTAGTCGTAAAAAGAAACAATGTCGGGATAAGTATTTGGCAAAGCACAATGCAGTCTTCGATCAGCTGGACCTGGTGACCTACGAGGAAGTTGTCAAAGTGCCAAGTAAGTATGCGCTGGACGGGGACAAGTGTGCACACCATACGGGTGTTGACGTCTGTCTTCCGGCGTTCTATCATTGTATCTCCTACCCTTACCCTCCGCTCTCCAACAGTCGGCGATCCAGCGTTTCAACGGCGTACACTGGTGTTGCTCGGTGCGCACGGCGTAGGAAGACGTCATATCAAAAACACGCTCATCGCCAAATATCCGGATAAATACGCTTATCCAATACCACGTAAGTTCGGTTCAGGCTCCGTCAGCCTCATCCTACCCGGTGCTTCACACCACTTCCGGGTCGGTCGGGTACCTTGTGGCATCTCATGCATGCTAATTGTTTGTCTTTCGATCGTCTGCTTTCCATCCGAATACCCCGCGGGCAGATACCACCAGACCACCACGGCCGGATGAGGAGAACGGGCGAAGCTACTACTTCATATCACACGATGAAATGATGGCGGATATCTCGGCCAACGAGTACCTCGAGTACGGCACGCACGAGGATGCGATGTACGGCACCAAGCTGGAGACGATACGACGCATCCACGCCGATGGCAAGATGGCAATACTGGACGTGGAACCACAGGCCTTAAAAATACTTCGAACAGCCGAATTTACGCCGTACGTTGTGTTCATTGCAGCGCCACTGCTGCAAAACATCGCTGACGTAAGTAGACATATTTGTTTATTTTTTTCCTAAAATTTGCATTATTCGTATGACGAAAACTCGTCGTGCTACTGCTATTCGTAGTAGCAGCCATTTTTCATCCTCAATACCTTTACTACTACGGCGTTATTGGCACTATTTTATGCCAATTGCTAATTACGTTAGCAATAGGGTGTTTTACACCAAGTTGAATCAAAAAGCCTCCCCTGAAGCAACCCAACACCAAAACGTTTCTTTGCATTACCCACTTACTTCCGCACGCAGTACGATGGTAGTCTCGAGCGTCTCGCCAAAGAGTCCGACATGCTACGTCAGGCGTACGGTCACTTCTTCGATCTGACCATCGTCAACAACGACATCGGCGAGACGATAGCAACGCTGGAGAACGCCATAGACAAGGTGCATTCTACCGCCCAATGGGTGCCGGTGTCCTGGCTGTACTGACAAGATAGTGAGCTAGAATGTCCAGCCTGTTTGGAAGACGAATGCGATTGCGATTGCGACTGCGAGTTGGATCTGAAGTGAGGGGGGCACGCTGCATGAAGGGCATACTGCACCGACTCCCTGGGTGCACTGCAATCAAAGACGTCGGAAAAATAACCACCTCGGTGACACAACACTTTATTGAGCAGTGGAGCGGTTCAGGACGTCATGTCTTGTACCGACGGACGTATCCCGTGGCCACACATTGGTTGACATGAAAATAGCATGAATAAAGGTGCAGTAGCAATTAGAAGGAAACAAATCAAACCAAACAAAACAAAACATAAACCACAACGTACCACAATGTAAGTGTCGTTATTTATGAGAGGGAATGTGGCTAATGTACGCAGCGATACGTTGTTTTTCATACCAAATCTTCCAATAATCAAATTCGATTCAATAGACAACGTTAAACGGGTGCGAACAGTGGAAACCCAACTCCCCATTCTTCGGTTCCGTTGTGAAATTTATTTTAAGTAATTTTTCTAAAGTTGTTACAAAGTACATCACAGCAATTATGATCAGGCACACCACCCAGTTCGAAACGTTGGGTCGAATAAAACGCCCCAAAATCTGCTGATCGCTAATGTTTTTAAATTTGCAACAACCACCATTGTTGCGGTCTACCACATTTGCTCCAAGTTTCGTCTGATGTGTTATGTGTTTCAACATAACCTTCGCTACTTCTTCTAGCGTAAAGTGTAGCTCATTGTCGGATCGTAATATTACGAAATTGATCGAAACCATCACACTTGGAAGCTGCCCAAACTTATCGGTAGCCAAAATGCAAGAGAAAACCAAAAAAAAAAGAACAAAAAAACACATTCAAACGAAGTGATAGAAAACAGAAACATTCACACAAAACATACGCGACAGTGTGCGCATTATTATAAAGATAATAACTAAAGCCCGAAATAACTAGAACTCTTTTTAAAAGAACTAACGCAACAAAGAGTAAACATTGAGAGAAAAAACCAACAAGTTACAAAACAGAAAAACAACAAACTAAACAAAAAAAAACGATTACTGGAATACGAACAAAACAAGCGAAGGAAATATTAGTTAGATTTAATCTTAACCAAAATAAACTGAAAATGAAAAAAGAAAAACAAATGTTAACATAATTCATAATAATAATTATAATAACGCTAATAATAATGATGAATGAAAATAAATCAAGAGTATTGCAATTCAAAGAGTAAAAACAAAACAAAACGAAAGTAGAAACACAAAATGATGAGAAACATATAGGCGAGAAGTATTACGTTAAAATTGGGTGTAGAAAATGGTAACATACAATTATGTGTTTTTCATGTGTTTTGTTTTCTAGTAATTCTGAAAGAAAAATTAACAAAACCCCGGCTAGGCTTGGTGGTTACGGTAGGGGTTTCGTGGGTGGGTTAAACATGTTATTTCAGGGGAAAAAGCGAAAGCAGTTGTTTCAGCCGGGTGAAATAGTAACAACCGACACAAACCGCAGATTGATATAAATATAACAAAAATTAGGAATCACTCAAATGCTAGCATGAACATATGCCCATGTTTATCGGTTTGCATTCGGGTGGTAAGAGATCAGCATTAAGGAAACCAACTGGTTTAAACATAATAAGCAAGTGAAGGTGTTTGTTAAGATTCATTCTTGGATAGAGCCGAACTTTGAGAAACAAAGAACAAAACAGTACGTAACAAGTGAATGAAAATTAATGCAAGTCTTACGCACTTTTACAGGACAGTTTGATCATTATAGCGCCCAACAGAGAACGGAGGCAGAGTTTTGAAGTTGTTTTTTATTGTTAACATAATCTGTAAATGGTTTTGCAGTCTATCGAAAATCTATGACCATATCCTTTTTTCCAACTCCGACTATTCATTTAATGTAGTTTTGTTTTGATTTTTTTTCTATTTTGATAAATTTTGCTTTATTGTCATTAATTTGTCCTAATCAGACCATGTAGCCTGTTTCAATTGACAATTCAAAATACTATACAAAATAAACACAGGCAAAAACGTACGATTATAAAAAAAAACCTGATGCAAAATTGTGAAGAACAGAAAACTAATTGTACTAAGTAAACATTATGTAGTATGAAATGTACTACCAGGAGCAATGTGTTAATTAAATTTCTTTTATCCGTACAGTACAACAAGAATAACAAAAGTTGTTGCTGAAACAGAATTTTCAATGCTTCAGAAAAAAACCAAAACAATCGTGGATCGATAAAAGCCCTTTACACATACTAAAACAGGAATGTTTTATGAAATCAATCCTGCATCAATCAAAAAGAGTGACTCGGTCGCTAACCCTACCTGTTTTAACATTTGAGCTATCCAGTACTACATGCATACAATATGAAAGGAAAACAATCGAGAAACGAAAATAGTAGAACAAATCGAAGCACAACAGTCGTGCTGCTGCGTGGAACCGAAGAGCTTCTCTTTATGAGTGTATAATGAAAACGTGGATTTCGCTACAACAATGAACGGTTTGATAGTTTTTTTTTATTTTAAAGAGCATAACAACAACATGGCTTCACGGTGTGGTGCATTCATTGAGCAAGAGATGTGAAAACAAACAAAAAATAAACGAACGTAATCGTTTGAAAAACCAAATACATTATCCAAGAGATTGAAATCCGGAAGGTGGAAAATCAAATATATTGCACCTAGTGGCAATTTTGGCACAACAGATAGTTTATGCAGATGGCGTTAATCGAACACTACGCACAACAAAGCTATCAGCAAACTTGCAGATCTCACCAACACGCTACTTATAATAGCAACTGCACACAGTACATGCCAACCGGGAACACCGCATAAGCTGACAAGATACACGTGAGTTCACAAACCAAAAGCAATTTTTAAAAATACAAAAAAATACATTGTATCTCTCTCCTAGATACACATACACACACAGACACACTCACATACAGTCAAACACATTTATATTTATGGAAAACTTTGATAGAAACCAAACAAGCAGAGCATATTTAGTCATTCAAAATTATTGAGCATAGATTTCTTTTTCTGGAGTTTCATAAATTAGTAACGAAAAACTACACTATACTTGACATCTAAGAAGCATAATAGCAACAAATATTGAAAGAGACAAAAAAGAACACTCACACACAAATGTCATAACCAGTTACCTTGGCATTTACTACCAAAAAAAAGCAAAAGGAGTGACGACGTATATAAACACTAAAACAAATTAAACTTTGAAAAAGGGTTCGTTCTGTTAACCGACACGGCTCTCGGACGGCAGTAATCTTCCGCGTGAAACTTGTATACAATAAAGAGAAGTTTTAAATTTATAACAATGATCGGTGACTAGGGGCAGAGCTACTGAAATCCCATGCAACACTCTCCCAGAAAAAAAAAAACACAGTCTAAACAAACACTAAACCAAGAAACTAATAATTCAAAACTAAAAACCGAAACCCGCTACAAGAGCAGCCTAATCTTTGTAAGCGTACAACTGGGAGCTACAAGTTTAAACAATACAAAATGCGAACAAGGGTCGTACTAAAGCAACGCACAGAAGTAGAAGGTAGCGGTTGAAAGACAATTCTTAATTCTTCTTCTAAACCATTTGAGAAGATTTAACCGAACATACCTAACTACCACAACGATTTGCCGACATAAAACAAAAAGCAACCATAAAAAACTGGGCCGCCTGAAATCGTAAAATCAATTGCCAACCACGCAATAGAGGGAACCGCCATGCATGTTGAAGAAAAGGAGTCTTATCTCTTGGGTTTAGAGCACGCACATTTCTTGATAATAAAATGAAAAAAAAGAAGACCGAAAACAGAAACAAATAACGCGGTAAACACAGGCGAAAACGAGAACGAAAATAACAAACGAAGGGAGAAAAAGCAGTATAAACGGCAAACGGCAGATAAAATGATACAGTAAAGCAAAAGCAAAAACAATGTTTAAAACGTGAAAGTCGAAACTCTGTACTGTAAAAGTATTATTTTACTAGTTTATTTTGTTTTTTGGATGAAAAAATTCTAATAAAAGTGAAGTTAATATAAAAACATACACCAACCGTTTTTGCGACGTTAATTTTTCGATGACCTTTCCTGCATTTGTTTTGTTTTTTTTATATGTTTCATATTTTTTTAAATTTTTATATTCTCAACTTGAACTGTAGATATCCGCTTTCCTTCCCCAAAGGCTAAGGTATGCAGCTTGTGACGGTGGGTGTGAGACGTGGTTCCACAAATTAATAGCATTTGTAGCCCGAGGGCGAACAAGGCGAACCCAAACGAAACGTAACCTGCATCGTGGTGTTCTAGGCTTCAAGCTGAACGGCTGATGCTTGTGCTGATAGAGCCCGGACGACAGGCTGCAGAATCCTAGGCAAGTACCCGGACCTGCCGGTGTGTGCCTTCCTGTGTAAATATCATATTACTTTGGCTAGGTGACGCCACGAAATTCTTTACATATGTTGCTCGGGATGAAATATGAGGCCAACGTTTAGACGCTGGCTGTTTTGCCATTCGTAGGTAGTATCGGGGAGACACGCCATCCACGCCAACAACGACGACGACGACGACGACGATGACGTCGGCTACGATTCATCCCTTAAGGCCTGAAATCCGCCCCCTCCGTGGCTCCCTCGTCCCCCACCGCAGCCTGCTTGCTTGCGATCGAAGATGGTTTATCGTACGCCGGCTGCTGCTGCGGTGTAAACGTTTCATGAATATTCATCCCCCGTGTCAGACGTTTGGACCCGAACCTATCGGATCCTACTTTCGGACCGAACCGTGGCCTGGGTGATGAGGGGTGCTAAGCAAACCGATCGCCTGCGGACATGTTTGTCTACCGTGGAGCGGCGTAATTAGAGTAATCCCGGTTGTTGGTTGGGTGGGTTGTCGGTTGCAGATGATTAAATGTGCGGCTTGTAGCGTCGATGAGGTGCAGCATGAGGTCGATCCATGGGTGCATGCCTTGCGATGGGTTTGCAACGGCGATAGATTAAAATGGCCTCCGGATGCTGGCGATTGGGCGATGTTTCGCAGTAAATGCTTATTTTTCCATCTGCTTAAGGGCAGTTTCGGGTCAACATGTTCTATTCCTCCCCGACCTTCTTTTGGCAACTGATGAAAACGTTAGCGGATCGTCCAAAAGCGCCCTCGGAATCAATTGAAAATTGCATCGTACTAGTGTTGGGTCGTGTACTACTGAACTGCCCAACGCATACAGCACACTGACACCTCACACGATATAGAAAAAATTTGTGGTACCACAGTAAATACCACAGTAATACCAATAAATTGTATAACCGTTCTTTGGTTCCTTGGTATACCAATTCCATAGGTAACATATGAGATTATTATGATTGGAAGGACAGAAACGACGCTAACTGTCAGTTATCTCGTCACTGTGCTATACAAAAGGCAAACAACCCTTTGAAAAAAGCGAAAAAACGGCTGACAACAGCTTTACAGTTGTCTCGTGTTGGAGGTAAACAGTTTGTTTGAACACCTCTCTAAAGCGCTGTAAGTTTTGAAGGTTTTTTTCAGTACTTCAATCAGATGCGGTTGTGTTCACTTACTGGTTGTCTTTTTCCAGTGTACAGTTAGTTTAATACCATGGAAAAAACGCAGTTTTTAAAACATATGAAACACGTGAATGCTATGACTACGAGCTACGATATAGCGACCAATCTCATCGAAGGCCATCTTGTTTACAAAGATGGCGACGAGTTGCACGATTACAGATGTGCTCGGTATCGAGTTCAGCTGAAACAAGCATGGGTAAGAGGAAAGAATCTGTATTTGTGGATGTTCATAATGCGAGCAATACCTGCACTGTTCATAACCCACTTGAAAAATGTGTCTGTATGATGAGAAGCACTTGTATAGTCGTTGTGTTTCTAATGCACCACCTTTTACAAACCAACCACAGCTCGATTTCTTACAGAGCTGTCGACAAAAAAGACCGAGAGTCATGGAAATACTCAACTATTCACGAGCTTGTATCTAAAATGGGGTACTGAAGATAATGCACGTTCCACGTTATGATGTAAACCTGACGTCTTGGGCGTAAGCCCCAAGTTCGGCCATTCGTTTGTTGTGCCTGAGAAGATTCTAAACTCCTAAAAAACGCCCGGCAGACCAGCAATAAGTGTTGGATAGCAAGCGTCCGTCAACAAAGTGTTATGACACGCCACGTTGAATTGTAAATATGGGTACCTAAACATTCTGGCCAAACACTGGTGTTGCACTGTAGCATTTTCGAGGATTGTAATGAAAATTGACAATCCACTTCTACAACGTAACAACAATACACTACAACACCTCGCCACGCAGTTTGAGTTTTGAAAATAAACCACAAGAGATTTTAAACTGCTATGGCCTTGCATCGTGTAAAACCTGTACTGTTTAATAACTGGCATCTAAACGGGTGCTGACAAAAATGCACCACGTTCTAATCCAAACCTGATCGTTCATCTACCTCAACAGCAACTCTCTACGTATAGGCTTCACGGGTCGACCGTTTGTTTGTTGAGTCTGTAGGGTTTGTATCGATGCTTTGAACATCGAACGAATCGACGAAGTGGTACAGTTATCGTCAGCATCGGGTTCGTTGTGTGACGCAGCTTACTTTATTTTAACAGCCAGTGCTGTTTCGAAACCACACTCTTTTTCTAAACGGGGACGCGTGCTTTGCTTACGGTAGGTTCTAGAAAACTCCTACGTGGGTTGGCCTTGGTGAATTGGTACACATTTTGAAAACCAGATGTTCAGACGAAAGCAACGGTATAAAAGCGACACGATTCGAGACTATAGCTATCGGCTTGCGATGGGAAAAGTCTGGAAGTAATAGCGTGTTTTGGACTTTTCCCATCGCAAGCCGATCCCAATCAAGACATCAGCATTTTTTGCGCGAGTTAACCCAGTCGATTATTCACCTCCAGTCGGCTGATCCACGCGCCGCTATCGGACACCCGCCACCGACGCTACACGACACCCGTTAGCAACCGAACATCGCCGCGAGCCAAACCAACCACCAAATCGCTACGTTGCAGTTTCGGCGCCGGACGCTTAGGGTCATCGTTCCTTCCCGTCCTCTTCCCGCATTTCCATTTCATTCATGTTCAATCATAAATTTTACTCAATAAACTTCACTCCGATTTCAACATCCAAACTCGTCACACGTTTAATTTCTTAACTGGCGCCCGAATAGGGGATCAGCCGACTGGAGGTGATTAACCGACTGGGTTAACTCGCGCAGAGTAACAACACTCTGCCCACAAATGCATAGCACAGTAAACTGTGAGTGGTACCACAGTAAGGCACATCAAAAAGTTTTACTTGACCCAACACTTGTCACGATGTTGGAGACGCGAGGCGACAACAAAAACTAGCGATGGACAAGCCAGTACTAGTGGTCGAGCAGATCAGTAACGACATTGAAGGCACTTAGGGCTCGCCGCCATGAGTGAACAGTGAACGGAGGGTTGGGGATGAATAAAGAAGGGGCACTCGCGGAGTTGGTAGAACGGTGCATAAAGAGGTATAGTTGCAAGCAGGGAAGGTTGGAGAGCAGGATGTTAGTAATAAGCAAAGAGCGTGCGTTGTTGCGACGATCACTGAGCCTATCCAGCATAAGAAGTTGGCACCGCGTAGGGTGGCGAGGATTGGTTACGGGAGTCCAGTTGACGCAACCATAGTCCAAGATGGGTCGCACCCAGCAGCAGATTCTCGGAAACCATACGGGTTGTCAAGCCCAATATCCTGTTTGCGCGCTCGATCACCGAGTCGAGATGCCACAAGCCACATCCAAAGGTATTTAACACGCTCGGAAACGGTACTATAGACAATCCATCTTTTCAAATGAATACTTAGGCGGGCTATTTCACAGAACCTGGAAGTCCAGCGACTCTAGTTTTTGGGTCACTTCTTACTTTCATCTGGTAGTTTGAGAAAAAATATTTCATTTTGTTCTAATTCAAAGTTCAACTTTTGAGTTTGATCTTCGCCTTATCGAACATTGCACAGATATTTTAATACCACGGAAAAAAAGGCTATTTTAATAACATGTGAAACGCATGAAAGCTTCGGCCGTGGTGTGCAATATCGCGACCAATCTCATCGTAGCATTGTGTTTACAAAGCTGGCGACGAAGCCACGGGCTGTACGACTACAGATGTACTCGGTATCGAGTTCAGCCGAAACAATGTTCCAAGCATGGGTAAGAAGAAATAAATCTTTAGCTTTGGATGCCATCATAATGCAAGCAACACCTACACTGTTCACAAGAGAAGCTTCTGTATAGTCGTTGTGTTTCTAATGTATCACCTTTTTATTACAAACCAATCACACCAAGGTTTTTTTTACTGCAGAGCAGTCAACAAAAAGACTGAGAGTCATGGAAACACTCAACTGGATCTAAACGGATACTGAAGATCTGTTCCACGTTATGATGTAAACCTGACGTCTTCGGCGTAAGCTCCAGGTTCGGCCATTTCTTGGCTGTGCCTGCGAAAATTCTAAACTCACCAACCGACGCACTCCTGAGCTCTGAACGCATACTGTGAGAAAGGGCTAGCGAATGCTTGTGAAGGAACCACCCAGTGGTGCAGCTGTCGTCAGCATTTGGTCCGGGGTGTGACGTAACTTACTTTATTTAAACAGCCAGTACTCTTTCGAAACCACGCTCTTTTTCTTAAAAAGAGGGTCGTGCTTTGCTTACCGTAGGTTCTAGAAAACTCCTACGTGGCCCTGGTGAATTGGTACACGTTTCGAAAACCAGATGTTGAGACAGAAACAACCATCCATATCTCAACGGTATAAAAGCGACACGATGGAAAAAGTTCAGAAGTAATAGAGCTTCTCAAAGCCGAAGAAAAATAAACTCTACTTCGAGAAGCTCCATTACTTCTGGACTCTTTTCCATCGCAAGCCGATCCCAATCAACACATTTTTGGGCACAGAGTAACAACACTCTGTACACACTTGTTGAGTCGATTACTTTGCACACACCTTTTGGATCGACAAGGTGTTGCTGATTAAATACGTTGACGTTGAATGACTGTATGACACTTTACTGTGCTACCACAAATGCACATATAGTACCACAGTACGGCACACCAATAAGTGTTACTTGACCCAACACTACATCGTACACAGCGGATGTTTTGGATGGTAGACACTGGATACTTTACGGTAGAAGCAATGGTTTCATTAAACCCAACGAACAAAACAAGAACAAGATAGACATTAACGAACGTCTGTCATAGGATTTCATCTCCAGCCTGTTTATCATTTGTTGCTCAGAAAAGAACGAGCAATGTAAGACACAATATTTCAAAACTTTCTTTTGCAAACTATGATTTTAGAAAGGCATTTTCAGACCATGAAAGCAACGATGTTGCTGTAATAATATGCGAAAAAAAAATACATTTCGTTGGAAGGTAAGAAAAGGTTCGATCGTTAACATCACTGGCATACACATTCTTGAACTACAATGTGCACAGTGTGAGCTTTTTTTTTTTTCTTTAAGACCGGGACGGCGTAAACATGTAAATGTTCGCCGGAAAGGAAAAAAGGTCATCCAGGTTACCGGGGCCACCCTGCGGTGGCATGTCGTTAGCTTTTATGAATTATCCTTTCTCGGCCTGATGTGTATCTTGCGTCTCGAAAATTCTTACCCACCAAAGACGGGAGGAATGCACCGGGAAAGAGGGCATGTCTCGCAAGGAAAATGTGTGTAGTCACCCACCTGAAGATGGCTGGGAAATGCCCGATCAGCGCATGGGGGAAAACTTCCACAAGACAACTCTATTATTCCCTTAAAAAGAAACAAAAACACCGCCGGGCATGGGGTCGTAAAATGGGCCTACCCATGCTGGCCCTAGTTAGCGTAGGTTCGTTCCCTTCTCGCGCAGATCGATCTTTCCTTCACCGTTTTGTGACGCTAGTCCTGCCTGTCCCGGGTCCTCGACACTCCTTTCGTCCTCCGTCCAACATGACCGTACCAATTTTCATTTCCATCGAAACGCAATTTCCGCCAGCATCCTGCATCGTTCGCTGCCACACTCGAACGCGAAGCGTATCAATTTCATCACTCGCAGCCCTAGCAGCCCCAAATGTGCGTTTATGTGTTGGAGGGCGTGTAAAAGCGAACTCGTTACGCTGACGAACGTATGGCGTACGTGGCGCGCGGAAACGTACAACAGCGGAAACGGGCCCGAATTTGGCCGGTGGAAAACAAAAATAGCACCTATCGAGTGTTTGGTTGTTTTTTTTTCTTTGCTACGATTTCCTCCTTTCCATGTGCGTGGCCGGGGCCAATTTTTCACCATTAACTGAAGTTCACCGGATCCCGGGGGCGAAAGTTCGTACCCCCCGAGCTCGTGTGTTCGCGGTGATTGTGCTATCGATCGACAATCACCTGATAAGGATCGACCGATGGAAAAAGCCTCGTTGGAGCAAAAAAACGGAACGAATGGCGCACAACGAGATTGAACCGAGATTGGCGCGAGCACAAACTATGCGTCTTGTGGTTAGGTTGAAGTGATTTTCATTCTGCCTCTCTTTTTCTCTCTGCTCAGGGAAAACTAATGAATCCCAAGCCGGATGGATTTGATAGGCCGTAATGGGTTACACTTAGTCCCGCTAATTGGATCTATCGTTCACATGGTGATTAATTCGAATTGACTCTTTACCGCCCCCGGGGGAGGGCCAGGGTAGTCTCCTGCCCACCTAAATTAGCCTTAAGTGCATTGGTTGCTGCAATTAATTCCTCACGTCGCTTGAGGAAAACGAAAAGATGGTTAAAGCCGTACCACCAAACTTCAATCCGACACTTGACACCATTCGTAACGCCGTAAGGCCATTTCACCGTGAACCTTACGGCGCGGGCCAAACTCGTGGGCAAAGTTTCGGCCGAAAGCTGATTTGGTTGAATGTTTATCCAGCGAGTGTCAACTTCCGCCGGCGGAGATTCAATCTGCCCATGGCGTTTTCTTTCTTCTTTCCTTCCTAAGGCCGATGGCCAGCCGCTTTAAAGAGCACGCTTTTGTGATCTGTGCGATGAGACGAGGGAGGAGGGACTGCCTCTGGATTTTGGTGCTCGCCTTTTGCATAATTTGATTTCAGCAAGCCGCCGGAAATGGACTCGATGCAAAAAGGCAGTATCGTTCACTGGTAATACATTTCGACGGCACGATAAGGCTTAGGGAGATGGTGGAGAGGGTGGAGGGAGAGGAGGGGTATAAATAGACAGTAATAACAACAACAACAACAACAACAGTTACAGCACCAACGAAGCTGGCAGCGGGCAGGAACATTAGCTTTCGGCGCCTTTAAACCGATGGAGGCGCCTGGTGCTTTGTTGTAGTTCGGTGGCGGGCGCGCGCCCTCCCGACCAGCATGGTGCGGAAATTGGCGTGAAAATCCACGCCACCGTGCCGCTTTCATGGGCCGAAATAAAACTTCATTTACGTTCCGTGGCTAGCGCATGACGCTTGCCGTTTTTGCTGTGTTTTTTTTTTTTTTGTCCAGCAAGTGTGCTGAATTGGGATTAATTTATTTAATTTATCTGCTACCGAGATCGCATCAGAAAAGTGATTTAAAGATCCCTGAAAGCTTGTTTCCCTGACCAGCTGAAACAGCTTGATCCAAGATGTTTGCAGAACGTGGATTGAACTTTTAACAGTTCTTTTAATTTTTTGATTGAAAGCAATAGTAATTCTATATTCTATTCTATATTCGTTAACAAATTAAAAACCTACTTCCGTAAACGTTAAAAATCATTACAGGATAGAGAGAGGGAAAAAGTGAGAAAGAAAAATGTGACAGTTAGAGTTGAGTAAAAGTAACTCTCGTGTAATTCTTCTTTAAAATGGGCTTTCGGGTTGAAATTATCCTCGCGACCAACCTTCAGAAACGAAGCAGTTATTAATTATTTTCCAGCTGCACTTAACTTGTACCTTTTTTTTGTTTTGTTTTCATATTTTCCCCATTCACTTTCCAGTACGCAGCACCAGCGTGGGCGAATGCAATTAATGAAAGTTTTGTGTCTACTTAACGGACGCCTGCATTTGATTGATGAAGCCGCAAGCTTAAGGCGGGATAATAATGTGATGGGATAATCATTTCTTCGTCAAGCACAAATTAACAAACCATCCGAGGTTCGTGCAGTACCCGGCGCCGATAGTCCCCCTTTCGCATCGTCAATCGGTCAACGATTTCGAAGCAACAGCTTTGATTTATAATGTATCAGCCGCGATTACAATGTCGAGAGCAGCTTAAATGACTTCAACGTGCATCGTCCACGTAAGCGCCACGTTTAAATCGGAATGTAGCCGCATGCCGAAATGGAAATGGAATGAAAATACAAAACTGATTGTAGATCAACAGCATCCATTAGCCGACGCTCGTTTAAGCGAATTGAATTATTTGAGCTCCACCGGCGGCGGCTTCCTAATGCAATGGCATTTGGGTGACAAATATTTACCCCGGCATTAGCCCAGACCCCCCCGTTTGACTACGGTGCGTCTCGTAACGGGGCGCGCTCGGGCTTGCGAAGGATGAAATATTATTGCATCGATGCATCCGCACAGCAAACACGCGAATTATCTGATTAACGGGCCGTCCTTTGGTCGTGCACCGGCCCGGGCCCGCGTATGTCACACGGTTCGAGCGGAAAATTCACCCCAACGGTAATGGAACCGACGAGCCAATTATCCAAACCCCGTGACCTTTCCGTGCTCCTTGAAGGTTCCCCGGCAAAATACTTGTGGCAACCTCAATTATTTACTAAAACAATTAAGCCCAGAAGTGTTCCCGGGCGCTTTCCATCCTGTCTCCTTTCCGGTGGCCCACCTTCCGCCAACGAAGGTCGGACAAACTTTGGTCGTGCAAAAGCCGCTCATTGTGCCGTACCGAACGACGTTGGCGCATGGCGAGCATTGAAAACAGCATCGTTGGAACAGCACTGCTTTACGAGTCCGAGGCCCATGGAGCGCAAAGTGGTCCATGTCAGGCCGAAAGTGGGGTTCACACGCAAAAAAAGCCCGTCCAAGCGCTAAACGAACTCCGCCCGCTCTTCCCAGCGGAGAGCAGGGAAGCGAAAATTATTGTTAGCACCATGCAAGAGCGTTCTGTTCGGTGAGGGTTTTTTAAGGCCACTGCAAAACATCGTGCGTTAGACGCGCGCATGTTGCTGCTGCTTTTATGAGGACGAGATTAAAACAAACAATAACAAAAAAAGACACAGCAACAAACCGGTGTGCAACGGAGAGGAATGAGACACTAATGAGTGTCTGGTGGGGATCAGATTTTTTCGTTATCTTGTATGCTTATTTCTGCAAATGAAAATTCACGATGCCCCGCGTGGAGATAAAACGATGCAAACGTCTGATTGTGAAGGAGAGTGTCTGTCAAGGATCACAGAATTTTGCGGAAGAACAAATAACATCTTTGAGGAAATTTCTTCTTTTTCTATCTCAATGACCATGTTATGCACATTTTTTTACTTTTAAAACACTCTCACACAATGGATATAACTGTGTTATTTATAGACGTAACTTATGTTTGTCACCAACATGACGTATCAAATTAATCCCCGAAAATGAATGACATCGAATGACAGCTAAATGCATGTGGGAGCGAAAATTCGTTGCTAAACACAACCTTCTCCACTCCTCTGTTCACGTTTATTTGTTGAACTCTGAAGTTCCTCAGAATATTCCTTTTCTGCCATCGACATTCCTGTTTTGCCGTTTTTTCCAATTCCTTCGCGTGCCGGAGCAAAGTTAAAGAAAGCAAATCTTTGGGGAGGAGAAAGAAGAAACCAATGAACCGTGTATCACCTTGGTGCCCCGCTGGGAGATATGGCATGTCTCGTCGCGGCGTATGGGTCGCACTTTTTTCCTAATGAAGATTTACGGCTAGGCCTTGTCTCGTTCGTTCGCGTGCGCGCTCGGTTTTCCGCTTTGCCAAATGGTGCCGCCTTTTTACGCTTCGGTTGTCCTCGCGCGACGCTAAGCACTTTGGCCTCGCCGAACCGTCGCGCCAGTGTGATATAAAAGAAGTGCGGTGGAAGGGGGGGGGGGGGGGGAGGGGAGCAATGAAAGTCTACAATAGGAGAAGGAAAACAATGGGGAAAATCACAAGGAAGCTGGAGAACGCTGTCTGAATGCGGAAGAGGGCGAGCCAAATCCGTGGCGGTTAGTGAGGTTAACCTCAGCGTACAATGGCGTTCGAAGGTCTACAGGCTGTGCTTCACGAAGTGCATGGGGAAGATGGTGACAGCGAAAACTTTGGTGCTTTCCGAACACGCTACCTGGGCGAGCGCTGGGAATTGTGCATCTTGCATGATGGGCACCGTGTGGAGCATCAAAACAACGAAATTGTACGGGTTTCAATCACGTGCGATTGTCTCTTGTCTTTCCACGATTCTTCTCCTCACCGTTGAGGGCGAAGTGGTGAAGTCCGCACCCTGGAATTATTAATGCCACGAGTGTAGGACAACAGCAGCTATTTGTGCCGTGGTAGATTGTTTTAAGTTGAGCACGTGCTGCATGCCGAAAAATGAAGCATTATCGCGATTAAAATACACTAAGTAATGCGGTTTGCAATAACTGATTGAGTTTTGAAACGAATTTCTAATGAATTCCTCAGTTCTTTGTTTCTAATCTCTATTTATTTTAAACTTTTATTTAGAATATATTCTTTATATTACTTTACGTTTCAAAATCATAATTAAACGAACTGCGTTTTTAAAAGATTTTTTATAGATTTTAATTAGCTCTACTACCCAATTTTTCTCAATTCTTTGTTCAATTTCAAAACAAAACATTTTAATACACTTCCAGTAAACTGCCATTTGAGAGAGCAAGATGCTTTCATGAAATATAGAGTTAAGTATGCAGAATCTGTGTCTTTATTTTTTAATACAACGAAAAAATTGCTTTAAGTACATTAAATGTTAAATGGATTTATAATTTTGGATTTGTAATTTCCCGAAAAGTCGAATAGAAAAAAACGGCTTTAATTGTGTTACACTATTCTTTTCCCTACAATATATTCTACAATCGGCCAAAATGAAAAACTGTTAAATTCACAAACACATTAAATGCCTGGCTTAATACATTTTTATTATTCCTGCATAGTTTGTATCGTACAATACGCTTCGTCTGTTGGCTGTGCTCAATTTTCTCTTGAAAATCATGCTTCACTCGTCCTCACGTCGACTGTTGCCTTTCTAATTCGGTGAACAAAAGCCGCAAAGAAGATTTCAGTCAGTACGCCACAATCACAATGGAGTTCTATCGGTGGAATGGAAAAGGCGCACACACAATGGAGAAAAGGTTCATGCCACAGTCGAAGTGCGTTGTAACTGCGATTGCAAACAGGTTCCCAAAAAAAAAAACCCCACCCAAATACAAAGTCAATAACCAGCGGTCCGGGAAGAATTTTACTTTCACAGTTCAAGGGCCTCAAATTGTCCTTTTTCGCACCCGCTTGTCGCGTGAAAAGAGAACCAGGATTACGGGTGCCATCAAAACCGTCCAGAAAACCGCTCGACATTCCCAGTTCGCACCATTTCTCGATCGCTCCGTTATGCGTGTTGGGGAAAAAACGTTTGATTTCTTCATTTCTTCTCCTCTCGTCCGTTCACTCCCACGGGTACACATGTGACCACATTTCCGTAACCGGTTACGGGACACTTCATTGTGGCTTCATAGGTGAGGGAGAAATTGGAAAAATTCGACACCCCGTCCGAATGAGAACAGACCGTCTGTCCAAATGAACTGTCACGATGATCGAACGAGGATGTCCGCGTGGTGTTCACTTTATCTCACCCGGGGCACATTTTTCACGCCCATCGCCAAGAACCGACGAAAAGAACCACAACGTTGGGACTGCGGACAGGTGTGGAACATCGTTATTGATTCCGGACCGATGTCGATGTGTAGCATTTAAATACACACATCCGCTCGGGTGGTTTTTCTTACGTTCATGGAAAAAGGTACAACGTGAAAATACCATACCGTTGTGGTTCCACGCTTTCCATGAAAACATGGGAATAATCTTCTCACCAACGTTTTCATTTTCTTTGTGACTTTGATAAATTATTTTCTACAATTGCGTCACTGTTATTCTTTTGAATGATTCCTTCGGGTCAACAGTAACCACTGTAAATCGAGCCGTCGTTTAATGAAGCTTTAACCTGTACAGCACCTGAGCAACTGATGGGGTTTATTAAAGTATCATTTCTTTATGAGAAAAATAATTCCTAGCCACTTAACCTGATTTTGAATTATTTGCCCTACTGCTCGGAAACGTAACTCAATGGAATGCGAAAGCTCTTACCATTTCGGGTTCTCTTACCTCAACCACTGTTACAATGGTCTTATCAACTAGGTTATGTTCATCATTACCAAGCGTCTGGTAATCCTTAATGCATGCGAAACCCCCTTCCTGGTTCGAAAGGACGAACTGCGTCGACCTTTTGCGGCTTAATCAATTTTCGACAAATTTCGATGTACTCGTCAAGTTTCCGCCCGACGAAGGAATAGTCAACTTGGGAATTCAATATGGTTATCTCTTATCGCAGTCTTCCTGTTCATTCTCCTCCATCCGGGTGCAATTGTTCGATGATGTGCAGTTGTGCAGCAGACGGCTGATAGAACACTGCTGAGCCACCGGGTTTTTCCCCAGATCGTAATGTCTAGAGTCGTAATGAACAAGCTTTCCACAAAACATGCCCCTCGGGGTGGGGGAAGTAAATGTTCTCCTTTGGTAAAGCTTTATGGTATTGAATTGAATTCCATATAAACCCTCTATTTTATTGAACGCAGGGATGCATACTGCGTTCGGGAGAAAAATTGCAACTAACACAAGTAACCGTTGTGTGCGTTCATCGATCCATTGTTGTTCGCTTGTGCGTCCTTCTACTTTCTCGAGCATTTTCCAACTAAAGTTATTTTATATTTCGTGAAGCCAAGCTAAAACACACACAATGTTGCTTCCGCGTGGTATCGAAGAGCTTAAAGAACCAAGAAAATAAAAAGCAAACTATTATGGACGAACACGACTGCAGTCAATTTTCGTACAATGAGATCGTTGCGACCAGAGCTGAAAAGGGATATTCTTCCAGCACGTGCCCGTGCGGTTCGTGGTGCGCCTACACGCTCCAAACTATGCCATATTGTTTGCGGCCATTGGAAACCCGAACCCGTTCTGAGCGAGCTATTAAAGTGTGGAGGATGAAAACATAATATTTACCATGCCATTGCAGCGCACGCCGAACGTTGGTGATGCTGGTGTAGTTTTTCATCCGTCAAAAACTCACTTTATGGTTTGGTGCTGTCAGCAGTTAGGTAGGTAAATTGAATGAGCAATTTTTCCTCTCCCCCCCTTGCCCATGGACGGTGTTGAAATAGTAAAAGAAAACAACCTGAACTGGTCCGAAAATAAAGGATCGCCGAAAGCAAACGCATTACGCTCAGCCCTATCATTATCATCTGTCTGCCATTTCCGATGGCATTATCTGATGCTGATGTAGGCATCCGGCGACGGAAAGGAACTGCTTGGCGAAATAAATTGCCTCGAATGTGCGAAGCCATTATCGGGACACTAATGCCGAATGGTTGTGGCGAGCGGTACAAACTGCAAATCTTGCTCCGATCGCTTGACTCAAGCCTGTTTCGGTTCACTGTGGCGTTGGACTTCTCACTCGAGTGAGAGCTGTCCGGAGGTAATTCTATTAGTCAGCGAAATCCATACACACTAATCGGACCATCTTTCCAGAGGGCCGCTAATCGAGGGGGATTTTCACGGGCACGCCGGACAGCCCAGGATAGGTTAGCATCTTTCGAAACGAAACGTTGCGGCAAAACGACCGCATAATGGGAAGAATGGTAGGAAACATCGCCACACTGCCACCGGACTGTGGCGAACTTGGGGCAGTGTTCTTTGTGTTGGTGAGGATTTACTTCGAGTGCGTGAACAACATTCCAGTAGGATTTGCTTACACCTTGTACATATTTTCAAAGACGAGCGTTGTCCTCCTAGTTTCGTTGCTTATCTTTCCTTTCCACCGCAGATTCATGCGAATTCCATCTTCGTTTGAAACGTAACAATAGACAATAGACAATCTGCTGCCCAAGGCGTCCACCAACGACGGAAGGCGGAAATGCACAAGGTATAAACCCATACAAAGCACACGGCTAAAAGCCGGAAGCAGCCGGAACATTGCAACAAACAAACGCCAACGCTCTTATGCTGATTTCGAGTGCTCTTTGTTTGGAACACGTACTCCCGTGTGAAATGCCCGCCGGGTGATATAAAGGTATCCTTTAGCTCCCCCATCATCCCCCACCCATGACCGCCTAGCGTTCCCAGTCAAAAACCGCAGCTTAAGATGATGCGCTCCACTCAAAACTCGGGCTCGCAAAAGGAAGACAATTTTCATTTCACTAATTCGCCCTCGCCGCAGTAGGAAAGGCTGGGTTGTGTCTGTGCCTTGGATATTTCTATTTAAGACACGAGCACGGCAAGCGCCCGAATTTCCAAGAAACCCCCCCGAAAGACAAAATAAAATCGGCAAAATATAATTCGCTACTTCCTCATATCGTGTGGCGTTCGTTTATTTTTTTTATCAGTGTCGTCTAATTAAAACTCCTCCCGGCAAAGCACTCTGGCTGGCATGTCGAGGTGTGGCTTTTCCCCCCATTTGGTGGGCAAAATCGCATCAGCTCGCACCGCAGGAAAATACTGCCGAAGGCCCCCCCCCCCCCCCCCTCCTCGAGCCCTCGCACTTGTAAGCTCCCGGCCGGTGTTATCGGTATTTTATCTCTTCGCAATGCCATACATATTCATGCGGGGCCGGGGCAACTCTCTCTCTGCGTGATATTTGTAAGCTGTGCGCTATGATACGAGGTTATGGGTACGACGGAACAGCTCTTGAAAATCTTCTCCTTCATAGCTATTTTTTTTTTTGTGTTTTTTAAAGCCCACTCCATTATGCAACGCAATTAAGTGAAGCGTGGCATTTGGGAGTTCCGCGTACGTAAAGTTTCAATTTAAAATATTTTGCATTATTAGCAACGTGTAGTGGAGCGAACCGTGGAGGTAAACATTATCAAACTTTTTCCAACCCCCGGTTATGAGTGATATTTATGCTCTCTGCAGAACGCAGTGAGTGCTTGCAATTTGCTCTACGGGGGGGGATGCGATCGGGGCGGTATTAATATTTTAATTGGTTCATTAGCAGGAGGTGAAAGGTAGCTGGCAAAAGTTTTTCCTCCGATCCTAGATCAACAAAAGGACCGATGGTGTTTTCGTGCAAACTTTGTGTATTTTTCCATCGCTTCCGTCTGGGAACATTTTGTTCCATTTTCGTGAACTAAGGCAAAGTTTAGTCCCGCTCATATCTGACCGCCCGTTGTTCGAAGTGTTTTCTTGAATATTTATTCACTCGCTTTTGTCTTCAGTGTAGGTTAAAAGAAAAATATAGAAAGCTGCAAGCAATCAAACTCTTCTCAAATTTATTTAGGTTTTTCTTTCTTTTCTGTTGAAATTTAAACAATGCCACAATCCATCAACGCACAAATGTAGCACAATTGGTTCCATTATGAGCTGCATCGCACGAGACAATTTCACACCTTTCACCTGTACAATAGAACCATTTTCACCGTCGCCCGCGGCTCCCGCCCCCCCGGGGCAATCAATATCAATCAGCCGCGTGTCGCCATTTCCACACGCTAATTGAGCTTTCCCACATTTTCCCACGTTTCGCCCGCACCATTAGTGGTTTGACGAATCAAAAACTGAACGGAGCGAAGCTTATTTCTTTCTCTCTTTTTCTGTCTAATGCGACCTTACCAACACCCACCCACCCAGCCGGAAGGAAGCTTATATTCTTATGCTAATGGTAGCAAAATTACCTCTTGCGAGCAAAACTACGCCCGCTTTGGTGCCCTCGGGGGGCACAGCAGCAATTGGTTGGTGGATGTGTTGCGCCGGAATTGGATGGAGCCATTCAGAGCGCGAGCTGCACGAAGGCGAATTATTTTTGAACTCCAAACCTGCGAACCACAAACCGAGCATTACTTTAAACAAAAGTTTGCCCCAAGGCAGCTTTAATAAAAATGGCCAATGGATCTCATTACAGCGATACACGGCGTTAGAAGGGCGAGAATGGGCATGGATAAGGTTTGTGCACTGCCACACAAGCGATGGATTTTCCTAAAGATGAAACGTCGATCCAGTCCGGATTGATGTTTACATTGAAACAATTACCGGGCGGTCCGAGCGGGGCAAGATAAATAACAAGAAAACAAAGAAAAACTAATTACGCTTCCCGTTCATTTCCCGTTAGCCACAGATTTTCATTTACGAGTAATTAAATTCCAATTATTTCACACAAACGGTAAACACAACAATCTGTAGACGGGTAACAATAACCTATTGATGTTATTAACCGAACCATGCATTTTTGAGAAATTTTAGTAAAAACCCACGTTCAATGTGATGGTGCGGTTTGAGGGGGACCCACGGGTCCATTTCATACCCATTTCTCCAGTCCAACTCATTGGTTTATGCTGTCCATCTTGTTCAATTTAACCGATTAGTTCATAGCATTACAGCTTCTAACCGAAATTCAACGGTTCAAATATTCAAACTGATTCGATGTTCCACCTATTGCATAACCTTGAGGCGAAAACGTGGACAAATATGGCGACGATGCGACGGGTAGGGGGCCTCATCTAGGGTTTTACCGAGATATATTAATACAACGAAAAAAGGCTATGTTAATAACACATGAAATTCGTGAATGCTTCAACTAAGTTAGACATGGTGTGCAATATCGCGACCAATCTCATCGAAGGCCATCTTGTTTACACAGCTGGTGCCAAAGCCACGGGCTGCACGACTACTGATGTACTCGGTATCGAGTTCAGGCGAAACAATCTTCCAAGCATGACTGAGGTTTTACACGTAAAGCTGTTTACATCGAACGAACGTTTTTTTGTTTTTGAGAGGCTTCCCATGAGTCAGTTGCCTCTCGCTCTAATGGCAGTTCTCTCTTTCCGTCCTTCGGTTCACAGGAATACACGGTAGATACAATTTTATGCGTGGCATCTAAACGGCTAAATCTCGGTGAATCTCGAGTCTGGCACCCCCCCCCCCCCCCCCCCCCCGGTATCACGAACGGCTGACCACCGATCTATAATATACCGTCTTTCGGTCACCGAAAACTCTCCTCGGAGAGAGGCCTTTGTCCCACTTGGGGATGTCGTGCCACATAAAAAAAAATCTAAACGGCTATAGTAAAACTGCTCCATGTTCAGATTTACACTCGATCGTTCGTCTTCCTTCACATCAACGCTCCACGTATAGGCTGCATGACTCGACAGCTGTTTGTTGAATCGGCAGTTGTTTATTGAGTCTGCCGGGTTGAAAGAAGCTTCCAACAAATACGAACTCGCTCTAAAACACGTTCAAATATTCAACCAATGATGAGATTGACGCAGGAGAAGCCGAATGTTGGACAACCTCGATGAAGGCTGAAGAAAACTAAAGCAATCTGGTTGATCATTTCAATATGACCAATTTCAATATGCAATATGACACGACTGAACAGCATGCAACATGACATGTGCCTGTTATAGATATTAGATGGAACCTGTAGACAACTGCTTCTGCTATCGAATAGATGGTACAGTCACTTTTATAAAATACGAATTAAATTTCTGTGTACACTAGCTAACATCGATTACGTTCAGGTTATGTAATAGATGGTGTTCATTCTAAATAGCGCCTGGAATTAATGCCGAATAATGTACAGTGTCGAAGCATTCAACATCAGCCAATTCCACGAAGTGAGACAGTTATCGTCCGCATTTATTTGCTTTCCTTCGTTCTGCAACGTAGCTTACTTTATTTTAACAGCAAATACTTTTCCAGGAAACTTTTTTTTTCCAAAAAAGAGGCGTCTTTTGCTTACTCGGTTGGTCCCACAAAACACCTATATGGGTTGGCCTTGGTGATAAGGTACACTTTTCATAAACCATATGTTAGGATACGCCACGCAGAACGAAATCTCCATATCTCAACGGTATAAAAGGGATACGTTTCGAGACGTAGTTACAGAAACAGTGCCATTCTCTGCAGTGCGGGTTGTGTTTCGCTAAACCAGTTGTATAGAGCGCCAGTGAGATGGATAAATTAGTGTTCTGTAAGTATGGATTGTTTACTTTGTCTTTTGACAGCGAACTTATTATTGATCATTTGCTCTCGTTCATCGATTTCTTCCACAGCTTGTTTTCTCCTTGGAGGGCTAACTCCTGATCCAGGTCCGACGGACTCCTGTGCCCTGAATGCCTACTGCGCTGCGGGGCTTACGAACGTCGGATGCAACCCACCTCCAATCACTGGAGGAACGGATTGCGATGGGAAAGACGCAGTAGTAATAGACCTTCTAGAGCCAGCACAAACTTACATCGTGTCGTTTCTGAATCAGATACGCGATACATTCGCCTCGGGAGCGAGAGGCAATCCTCCGGCTTATCAAATGTTCCAGCTACAGTGGGACGCGAGTTTAGCCACACAGGCCGGTCACAATGCCCGTTCTTGCAACATTGCGAGGGATGCTTGTCGGAATACTGCAGATTTCAGTAATGTAGGCCAGATAACAGCTTATTTCAATGACGAAATAGCATACGTAGCATCACTCTCCGTCAACGAAAAAATTAATTATATACTTACATCTATCTCCTTCGACGCATATGATTCTGGGACAGCATCCTACAGCAGTTACTCGGCATCGTAAGTATTTTAAATTGGAAGATACGGAAGTTTTCGAATGACAACTCATAACTTTTGTTTTGTCTCTCTTTTACAATTCAGTACCAACACAGAAAACCTGGCAAATATTTTGAACGATCGTTCAAAAAAGGTGGGATGTGCTCTAATGCAATATGACATCGACGGATCCCAACGATACTTCTACCTGGTGTGTAACTTCTCAGAAAACGTAATCGAAGGCCAACCACTATACACACCTGGATATGCTCCGGCTGTCGGATGTGCAACGATGGACTCGACATACTTAATGCTTTGTCTCACGTAATATTGTCACGTGTTTACACGTTAATTGTACAACCGAAAAGTGCTCAAATCTTCGTTTGAATCGATCACGACGCTATTTGGTACATTTTTTTTCCCGGTCTCAGTCTCAGTAGAGCCCATATCACGATGATGAAAAATTGAAATAAAAGCAATCGCATTAAAGTGATACTTACTAACAACATATGGTAACTAGTTAACATTACATAAGTGAAATTAACAAGGGAAATCTAAGAAAACCTGAGCCAACGCTTGCCCAAATGCAACTGCCCCGTTCCTATTATTGATTGATATACAGTTCGCGAAGCTTGTAGAATACTTGACTAGCTGTTGATGCCAGAGCAGTCGGGATACCGGGTAGGTCAGTTCTGCGAAACCACTCTGAATCTGTTTTTAGCAAAGTGGAAACAGGGGTAAAACCCCAAATGAGGCCCCCTACCCGTCGCATCGTCGCCATATGTGTCCACGTTTTCGCCTGAAGGTTATGCAACAGGTGGAACATCGAATCAGTTTAAATATTTGAACCATTGCATTTCTGTTAGAAGTTGTAATGCTTTGAACTAATCGGTTAAATTAGACAAGATGGATAGCATAAACCAATGAATAGAATTTTCATAATCTCATATAGGGGTGGATGGGGTAATACGCACCCCTTAAGGAAAACTATAAAATTTTCTAACAACTTGGCTCTTGATTGTTGATTTTATCACTGGATAGGATTCATAAATGTTCAAACTAGTTACCAATTCAGGAATATTTTCGTTTTTTGCTAAGAAAAACGTATTTTTTTCAGTTTTGAAAAAGTTCAATTTTTGATCGATCTGTATCTGGTTGAGGCAAAACGCACCTTTGCTAGGGGTAATACGCACCACAACAAAGGGACAATACGCACCACAACAAAGGGGCAATACGCAACATAGCAAAGAGGCAACATCCACTGTCAAATAAAGATAGTTTGTTTATAAACTGGTGCATTTTACCCCGACATACTGGGTGCATATTGCCCCCATTCATAGTTCCCCACATTTTCAACTAAAATATGAGTAAATTTGCATACTTTCCGAAATTTTCTAGAATAGTCTCAAGCACTGATTCTCAATTCACTAAATTTCGTATTCCTCGTGGGTAAATATCGGTTTTTGCACTTAATATTCCTTAGCGGAATGGTAAGTCACATTATAACAAAAACTGTCTGAGCTGAGAATCATTTTGTTTTGCGTTTATTTCGCGTTTCTGTTGATGTAGAGCTATCAAACTCACAGGGTGACCATATTTCAGGTTGATCTTGCAGGGTGACTACTTTTTACGCGTTGAAAACTCGTTTTTCAAGGGAAATGGGAAAGGGTGCGTATTGCCTCAGGGGTGCGTATTACCCCAGCCACCCCTATCTCCTTATCTTCCACGCGATACGGAAAACTGAAAGCGTCGCATGTTGTGATTTTGTTTCCCCGTTTTGCGGTACCATGATATTTACTGATTGTAGAACAGGGGCAAATAGGATTTTCATCAGCATCTGATCGTCATTAATATACAATATACAACTTTAAGCCTAGTTATCTCAGCGAATACCTGACCTACCACAACCGTTTAAATGACATATCGTAGATAAACTACAATTCTATGCTATTGGTGATTAACATTTCGAAAAAGCTGCTTGCAAGTTACTTTGGTTCGAAAAAATCCACAAAAAGGCTCAAAATCGATGACAAAAAAGTATTCGTACATGGTTTGTATTGATGATGTGCCATCCATACATGGTGTACCAATATGTCGCATTCAATGCCCCTTGCCTCAATGATAGTCGGCAAGTGCCACGGCATCATTTCTACCAGTTTTTTTCTCGAAAAATGCTGGAAATTTGACCCGATTCCATTATAGTTCCAAAGATGTCTACTAAGATCAAGTTAATGTCCCGTTGATGGTAAATCTATAGGGATCGATTCCGGATCGATTCGTCAACATTTGTACGGTCTCATAAAGAGCTCACTCGTGAACAATACTTGGCCTATTCTTGGGATCTTTATTTTACTCAGAGAGCATATTATTGAACATCTAAAGTTTTACCTAGCCGTGGCTTGTCCAAGTAACAAAATGGGCGAAGTACACCATGTCCCACAGATATGTTATAATCAATCAATATGAAACGTTTTTTTTTGGGCTATTTTCTTTTCATTCCCTGCACAAAACAAACTTCACTCGACAAAGAAAAACAGATTCTCTGGCCAGCAGAACCGAGCCCACAAAACGGGTGATGATGTAAATATGTTTAAACTGTTACTGGCAAGAGGGAGAGAGTGAAAAACAAAATATCCTTACTATCGCTCCGCACAGGTTTTTCCCTTCCAGAAAAGCTCATTACGAGGGAAGCAAACGACCGAGCCGCGTGCTGCACGTCGGGCGCCATTGCGCGGCCGGAAGCCTTTTCGTGTTTTAATTTCCCTCCTCACCACGGAGAAGCGAGAGGATGGAGCGAACATCTCTTACCCGACACAAAAGGTGTTTGGTTATTTTAATCCACTATATTAAAAGATAATTATATGCGAGGCGAGGAAAATACAAAATTCGGAACGAAATAAATCTCGAACACAGCAACATGCAGCGCCAGGGATGCACATTTCATCCGGTTTGGGTTGCAAATATAATAATATAATAATAATGTCGTTCGATGGCACCACGCAACGGAACGACGTTCGTATGTGTGTGTGCCTGTGTTCTAGTAGCGATGAAAGAACTATCCAGTGGCTTTATCCGGCCGCCGGAAAAGTGCATCGATTGAATATTTAACTCCATACTTGGCTCAACAACCGACCGTGCTGTCAATTTTCCCGGAGAAAAATGCACAGAGAAAGGAGAAAGAGTAGGGCTTTATTTTTCGACTTCCCAGCACAGACAGTGCGCCGTGTCTTTTACGCCCAATCAAGCATGATCCAGCATGGAGAGTACTGCACCGTTTGGATGTCTCCGTGCCTCCTTCTTTCCGCCTCTCTTGTGGCCGCACCCAGCGCCGAGTCGTAATCTACCAAAAATGGCCGCACGTACCGCTTGGGAAAGGCGCTTTGCTTCAATTTCTCAATTGCTTTCCACCGGTGACTTAGGCTTAAAATCGCTCCTCTTGACGGCTTTCCGTCTGGGCCTGGCCCTTTTCCTTCGTTCTACCTTTTCCCAAACCCCGGAGCCCGTGCAGAAGTGCTTCCAGAAAATCCGAAAAGGTTCACTACAGGTTTTTTGTAGACGTTTATTTTTTCATCTCCATCTTTGGTTGCTTTATCGGGGTCACACTTTGGTCCCAAGTGGGGACCGCCGGCCTTGATGATCGTTAATGTTTAATGGTGGCCCAAACCCCTCGATTGAGTTGTTGTTGAGTTGAAGAACCGGATATAAACGAATTGTACCGATAAGCGATTGAAGCGCATCGATTATTCCGAAACGGCAACCGATTGTCCATAAATTCAACTCGAAAGCATCGAGAGAGAGAGGTGGAAAAATGGATAAAATTTTATCATGCTTAAGACGTTCTTTCTGCTTTCGTGAAGGAAAGATATCCTCTTTCTAGGCAAAAAAGAATCGCTCCTGTTGAACATTTCTTGCCGCCAATTTCAGTCTCTGTTTGACCATTTTTGTGAGAGCTATAAGAAATGTTCACCTTCTTTGTGTACTTTGTGTGATTTTTATAAAAAAAAACCTTTATTTTAAATCTCTTATATATTTTTGTGTAATTTTTCTTTTTCAAATGGTGAATCATTCATACGTTTCGGATGTTAGTTCTGTTTCTTTTCAATAAAGTTTTTTTTAGTTTTTGCATATTCCTTCCAGAATCCAACCGGGACCCTTTTCATTACAAACCTTTCAGCCATAACTGAAATCATCCTCTCAAACTCCCACCCCTTCCCCTCCCTCCCACAGCCCTTCTATCCACTAATTCTAGCTCAATTCATCAGTCCACAGCTGGACGCTCTCTTCGCCCCAGCGTTGTGGTTCAGTTGCAATTTCATTCAAGGCAAACACCAATCTTCTCCGCCTCCAGCCTCACTTCTACTTCTCCTTGGGACGATCAAGAGACAGGACCAGCATGTGTCCCGGTGGCGACCCAAGCCAACCCGGTTTTAATCTTTACGAACTTTGCCATTCGGGCACGCGCTTATACCGTTTGGCACGTTCCTTGGCAGTGCTTTGGCCGGAATCCGTTTCTTGCACCGCCCAACCGCTTAAGGCTATGCACCGGGCCACGTCGAAGTCCGATACATACAGGTACACACACATACACACAGACACACGCTAAACAAACTCCGGAGAAAACCACTCTCGACGATTCGTTTTCCGATCCGTGGTCGGATTGAATGGCAAATGGAATCCCAATGGCAGTCGCCGAGCGATGGAGCGGAGAGCTTTTAAGCTTAACGGACTGACATCAATAAATAATTACCCTTCAATACACCCACAGGGGTTTCCCGTGGGGTGGGATGGGTGGCATGTGTCGGCACTGTGGGAGCGCAAAACGGTGGCCCGCTAAGGGGTGGCTGGCGATAATGTTGTAGCTGACTGGGGGAGACACAAGGATCACGCCTTGACCGACCCAAGGCTTCACCGGTGTTGGAGATTACTCTGGGAGCGTGTAATACCTTCATCTTTACCTTTCGGGGGAGGACATAGCGGAGTGGAAAACGTACAGCATATTTTAGGCACTGTAATGGAAGCGTTTAGAGGCAGTTCCACTTGTTAGCTTTATCGCACGTGAGAGGATTCGGCAGTGCTTTATCACCAATGTTCTAATAAATGTAATTAATTTTAGTGGGCCTTTCACTTTAAATTAAATTTGAAAAATATCCGATGAGCAGAATATGTTACTTGGTTACTTGTCAAACCTTCTCCACTGTGCAGTAGCCTGTTTACTTCAAACATAAATCAACATCACACCTTGAAACATCGAATACTGCAGCCCAACCCGACCGATACTGCATTGGTGGTCTCGGCCAACACGAGGTCCTGTTCCTGGTTTTTTTTCCATTTCACTTGTGCAACTGTACAGTTCCCAGGTTTTGGTTTCGGTTCGCAAAAGTTTTGTCACGATGCCAAACCCACCCCAAAAGCCGAAAGGGTGTTGGGAGGGGGGTCGAAATCGTAAGCTGGAAAATAAATTTCAACACAACCGGGCAGCCATAGGGAAATCGCCAAATTGATGCATTTCTAATGATATGGAACACCGACAGTGCAATCCAAAAGCTGGCTCAAAAGCTGGGCCCTGTGAGGCGATGGACCGAGAAAAATAACGTTTTGCCCACTTACTTTCTCTTTTGTGCTACCTTAACCCGATGGAAGTGGTGCATTGGAAAGTTTGTCCGATGAAGTATTTATTATTTGCTCAAACACGCTAAGTGTAAGATGAGTGGCAGAAGAAGGATAACTTATTAAACAGCTTTTCTTTTCCGGCCAGCATAAGTATGGTTCACTGATAAGGCCTTGCGGCAACAATTCGGATGCTTTTGCTTTGCGTTTCAACGGAACACGCCATTTCTAAGTTTATCGCAAAGTTGATAATTATTTATTCATCTCTAGCTCGACTAATGCGATAGAGTTTTTCGTAAAAAACTTTTCTGTTCGTGCTCGTCAACGTATTGCAAAGGTGTACGGATCTGTGCACAAAATAAATAAATATGAGTGGAAATTTGTAAGAAAGAAAAAAATCGATTGGATTTGTTTGTCAATTGTTATTGATTGAAATTACTTTTTCTTGTGTATTTACTAACTGTAAGAAATTGACAACGCCTAAGCTAATTAGCTGTAACCAAGAATTAAAGAAACCCTTAAAATAAACCATAAAACAAACCTTCAACATACCTTTGGAAATACTTTTGATTTCTTTGTGTTTTGATAAAGGTCCGATGGTTCTGCCGTTTCATTTGTTTTGATTGACAGAGGGCAACGGGTTTCCTTCGCGTTTTCATGGTTCAACTGTGACATGCCATTTCCCCCCTTTGGATCGAAGGTAGATTGAGGTTTTCCAATTGATTTGGGTTTGGTCGGAATTCCAAACCGCTTCGTGAAGCATCATTTAAAGCTATTTAAAAGGCCCCACTGACGTGTCCTAGACTCGCAACGAAGGGCCTCAACCGTTCTAGTCTCTGAAGATCAACAAAATCAATATCCTGCAAAAACAAATACGTTTGCTGGTTGGTCGTCGGCTGCCACCGTTGCAAAAGCATGCCACATAATCGGAACATGTGGCACTCATCAGTGCTATCGGTGGAATTGAATTCTCGGATTCGGAATTGCTCGGTAAAGTAAATGTACGGTGCCATATGGTGGACCTGAACACTCCAAACGAATCATAATGAGTACAGGATATTCGATAAATGGCTGCCTTCTTGGGCTCCCAACAAACTTTCGGTGGTTTTGCTGAAAGGGGAAAGTTAAAGTTGTTGCAGCAAACGAAGTATGGTTATTTTAGCGTAAACATTCATTCCGCACATTCCCTTTAACTTTTTTCTGTAGAAACTTTTCAAACGATTTTTATCCGAAAGATACCGAGTCGAAATTTGCTCGCCATAAAACAATTCCCTTCACTTTGGAGTTAACCTCTTCGATTACAAGAAATATAAAAAGTTGAAATTTTCCTTTAATTTAATTAAGGAAACCTTTAGGCAGGTTAAGGACTTACTAAGGCCATATATCCCATTGTGCCGTTCAAACTTTCTAATACAACAAAAATTGTTGCGCGAGTCTGATGATTCCTTTTTTATCCTGTTTCAACAGTTCAGGACAAATGACTCTAGCTTGAAAAACTATCGCTTCTTGGGATTATGGTAAATCTCATCATCAAGTATATTTTGCTTGCAAACATTCCTTATTTACTGTACTTTGAGAAAAAGCCGTTCGCTACAAAGATTGTTCTTTATTTTTAGAAATTTCCAACAAAATTATTTAAATTCAAAATTTAAATCACGATGACGTCACCTGTTGACAGTTGTTCAATTCAAATGTCAAGGTGGAAGGAATATTCTTCTACAAAGTTTTTTGTTATGAAATAGCTTTCATTTGAGGGATTTTAATAAACATTTGGTCAAATTAATAAGAAATATTAAGCAAATTGGCAACGTTTGCCGTTATTTCTCCTAGCGACCCTTGGTTTTTGAGCTTTGTTCAAGCAACCTTGGTCAAAAGGTAAATATTTTGATCGCAGGGTTTGCAAAATACATCTCAGCTGCTACGAAATTCGTAGCGAAATACGTGCCGTTGTGTGTTGATATATTCTAAACTTTGTCTATCGT
Source organism: Anopheles ziemanni (assembly GCF_943734765.1). Classification (NCBI taxonomy): domain Eukaryota; kingdom Metazoa; phylum Arthropoda; class Insecta; order Diptera; family Culicidae; genus Anopheles; species Anopheles ziemanni. The sequence goes on along the minus strand of NC_080706.1, from coordinate 22,132,801 downwards.
TGATCCAAACAAATGTTTAAATTCGTTTCTAAAGCGATCGGTGTTTGCGGGTACATTATCCAGTATGGTTGCATTACGCATTGCACCTTCGAGTACATCGGCGATTTTGTTGTGGTAGGCAAATCTTTACATAATGATGTCCATTCGCCGGATTATAACTTCCCGATCGCTTCCTTGTAGTGCGTCGGACCTTCGATGGAACCCACTCTGACGACGAATAATGTGCTCATTACGGATCGCATATCGCCCCGGCTGGCGAAGCTGCAGCGGGGCGACATAATCATCACCAAGAGCCCCACCAATCCGGTGCAGCACGTCTGCAAGCGTATCATCGGAATGCCGGGTGACCGCATCATGACCCGCGCATCGTTCAACCTCAATCCCCTGTCGAATACGTACACGATCTACACGACGGTGTTGCCGAACGCAAGCGTTGAACCGGAACAGCACCAACTGTCGCCCAAATCGAAACAGCACTACGAAGCGCTTGCAAAGCTACGAGAAAAGGTTGACTATGTGAGCCACTCGGTTGAGGAACCGCGGGGGAATCTCCCACCGGAACAACCTCAACACTCCACGGCGGATCTGCACGGGAAGGAAGAAGAAACGTCCCACCAGGAACCACGGACGAGCATCGTCATCGTGCCCCGGGGACACCTGTGGATCGAGGGTGACAATGTGCAAAACAGTTCCGACTCACGCAACTACGGTCCCGTTCCGATCGGGTTGGTCAAGAGTCGCGCCGTGTGTCGTCTTTGGCCGTTGAGTGAATTTAAGCTGTTCGTTTAGGCGCATACCGTGTAATGTGCGGTGGATGGTTGCACTTCCGCTAAATTGTTTTGCATATTGAGATATTAAGATTAAAATAGGTAAAAAATAGTTCTCACACCATAATGGAAGCAACGTTCGTTCGTTTCTCGACTTTTCATCCCATTTATTATTTATTGCACTACCGAATATTCCATACAGAATTTGGTTTTATTGGTCTCACTACACGCAGAAGTGAAGCTAAACGATAAAAGATCATATTACATTACTAATTGTTTGCCGGATGGCAATCGCCACGAACTCGACCCCTGATTACAGCTTAGATTTTGTTAAAATTAAAGAAAACCCTGCACTAAGATTTACGATAAAACCGAAACATGCACGACGATAGCCAAAGTAGTGGTGTTGGGTTTCACGGGACTGGAACGGTGCCGTGGTGCGTTCACGGTAAGGAATTGGCTAGGGAAGGAAGGAGACGGTCCGCTGCTATTGGTCAGCTGCCGTTTGTTCGGCATCAGCAGTGGTGGTCTCATCGGTGCTACTTTCCATCGTCGTCGTCGTCGTCATCGTCGTCTGCGTCGTCTCGTTTGCTTTGGCAGCCAGGGCCACGGCATGGGCGGCCCGTTTCTCCCGTATCCACGCGTCGATTTCGCTCTTCAGTTGATCGTTTCGTTTCACCTGTTCCATCGTCAGCGGCGAACGGTTGAACGGATCGGACTGATCGGAGAGAAGGTGGCGCGCGATCGTCGACCGATCGACGGTGATGCGCGAACTGGGCAGTGTGACGGGGTCGGTCATCAGCGACGACATGATCGGATCGAGGAACTCGTCCGGCGGATCGATCAACGCTTCCTCGTCGATCTTTTGCTGCTTTTCGATGCGCTGCACCTTCTGCGAGAACTCCTGTATCTCGCCGATCAGTTGACCACCGCCGATGCGCGCTAAAAACGAAATGAAGGGGAATTTATTATTATTAAACTGCATTTCAACGAAGCACGAATGGGAAGTTGGATCCACGAGAAATCTCGAAAGGGAAAATTGGACACAGGTATAAATATGTGTCTCGTTTTTCCTCCTTTTTTGATGCATATAAATTGATAAATTTAACTTAGTTCAACGCTTACAAGGCAAGACAGAGTTTTAAACAATTCAAAATAAATGTTACATCCAAATTGTTTGTCGCCAAACATTCACCCTGTTTTCCCTGCCGTCCCACTCCTATACTCACTCAACACCTGCTCGGCGTACTCGAACAGCTGCGGACTGTAGCTACGGCCATCCTGCGAGACGGCCAAACAGAACGCATCGCACTCCCGCAGGTTGACGTAAATGCGACAAATCTCCAGCACCGTCCGTGCCGGATCAAACTCAAACTCGCGCTTATCCTTCACCTTAAAGTTGCCCTTCTTTGGGCCGGTCAGATTGAGCAGGAAGTAGTTCAGCATCGCCGCCACCCGGTCCACCATCGACGAGTGGCAGAAGATGGACTGTGTCTCCGACGTCAGCAGCTGGAGGATGTTGATCGTATCGCGACCGAGAATATTATCGAACCGCGCCAACATCCCCAGATTGCGCAGGTTCGCTTGGTTCTGCTGGCGTTCGGTTTGGGGCAGTGATTCCCACTCGCCGTTGTCCTGGGCACCCTGCATCTGGCGGATCTGCTGCAGGTTGCTCAGCGACTCGTCCAGCAGGAAGATTGCATCGTTGATGAGCAGGTTGATGAAGCGCAGGAAGATGGGCGGATCTTCGGCCTCGATGTTTTCGATCGCTAGCCGCTCCAGCTCCCGGAAGCACTGCTTCTGCTCGTCAAGCTTCCACAGGTAGTCCATGATGGCATACATCGGCCGTCGGTAGTTAAACTTCTGCTCAAACTGCACGCTCTGGCCCGTCATTTCGATGCTCACGAACACTCGCAGAAGATTGGGAATGATTTCGAGCCGGTGCGGATGGTTAGTGAACAGGGCGGCACTGAAGCTGAATCCACCCGTTTCCGAGTCCTTCGGTAGGAGACTCTCGAGACCCTCGGCGAGCCGGGCCCGGAGGTGCGGATTGCGGATGCGCTCCGAACTACCCATAAAGATCAGCACCATCGTGAAGACGGCCTTCTGGGCCTCGACGTCCACCCGCAGCGGTTGGCTGTCGAAGTGGCGCGAAAACTGCAAATATCCCACAATGTTCTCGATGATGTACTCCGGAATGCACTTGAGGACGCGCGAAACTCGCACATCGGTTCGCAATGGCAGCTCAACCGGTTCCACCGTCTGCGGCGAGAATCCTTTGGCCGGATCGAGCGCATCGAGCTGCGCGGCATCGCGGGAGCTAACCTGCGTTAACCAAATGGCGGACGCCTCGTAGAACTGTAGCAACAGCTGATCGGTGGCCGGTTCCAGCAGGACGTTCTGGAGACAGAGGAACTGTTGCGTTTGCGAGGACAGCATCTGCATGATGTCGTTGGCCACATCGGGCCCGTTCTGCGCGATCGTTTCGTGGTACATCGTCTGCAGCCGGTGCAGCTCCCGGTTGGTGCGGAAGAACTTTTCAATACACACGCGAAACCCGAGATCGATAGCCTTGTGCGTCATGAAGAAACACTCCGTGACGAAGTTGTACCGCTCCGCCTCCAGCCGTTGCTCGTTTTCCTCCTCCAGCGGAAGGAGGCAGGTCTCTTTCTCCGTGTCGAGCATGTGCACACCTTTCGTCTGTTTGTCGGCCGCATCCCGGACGGCACAGTACGTGGGATCGACAATCAGAACCTTCAGCTGGGGCTTGAGTAGCGGTTGACAGAGACGCAACAGCACACCGGCCAAATTGATACTGAACGAATCGGGCGACGTGGTTTGGTTGCCAAACATTCCCAGCCCATGGTGCGTGTTCCAAATCTGTCCACGGGGTACATTGGCGTGCAGACACTTTCCTATCCAATCGAGCGTTTTACTTCGGACGTCCCCGCCCAGTAGCAGGAAACTCTTCACAAACCCGTGCATCTGCTCCAGGTGCAGCTTGGTGTAGTTCCACAGGCTCGAGGACAAATTATCACACGCCGAGCGTGTCGTCGTCAGTGGGTTCTCATAGTACTCATACGGTCCGTTATGGTTTTGTGGCATAATCGAAAGCGACAGTAGTTGCCCTAGCAACGATTCGGAGTACTTGATACCCTCGGAGCCCGCGGGTGGTGTGGTGTAGTCGAGAAAAATGTGCGCCAACCGGGGATTGGTTTTGTCGCTGGAGAATACCTGCAGGAACGGCATCACCCAGCGCTCGATGCTGATCAGCGACGCCGTCCGTAACGCCTTCAGCACGTCCACAAACATTGGACCAAAAATGCTTCGAATCACAAGGTAGCCCTCCTCTTCCGTGTCGGAATCGGCGAAAATTTCGCGCACCGTTTCCGACACGAAGTGTGCCTTCACCGACTGGTCATCCAGCTCCGTTTGCTTGAAGATATCGAGCACCTGATTGGATAGGTTTTGGCCCTCGTACAGCTCGGGTTGTTTCAGCGAGGTGCAAGCGTTCCGCAAAATAAGGGCTTTCATTTTGCGCCGATTTTCCACTGCAACACTGTCGCCCTGATCGACGGGTTTTTCATTGCGCACGAAACATCCGTAGAGGTACACGATTACCTTCGATTCCGCGATCTGAGGCGTGTCGGATGAGGTAATGTTGTTGGGGATAAGATACTCCGACGGGTTGAACAGCATGAGCCGCTCGAACAGTGCCTGCTCCAGCACCTCCAGATCAAGCAGCCCATTCTCGACGCCCTGTGCCACATCCTCCATGTAAACCAGCTGTTTGTTTTTCTGCGGATTCTTGTTGAGCGTAATGAGAAAGATTCGCTCGATATGGGCATTCGTTTTCTGCTCAAGCGGGTTGGGTTGCTGCTGCGTTGTGTCCATGTTGCTTTCCGCTGAAGTGTGAAATTGAATCAATAAATAAAACGTGAAGAAAATGTTGCCACGAGCGCCAACAATGCTACCAGCACGACGTACCTGTGTTTGTTTTTCTCTATGAACACTTGAACTTCGAACCAAACGATTGTAATATACCGTGGAATGATACTATAGAGAATGGGTTGCGCTGAGTTTTCGAAGCACTTTCACTAGACAAAACACATTTTTCTTTGCGGAACGATTGATGTTTTCTTTCTGCACAACCAGGACGTCTCGTCAAAGAGTTATCGAGAAAGGAATGACTTTTCGTTTCTCGACCAAGACTTGGTTATTCGCAAGGTTGAGTCATACAGAGCGATTTGAGAGGTAAACATAGCGCCATCTTGGAGTTTCTGAAAACCAAAACAATACTTTTCAAAGAACGTTGTAATGCAATGTAATGAAATGGAATTCCATAACAATAACATCATTTAAGCATAATATAAAACACATTTATGTTGACTTATTGCTACCAACCAATGGCGGATGAAATGTACATGTGATGATGCCGTTGTGCCACAATTAAAATGGTTGCTTCTCTGATACAATATGATACAATATGATGTTTCATAATATTCTGTTTTCTTATGTAAATAATTAATTGAATTTAACAAGAACGTGCTCTCCGAATCCGAAAGTCGATAACCACCGACTGACAGCACATGTCGACAAAATATAACTAACAGCATTTGTCGATGAAATGAAACTAACAGCACTTGTCGACAAAATACAACTGACAGCAGAAAGGAACAGCTGACAGCAAAACAAATCGTTTCGAATTTTCAGTCTGTCGACGACAGTTAACGAAGGTGGTCGTGGTCGGTGTGCACCGCGGGCTACTACCTGGCACAATCGAAATGTTTATTTTGATTTTACGAAACGCAAATGATGTTTTCCGTAATCAATACGTTTTCTGCTAATAATCGGTAAAGCATGTGTTATTCGAATTTATGATACGGAATTCACCTCATTCATAGTCCGTGGTTTTTGTAAAAAAAAATCGTGCATAGTGCGTGGTTTTCGTCAATTTGTTGTACCGGCAAGCGGGTGTGAAATTTGGCGTCGAAAATTCCTAGACCAGAGCCGGTTGTGTTGAGGGCAGTGGAGTGGTACAAAAACAGAAAGGTACAAGGCCAAGCCAGCATAAAGTGAATTGCCGGAAGAGTTGAAAAAACTCCAAGTTTCTTATGAGTTTTCCTACAATGTTCAACCTTAGTAAATCGTCCATGCAAATGAATTTCCAGATCAATGTCAATTGTTGAAAAAGCTTTTCCTTCTACCAAGATCTGTGTGTTACGAATTGTGTCTATTGTGTTAGCCAATGTTTTAGGATTTCTATAGTGAGTTTTGTTTCATTATTCGTTAGTAATGATTGATCTAGTGCTTCGATATTAATAGGTCCATCGAAACGCAAACGGAAATAAACAAGCATATAAAAGGTAGTTTTGAATGAAGTAAACCTTATTCAAGATTTCTTCGAAAACAACGGATCTGGCATCGAATCGGATTAATTGCAGCTCGAGTAGCTCATCAAACATCGAGGTGAGTAGTTTAAGCTTCGATCATGCAATATGAAACATAAATAATGGCCAAACCTTCTATCAACTCTTTGTGTACAATGTTTGGCAATCTTCCTCTGCTGATTGTAATCCTTGTCATAGCAATGATGCTTCCAACTTGAAACAAACATGATGTACGTTTAGTTTTAGCATTTGGCGGTGATCTTATGATGGGGGGCAAAAAAAATAACTAGCTGAAAGTAATTCCCTCGCTCTAATCAGTTCCCGGCATCTTGGCATCTTGGTGGCTGTTGGGTTGAACTAAAGTTCAACTGATTGTGCCATTTTTTGGTTTTTACATGCTTGTTTTGTTTACACCAGCACATATCAGCAATGCCATGTCTAGGAGCTTCTCTCCGATCGGTGGAATTTAAATGCAATCTTAATGTTTTCTTTTTTTTCGGAAGCCAAATTAGGCAAAACAGTTGAATCATCCAATGGGATCTGAACAAAAAGCTTTCCTTATGCCCGTAGACGGTGAAGTAAAAATAGAACATTCAATTGACATAATCTCTGGACGACGTTAATCCCTTCTTTCCCCGAAAATAGAGCTGGAAGTTCAATCTGTAATGTGTTTGAATAAAAAATGACCAGCTTACGGGTGGACGTCTTGTCGCCTTCCACTCCCAAGCGCACTGGGACATTCTACATTCTTCCCATTCGCCCGGCCCAATCCAGTTCCGCGTCTCCAAGGCACGGTCCGTCGCTTCGGATTCGTTTATTTGAGACTCCCACAACCCTGGTGGCAGGTTTGCGCGGTTTGCGTGTAGGTTTTTCGTTTTCGGTTTTCAATTTCTTCTACCTTTTTGGCCACAACCCTTCCTGGCGTGTGTCTGTGTCTGTGTGTTTGTGCTTTTCATTCCATCCTTTCCTTCCGAGCTGCCTCGATCTAATCGGCCGGCTGTATCTGCGTTCAAAGTCAGAATCCCCCGGTTGCCCCTAGACGCCGGTACGGGAAAGGCTTATGATGCCTAGATGCCCGCACCCGCGTCCCATCCGACACATCAAAGCCCCGAAATGATGGAAGTCGTGTGGAGTGTGCGCCCCGAAAAGGCCAGCCCAAAACCTTCTAGCTCAAACAGCGGGAACCTCCCGGTCTATCTCGTCTCTGTTATCCTCTATCCTTCGTGACTAATTCCAGGCCCGCACCTCGCCCGGTCCTAGCTCGTTCGCCTTCCTCCAAATCCGATGTATAATAGCCAACAGCAAAGCTCACACTTCGCGGTCCACTCTGTAAGAGTCCCTGTCGACAGCCTCGTCCCCGGGAGGAGTGAGAGGCTGAAGAAAGGATTCAATTCGTTTCGATGTTGTTGGTTTTTTCCGGGTGTCTTTTTGTTTCGGCACTTCTCGGTTCTCAACAGGCCAGCCGGTGGGAATGTTTCTGGTTTGACAAGTTGGGCAACCGGCGTTTGTTTTTCTCGTTAGCATCGTATCCTTACCGAGTGACAACCGGGGCCAACTTCCCGTGCCCGGACAGGATCGGTCATCGGGCTCTCGGGGCCACCCGACTCGTGCCCGGCGCAACTGCTCGATCATTCTTTCGGACACTCCGCTCTTTGTCTAGGCCAACGGAAAAGGGAAAAACCGGTGGGACAAGACATTGGCGCGGCCTGAATCTAATCTAATTCGGCGTTTGACTGTTTTCGTTTTCGGTGGCCAACAGCGCCGGTAATTCGGTCCACCGGTCCACCGCATTCCTATCGCGGTGCTTCCGCTTGGCCAACGCTTTCGAAAACATTCGCTTCAAGGGGGAGTTGGGTGAGAGGAACTGGTACGGATCGACCGTAACCTTGAACGCGGCGAACGCGAAGCCTCGGCAACGTCGGGCACAAACATTGGGCTACGTAGCATAGCGGTGAGAGATGATGCTGTTTGTACGGTAGACGTACATGAAAGCTCACTTCACCGAGCGCGGACAAAGTCTTGCGAACGCAGAGCCCAACATTGGCGAAGGCGAGCAGAAACAAAGCGGGAAGCCCAAGAAAAGAGGCAAAAAATTGGCAAGATACATGTGGCTGCGAAGGAGAATGGAACTTTTACGCATTTTGTACCGCAGCATACACGACGTTGCCGCCAGTTTGGAGACGAAATTTGGAGGAGCCCCCTCGCTGAGAGGTGTTTTGAAAGGTATTTCAAACGCAAACGAATCTTCGAGTACCATCTAATCCATCATGTCTCTTCGGGCCGGGCATTGTGTGTGCGGGGCAACATCTCGACCGTGCTTATGCTGATTCTACGAATTGTTGAAGTCTAGCTTGTTTATCTGGAACAATGAACGGTGCGAAGCCATAACACACGGTTCTTGTGAATATTGATGCAGCATCGAAGCCCCGCGCCCTATCGAAACCTCGGGCGTAAATTGATTTTGTTTTATTTTTGCCCATGAATTAGTCATTCTACATTCCACCAACAAGAGCTCTATTCACAATGACAAGGTTTGAGGTTCCATTTTTTCTTTATTTACCACCCATCTTATCGCCCTATACGCTTCGTCTTCAAATACGGCAATAGGTTTGCGGGAGTAATGTTTGCACTGGAATTTGTTGTTTACACAGCCCCGTTTCCCTGTTTCCAACCTGGAAACCGCTCGTCCCTAGACGCAACAGACGAATTATATTTGTTTGCCGGTAGAAATGTTTAAAAACTTCCTACACGATCAACAAACTGTGCAAATTCGTCCCGCACCCGGGGATCAGGGAGCATGCCAAAAACCTCAGGCCTTTAGTCATTTTGTTTGCTGTTGAAGTAAGCAATGTGAGACTAGTTTCAAAGATCAAGGAGTGTCGAGTTCCTTCATTATAAAAAATTTTGCATAGTAATGCCATTGCGTAATTGTTTAGATTCCATTCATTCGTGTTCGCTTCTCTTGCTTATGCGTTACGCATTTATTTTAGAAGATTAAGTTCCGCTTGTGTTAACCTTATTTCATTAGGTACTAGAATGGAACCAACTGTGCTATTGTGCGCAACTTCTTCGTCATTTTAAGAGATTTTTTAAAGATTAAAAAAATCGTGTTGAAACACTATACTTTATTTTCGACTTTGATTTGATTAAAATAATTTGTTAGTCGGAAAACCCCATTGAAATAGACGTCATTAAATGACGTAGGGCAACCAAAACTGTGATTCCGTTCTTTTATCGATGCTGTCACAAGGGGTTTCCCAATCAGGCACTTCCAGACCCTATCAGTATCGAGTACTCCCATTAAAAAAAAATGTATAGTAACACCATTACGTACTGGTTTAGATTCCATTCATTCGATTTCGCTTAATTTGTTTATGATTTACATATTTATTTAAAAAAAATTGAGTCAAAGTTATTCGGCGCCGAATAATATGATTATGATATTAATAATCATAAATTCTGCTTCGTCTTCTTGCTAAGAGGTTAATAAAACCAAAAAAATAGTTTTACAATACTATGCATTATTCTCAACTTTGATTTGATCAAATTAACTTTTTAGCCAGGAAAAACACATTTCAAAGAAGAGCATTATGAATAAACACGCTATAAAATGGACGAATTCGTCATTCAACGACGTCAGGCGACCAAAACTGTGATTCTGTTCTTCGAAGCTGTCGCAAGGGGTTTCCCAATCAGGCTCTTCCAGAACATAGCGATTACCAGAGCTACGCGTTTCGCCAGATTTTATGAAAAGAAATGCTTCTGCTTGGCAACCGGGAGCAATGGTGTGATTTGATAGGCTTTTTTCTGTTCAATTTCCGATATGCACTTTGAAACGATGACGTTTCAACCACACGGATTTGTCGTTCGTTTTATGGTGTCGTGAAATAGTTCCGACCGAATGTGAAATAATGTTTGTTTCTCCCCGTTGGTTTGTTTTGAACACCCCTGCCCTCGGTGGAATGCACGTTCGAAACAAAGAAAAAAGGAAGGCGGAATTCCTCGCGACATCTGTAACCGATTTTCATAATTATAAAATGCTACCCCAAAAACGCTCAACGGAATGACAACGGCGCGTGGGGAAACGTGGGGTAGGCATGTTTTTATTTTCCATGTTTTTTTCTTCTCTTCAAATTATTATTATTTCAAGCAATCTAACCCCAACGAAATCGTTCCAGGCGTGCTGCGCCATGTCAGCATGTCTTTTCCCCAGCGCGCCAACAATGGGAACATGTTATTGAAATATTGGCATCCACCCTCCAAGGGCCATTCCGATGCACTCCTACCTACCCCTTACCGGTCCCCCTTTGCAGCCCTGGGGCATGGAAGTGCGCCATTTGGATGGAGTTTGGTTTTAAAAATAAATCGGACAGAAATGCGCGTCTGGTTTTTTACCCACAACTGGCAAGAAATATCTCCGTAGAATTTCCCTGCTTTTCCGGCTTCCGTTCCGCCTGTCGTCTGTGTTTAATTTTTCATTCCCTACGTTCCATAAAACAAGTCTATTCCGGAGGCCTTTTCCGGGGCCGGCCCAAAGGGACGGTTTTGTGCTTGGCATCGATTCCAACGCGAATTTCGTCGCAAAGCGTCGTATCTGGTGGTAGGGAAAAATAAATACAACACAAATGTGTACTTGAAATCATCCTCTTGAACAAGTGGCTACGCGGGATACTGTAGTAGACTGTGTGCCGTTCGGCTTCGGATTCGGTTGGAATGGGCAAGAGGTGGTGTTTGTTTTTGTGCTCGGATATTGCAGAAGCAATGGCCTTGGTGTCTTTCCCGATCGACACGGCTTGAAGATGACGATGGAAATCTCGTCGATAATCCGATTCCGTTGGCAAATTAAATCATCTTTTGGTGCCGGTGATGCCGGCCTCGAGCTAAAACTCGTCATCATAACGATGTCAATCGCGCCTTCAAGCGATGTGATGAGCTCACCAACTCGAGCACTAGACCGTGTGTATACGGACACGGGTACGGCTCGTGTGTGGAAAAGAATTCCGCCGTGATCGCGACGAGAATCTGGATTGAACATATCATCCCTTGGAAGTACGGGGGGTTGTGAAGGGAAGGTGTGGTATGGCGTTGTGGTGCGGGGTGGTAGTAATTTGTACTTAAACACCTCGTTCGTACGGTCGCCACTTAACCGTCTCGGTGTGCAACGCTCGTGCCTTCTTACGTAAGGGCATGTCCACCCCCTCTAACCTCTGCTGCTAGTTGTTGCAACGTTGCAACGTAAAAAAATAAACCCACTACTTGCCTAGTGCAAGTGCTTGCGTGTATTGCAGTTGCATCCATCCAGCAACCGCCCGTAATCGTCATGTGCTCTCGTCATACAACCGAAGGGCGCAAGGTTTTGGCTCGAACGAATCGAACAATTAGGAATCATGATTGATGCCGCTCGGTCTGATTGGCGAACGTCGTCAAATTACCATCACCGAAAGGACGCTGGAACGGATGTTGTGGAAAGGCGCGCCACAAAGGGGGAAAAAGGTTTATCCGCTGATGACAAGCTGCGACACGTTTTGTTCCACCAAGCCCGGTGGCGCGATGGTGACCTTTACCTTGAACGGAACAGGAAACGTAACAAACAGTTTGAACAAAAAACAAAATCGGATCAGACGAGTGACACTAAACGTAGCCCATTTGGAGATGGACAACTTCATTCTTGTGAAGACCGGCATTAGGAGGGCGCTGTTGGAACGCACTTTCGATGCGGAAGGCACGTAACACGGATTCCCGTACTTGATGCCTCGTGTTTTCCATCCGAGAAAATGCCTTCAAATCCCTGCGACAAACAACTGGTAATGCTGCCTGTTTACCAGGGTCGTGGAATTAAGGATCAAGGTTTTTGTGTGTTGCGTTTTGTTTTTGTTTTTTTTTTCCGATTCCCTTTTCGGGCCCTTCGGTTCGGCTGCGTCGCGGGTGTAAAAGTCATCAACAGCTCTCTTCCCAGAGGATCGATCGGTCCGCCATCGGTTGCATGGGGTTGCGTAGTGCGCTGAGCCGTAACGAACCCGAACCAGATGGCTGGAGGAGGCTACACGCAGAGCAACAGGGCCCGAGGTTTCGACTGTGTGAGGGACGTTAAGTCTGAAGAGCGTTTTTCCGTCCCGAGCGCTGGCGTTTGACTCGGAATCATTCGAACGGAATAAACCGGATGTGAACTATTAGGCCCGGACCGGGTTGGATCGAGGAGTTGTGGCTCATGTTACCGACGTTCTTGCCCGGGCGGTGTGTTGCTGAGGTAAGGACAAAAACATACTTAAAACAGGAACTCCAAGATGAGGCTTAAGCCTTTTCATTTTCGAGGATGTTGATCATAACAAGCATGCAAGCGAATGCAGAAATCAGACGCACAGGGTTTATTGGTGTAGAACCTCATTTAGATTGCAGGTCCGAAAGGAGGTAGGTCCTTATACTAATTGTAAAAACGTTTGATGTCTGGTGGATTACGGCACAATGGAAAATATCGCCCCGGAATGTTCCGTTTCCTAATTGAAATGCGCACAGCAGCGTAAGGAAAAACACATGCTTTTAAGTGAAATGCTGATCTTTATGGCGCCCATAAAGCGTAACGGGGCTCTGGTGTGTTTTATGGACTGCTGCTTGTCAGATTGTTTTTTTTCGGATCACTCCTTAGACACTCTGTGCACCATGGGAGTTTTGGGTCGTGAGTTTTTCCAACGTTGAGGGGCGCCCATTTTTTTTTTATTCCTTCGGTTTTGTGTAGGAAATCGGTTATGTGTTTAACAGCTACTATTTCTTTCGATGACACATACGTCAAATGGTCGAAGGAAGCAATCACCACCACGAGTTGTCATCATGAGTCCCCGTTTTTTGTGGGGGCCTTCAAATTTTTGTCCTCACTTCTTTATTCAATCCTTTACATTTTTCCTTTTTTCGGTGGCTTGTTTTATTCAATCTGTCCATTACGCACTCGAGCTGACCACCCTCCGCGTGGAGTAATTGAATAATAATTCATCGCAATACCGGCCCAAACCCGGGGGCCCGAGATAAGCCCCGGCACGGGGGGGCCATCTAAATCACTCGTTTGGCCAAGTTTCTGCTTATTAAGGTCATAATTTACGATCCGTGCGTACCAGCCGTATCAGCTCGATTGCGCTGTTTATTTGGTCGTAGGCTCCCACTGACCATCTTTAAGGCCAAGGCGCCTTGACGGAAGCCACCGTTGGCCCGAAATTGGCCGCCCGATGGTTTGATGAATTTCTTGCTCAAGAAGTCAAGATTCAAATCACCTCCTGATCTCCATGTTCGGCAAGTTTGACGTCGCGAAGTCCACCGGAAGGGGAGGGGGGGTTGTACGTGATTAGGAGGGAGAAATCGGGAGCATCCGGGCGGCCCTCACAAGCCCCAGTTTTGGAGCCCCAGGTCGGGGAGTTTTCTCCGGGACCCCACACGGAAATGTCATCTCCATCCGACGACGACGACGACGCCGGCCTGGTGACGTATACGGGAATGGGTGAAATCTAGTGTGCCTGCGGAATGTATAACCATAAAAATGGCGGCAAAAAAGGGCCCATAACCCTATGGTTCACCCGCACGACACACGGTTCGCCCCCAAACACGACTAAAAACAAAGCACGGAAAGTAAGGGAAGGCCCTCGTACCGGTGTATGGTAACGACACACACACCCCCACCCCACGAGCAGGGCGGTAGAACATCGGCATCCATCGTGCAACCTAATAAAATTATGTTAATGATACCTCGGGCGAGCGTTTTCCCTCCCCCCCGTTCGCCTCCTTTAGTGCGACACTATTTTCTCGTGTGCTCCGGTTAAGGTTTTTGGGCATTTTTGGTTGGGTTAGTTCGATGTGCTTGGTGTGTGTGTGTGTGTGTATTTAGTTCCCGCTGTTTTCTGGGCCGAATGTTGGCTGCATAAATTTCTGCTGCCATATTCATGGGCGTGATCGTCGGGGGGAGGAGGGTAGGTTCCTTTACTGCTTTTACACTTTTTTTTCCACAGTTTCCCTCGGGAGTGTTTTGGTTGCTGCTCTTGACAAAAAAGTCGACCGGATTCGTGACTCCTCGCGCGCGCACGTCGTGGTTCATTCGCACGATCCATGGATGTTGGTCGCACACACTGGACATTTGGGTTTTCCTTTTTTTTTTTTCGTTCGCGAATTGGCAACGATCGATCATCGAGCGGGGGTCGTCCGAGCTTTGAAGGGAAGGAGAGAGCTTTTTTCTGAGCCGCCTGACCTGACTTTGTTCGGGTTCGGTTCGATTACAATCCATCATAATCCAGCAGTTTGGTTTTTTTTTTGGGGGGAAGTCACACAATCTAATACCCCCGATCGAGGTGTTTTTGGACCGGACAGGAACATGTTGTGACGACTGTATATCAGATCGGGACCCCCATCGAGGAGGTGGAGGTTGAATTTGCATGCATTTGGATTTCTACGCACCAAACGGTTTGGTTGGTTGGCTCGATTGCAGATTGTCAAAACACTGCGAAGGTGTTGGTAAAAAATCGTCAAATTCGGCTCACGCTTGGCCATCGCAAGGGGGTTCGGTGTTTGGGCAAATTAATTCCTAACCAATTACCATAACATTCGCCCCGAACCGAGCGAAATGGAGTAGCTTTGTTTTGCGATCGACGTCATGGAAAAATGTTGCCCTTTTTACCAAACCAAGTTCAATCGGTGTTTAATCACTGGTCTCGTTGAATTAATTTTTCGGTGCACATTATAATTCCGCGCAAAAGGGCTAGAAGAGCGTCATGCCAAGATATAAGAAAAAGTAAACAAAACAAAAATGGAGCTTTTTTTCGGCAGTGTAACATTGCTTTCGACCTTCGCAGCAGTCGGACCGTTGAAGCTTATTTCGGTCCGATCCGAAGGAAGCAAAATAGAAGCGGAATCAATCAATCAAATCGAAAAGACAAAACAAAAAAATACACCACCAACATGTGCAGAAGAGAGGATACATAAAGCTCCCGATATGCGAGACCGCGCGGGGAGAAGAAGCCGAACGCGATGTGCGCGATTGCGCCTATTCAAGTATCGATTACGGCGATTAATGCGAATCAAATTAATTTTCCGGTCCACCGTCCAAAATCGGCATGAATGTCGAATGTGAAAAATAATCACCTGCCACAGGCAGACGGAGCTTCGGATCTACGGAAGGGGGCTTTGAGTTTGGGAGTTTGACATGAAACGGATAGGACCGGGTCGCCAATGGTCTAGTCCAGGGGTCGGCAAAATTCGGTCCGCCAACCGATTTTATCTAGCCCGTAAGAAAATTTTATCAAGAAAATGTTAGAATTACATACGAAAAACTCATCTCAACTCTTATCGAACTTTTTCACTACGTCGTGCTTGTTTTTTTGCCCAATAATGAAAATTGAAATTGTTGTACGAGTTGTTAATACCCTCCTAATATACTTTTTGTTGGACTTCTTTCTATCGTATTTGGATTATTGATTGTTCTCAAATTTCCTAGTCTCGCTTAGAAAAAATCCAAAATACCTTGTTTACTTTCAATCCAAAATAGCTAGAAAACTATGTTTATGCATACACAATATTGAAAACTTCTCGAAGCTGAGTTAATTACTGAGAGTATGTAAGATTGTACTTTAATTTGAGTCAAGGATTAGTTTCAATTACAAATAAATACATTAACAGGATACAACAAACCAAAACTCATACCTAGAAAAAGTTCAAAATTCAACGAAAATATTAATAAAAAATCAACTATAAAATTTCAAAGTTTAATAATTATTTTTTTGAATATGTTACATAATCGTTTAAGGAATCCGGATTTTCGGGTTCTTAGGTTCATAAGGCACTTTTTAGAAAATGTATGCCGACCCCTGGTCTAGACAACAGAAAAGAAAGGATCGCCATCCTCATCGTCATCGTAGTGGATCAGATAAAGATCATGCTCTCCATGTTGCATTCATATCAACAACTCCTGGCTCGCGCGTGAGCCGTCTGATGTCAGCTTCAGGTCCGAATTAAGCTTGAAGCTGGCGAAGGGATCCTCATAATCCAATTTAACGAAACCGACCAAATCGTTTTCATCGTCTTCAGGCGACCGCGTTTGGTGCTCCTCTATGTAAATGGCAACGTCTCCGACCGACCGGCGATAGCTGTGTGAACAGATTCGTCTCAAACCGTTTCTGTTGTTCGGATTCCATGCACGCGGACGGTCGTACATATGTTCCCTCCCTTCCATCCAACCCCCATAACACCCCTTTTTCCACTTCTTCACCTTCTTCTATGCGCCATATCAATTTCGGCTATGGTGTGGCGATATGACGTTCGCCCAGCGTTGGCCGCAGTTTCGCTCGCCGCGAAAGGTCAGGCTCATGTTTTCATTTTTCGCCTCGCCGCCTTTGACTTTTGCCGCCCATTTCGTCGGCCTGTCGAAAGCTGAAACATTGTCATTAGCTGCCTGCCCCGTGGAGTTTTGATTTGCGCCCCTAGATTTCTCCCTCCCTCTCCCGAGGCGGGTCGGATTTGTACCACCGAGCTGACAAACGTTGTTTACCATAGGGACGGATTATCTGTGATCTGCGAACTCGACACGATAGGGTTTTTTGTTTTTGTCCGCCAAACGAAGTATCAAATAACCGGACACCTTTCTTCGGTGCGATTGTTTGATTTGATGTTTTACTTCCGAAAACAATTTGTCGATTTGTCGAGGTAAGTAAACTGTTTGTGCTTTAATTCGTAAAATGTTTGCATTTCGTTCAAGTACCAAAGTGCTTTCAAAAGCTTAAAATTCTCGCAGTTACAGTGGTTTAATTAGGGAAATTTTGTTCTTCACTTATCTTTGCACATTCCATTTTAATAGATGAAAACGGAGTTGAAGCTAGTCGAAAATGCAAACAATGAAAAGTTTATTGTTACAGTTTTCGTTCAGGGTTCTTTTTTTGTTTGCCATATTTCGCTGCACCAAAAACCCAACGACCCACTTTGCATATGAATCATGTCCTTTTTCCTTAAGGTAAAAAAGCACCCCTGCAACGAGTGTACTTCGGGCGAGTATAACTTTTTACCACATTGTGCCAACCCCAAAACCGCGAGGGAGAGAACAATCCCATCTCGGAGTGGAAGCGAACGAAAACAATGCCTGGTGGATGGTTGGCACCGGGAAGGACAACTCGATAGCGGGGTTGGATACCGGAAATTAATCCTCCCAAATGGACGCTCCGACGACCGTAGACGGAATGCGATGCGGCATTACTACTGTCCTCGCATTTCTCCTATCTTTGTTACTGCGCCGTGCTGCAGTTTGTTCGTAATCGAGATGCTCATTCCTCGGTAAAATAAAGGATACCACTCAGCAGACCGGAAGTATTGTCGGTGATTGTTTTGCTATCAAGCTTGGCGCTTTTATGATGTCCTCGTTGGGCTTCGAGACACGACAGTTGGGCGCACGGTAGGTGGTCATTAAAGTTTAATCTCGCTTTTTGTTTTTGTTGAAGATGGGCTTTTCCTCTGTTTGAATACGCAGGAAACGGGTTCGAAAATGAAAAGCGAAAGCTGCGAGGAAATATCAATGAAGCTATAGCAATCGGAGGATCTAAATTATGTGGCTTTTCCAAGCCTAACAAAAGAAAATGTTTCCGTTTTTATTTTAAGATTATTATTATTCTATCTAGGACTGTACTTCAAGATTGGTTTTAATTAAAATGGTTTGTCTTAATTTTAATGTATGACATTTTAAATCGACAAAACAAAAATTATGGCACTTCATTTCGTTCATAAATTGATGCTCTTGGAATCAAATGTGCCTCATTTTTTGCCACCAACCATGTTCCGGCCATAAAGAATACCCCTTAATCCAACGTTCCAAAGGGAAATGGCACCACGTTATTATGTTGTGAACATTTAGGCAAAGCTGTCCATCGTCCTCGTAGTGAGACCATTTCTTACGGCCCGACGGCCTGGATGATATTTTTCAACTCTTCTGCCCAATAAAGATGCAACAAACATGCAAGAATGCGTACAAACGCACCCATTGAGGAGGAAGATACTCAGAGACAAACAGTAAAAAGTAAAAAGCATCATCTTCCCCCACCGAAAAGAACATGCTCGACATGCCAATAAGCTACGGTTGGTGGGTTGCCGAAAGAACAGAAAACCGAAAGGAAACAACTCCCCCTCCCACCGTCACACATCGTAAAGGCATGCCGAAATGCCGGACCCGATACGCGATGGAAAGCCAAGAGGAAAGAGAAAAAATGGGAATAAAAAAAACATATTCGTTGGGGAGAAAAATGCGCAACAGCAAATGAACTTTATGGCCGAAATATGCTACACGGCCGCGACCTTCCGGCCGGAGCAGCAGCCCGACTTCTTCCACTTCCCTCTCCCCTCTCCCCCCACCCTGGGAAGGAGACGAGGTGGTGCTGGTTGACGCAGTGTAACATTTGTTCCCATAATAAATGACTTCTTCGTGATGGGCCCGTATAATACGGCAACCTTCTCCTTTGCTCTCCCCAAACTCTTTCCCATCCCCTTCCCTGTGGAACACATCCTTTCCCTACCCCCCCAGGGCAAGACTCCCGCACGCGAGAAGATTCAGGACCCGGGAAACCCGTGGTCCCGGAAAAGATCAGCAGGTCCGAAAACGTTCATTATCAATTATTTTACCTTTTGCGTTCGTCTGTGTAAGGGCTCTAACCCCCCGCGCAATATGATGGGCTTGGCTTAAGCCGTCCCTTCCTCGGAGGTGTGCTTTTAATGTTCATGTTCGCCGATCGATGCGTTTTCGAAGCCCACGGAAAGGTGCGTGCGTGTGTGTGGTTCATATGGCACTGGACATACACGTACGGTACCTCCACCCATCCATTGGTTAGCTGTTGGGTACAAAAAACACTCATAAAACCGATATCGGGAATGCATGTTGGAATGAGGCATCTTATAAACCGAAACGAAGAAAACATGTTTATGATAAATCGAGAAGTGTGATCATTACCGAAACCCTTGAAAGGCACCGGACACTTCGGGCCTGTAACGATTATGCCTCTGATGGGTAATGCAGAGCCCGAGCGGTAGCAGCATATCCCAAACGGCGGGCCAAACGATGGCCGTTGATTGTGTCAATCAAAATTAAGTGATGAAACACCAAACCGAGCCGAATACAACCGAACGGGCGCACAAAGACAGTAAATTAATTTTATCCTCCCGAGCCCTCCACGTGGCCACAGACGCTTAATCGATGGCAGTTACAACAATGTTTCTCGGTTGTGTGGTTTGTGTCTTTAAGTCGTCGGACAGCGCGCGTGATCGGTGCAACGCCAGAATGAAACAAAATGAACACACAAAAAAAAAACGATCTTCGCCGCGTGATACTTGATCTCCCGCATCTTCCGTAACACGCTGATTGGTGCGTGATTAATTCTGGGAACACCCTTTTTTTCTTCGGGCGTCTGAAGGAAGCTCCACGGAGAGTGATCTCTACAAGATACCGCGTGTTTTATGAATGTTTGGAGAAAGTTGGTTTCCTTTTTCTTGTTAGTCATTTGTCAAAACGATGTTCATATCAAGAACGTTAGCATGTCACCAGGAAGAAGAGAAGGTGAGCTGTCTGAAAACTATTACGTAGATGTATCTTTGCTGTTGCTAACATTTAGAGGGATTGATACAAAATTATTTTTAATTTGAAAAAAATGAATGATTGTTTTTTGTTGAAAAATATTATTTAAGAGTAAAGTACACAATAATTAAAACCATTCCTTAATTCGAAAATACACTTACCTTTTTCTTGTTAGTTATTTGTCGAAAAGATGTTTAAATCAAGAATCGTTAGCATGCCACTAAGAAGAAGAGAAGGTGAGCTGACTGAAAACGATTATGTTGATGTATCTTCGGTGTTGTTAACTGTTAAATTGCTTTATACAAAATTGGTTTTAAATTGAAAAAAAATGAATGATTGTTTTTTGTTGAAAAATATTATTTAGGAGTAAAGTACACGATAATTAAATTCTTTCATTATTTTGAAAATACACTTACCTTTTTGTTGCTAGTCATTTGTCAAAAAGATGTTCATATCAAGAGCTTGAGCCTGCCACTGTGAAGAAGAGAAGTTGAGCAAACCTGGTGGAATGTACATTCGGTGTTGCTAACTTTTAAATGGGTTGTTACAAAATTGGTGTTAAATTGAAAATAAATGAATGTTTTTTTTTTGAAAAATAATTTTTGAATATAAAATAAACAATAATCAGAACTTTTCTTTATTTGAAAAATACACTTACCTAATTGCATCCAATGCACAAAAACGAATTGGCCCTGGTGCGTAGTTCTTGTGGCTGATGCAGTTCAAATTGAAGTCGAGACAAACACTTCGGACTCCGGGTGCCGGCGGTATCGAACCGCCGACCGGTTTCGCCAGAGTGTCGCCCGGAAAAACGGCACGGGAAAATACAAGGACAGTGCAAACAATCGAGTGCGACGGGATGTTGGGGTTTGCCTTCGGGATTATGAACCCGTTTTGCCCAATTTTGGTTCGAGAGGCACCCAACAGCTGATGTTGCCGTATCCGAAGGAGCAAGCACATTGCAGGGATGGTGCATCGGGAAATGGAATGGAATTGTTCTGCCAATTTCTGCGCCATTTACACCGCACACTGCTCGCCATTACGAACTTTTCGCGCCGTTGTCTTCCGCGAGTCCACTACCAAAATACTTTTCGGGACTGCGGCTTTGTCTAAGTGTGTATGTATGGTTCGCAAGGAATGGAGGTGAATGAACCGCTGAAAATATGGCTGGAATGAAAAGTTTGTTCGTCGTTTGCCTGCGCAAAATGCAGTGGAATGAAGTTGACAATTTATTCGTTTAGCCTAGCACCAGACGCGTCGTTGGAAATGGAGCGTTTCCTGAAGATAGGTTCCTTTTTGCATCCGACTTGGAGCTTATGAATCTCACCCAACGGCACCGCCTTTAAGTTCTTAGCCATTTTTTTTTGATAAACTTTACAGTATAATCCATACTCCAGCGTTCACCCCGTTCGCTCAAACTCCTTTCACTCGTCTGACATCGTAATTGGGATGGTATCGTGACGGCTGAATTGAATGGAGCGGATCGGACATCAAAGTGCATCCGGGGCCAGTTGCGGGTGCAGAAGGTTCATTTCGATGCTGGTCAAATCCCGCGGTTAAATTGTCGGCAAACTCCCCGGGAAGAGGTATTATCTCGCGGCTCGTTTTCTTCTGCCCTTGTTTGGTTCGCAAGAAAAGTGATACAAAACGTGAAACATGATACGTTTTCGGCTTCCGTTTTCGTTTCAGAACAGCTCTTCTTTTCCAACGTAGCATGTATTTTTCTTTTTTTTTATTTGTTTTTATCATTCGTTTCGTGAAACAACTTTATTGATGCACGTTGCGTTCCTGTTGTTATTATTTTTCGAGCTGGATTATGTTACTGTTCGTGATTGTAGTTTCCATAAGCCACAGACACTCATGGAACGGTCATTTCCTTCGTGGGGCCCAACGGTAGAAAGGAGGAGAAAGTTCTTACCCCCAAGGCACCACTTCCCCGGTGCCGGTGGACACATCTTATCGTCGAGTTCCTCATAAGGATATTTCGCTGCTGACCAGCTGCATGTGGCCACGTACGACGTGAGGTTCGGGTTTTTACGAGCAGCTACAACGATGCGATCCAACCCTCCCCGCAAAAGGATGCTGTCGAACGTCCTTCGGTTGTTCACATTCTCACGCGAGCCCCACGAAGTTTAGTCGTTCATTTTACCCAAAAGCACAGCAATAATGTAATGGGTCGGGGGTGTGGGGGAGGACTGGGCGGGGCCGGGAGTTTCGGCCATGTTTTTTTATTGCGGCTGTGAAACATTCATTTTCCTAAGGGGGTTATAATACGATTTTCGTGTTGTTGTTCGCCCGTTGGCATGCGGATTGTTGGCCCGGAGGGCGACATTAGTGTGGCATATTAAAGCACCGTGTAATGTAGTGTGCAGCTCGTTCCAGGGTTGAGCAAACCGCTGGTGAAATGTCGCTTTCGATGATTGCAAGCATTTTCCACGGTGTGAGGAATTTCAAAAAGTTCATAATATTTAGCTGGGGATGTAATTTGAGCTTCTTTCCGTTGTTGAAAGTTTCCTATAAATGAGTTCTTTCACTTGTATAAATTAAAGAATTCCTTATGCCCACTCCACAATGCCATACTCCAAACTTTATCAACATCCCCAAAACTAACCGCCCCGCACGTCAGCAGGGTATTCTTCGGCCGAAAGCCCTTCGTCACCGCGCGCCTTTCTTTGGCGCCTTCGGTTCGGGCGGGATGAGTCGGCAGGTTAGGAAGTTTGTTTGTTTTCGCCTGCACTTGGGGGTTCTCGGCTCCGGTGGGAATCCGATTCGTCGACCCCCCAAAGACGCCAACTGCGGTACCCGCGCAGTCACGATCGACGTGTTCGTTCGGTGTCAGATGCAATCAGTCAGTGGGAAAGATTTCCTTCTCGAGGCCGCGGGTTCCTGCCTCTTACGCACCGGAAAGCTAGCGACAGGGGAAAAATGCGTCGCTTTTCACACTCCCTCGGGGGGGAGATGGCACACCCCGGAGGAGGAGGAGGAGGAGTAGGGTGGTTTCATTATATAGATCTTTTTGGCACCGTTGCGTTTGCAATGGCGCAGGGGTCGACCGTTTCATAAATCATCGGCTTTTTTTCCGTTCGAGCTGTGGCGCGTTCGGATATCGCGTACCGGGATGGCTCCGGGGTTTTGCGCTTTTCGACTTCCCGGTCATGGGAAAAGTGTGTTCATAAATCATAAATAAAGTGCGTACATTTAGGGGAAAGTAAATAAAAAAGAGAGTGCAAAGAAAAATATGTTTGAGAGTGATATGCCATCCATCGCATCAAGCAAACGACATATTCAAAATGCATGCGACATTTAAAGTACATAATTGCAGCAAGTTTATTGCAGGCAAACTTTGCAAAAGTCATAAAAATATTTGTTTGCCCTCACGATGAATCACATTTTCTCTTTTTTATTTCACCAATAATTTACCGTAAACATAAATTCAATTTACACATTTATTTATTAGCTCAACCTCTGAACTACATTCCTCCAGTCCGCCGAACCGGGATGCGGGATAGTCCAATAACGTCCGAAATTCTTTCTTGCTGACCCACCACTTACGAGGGAGTTTGGATGGATTAATATGCTGTTAAATAGAATAGCAGGCGGTAGTAAAAAAAAACCAACGGTGAATGTATTGATTCGTCAAAACCATCGCGTAGGAAGCTGTCCGAATCTTCGGCGTTTGATAATTTTGTCGTAAACGAAAGCAAGGAAAGTGGACGATGATTCGTTTCGATGATTCTCCGTTTAACTGCTCTCCGCGGTGCTGTTGCCGGTTGGTTTATTGGATTATCGATAGCGAGTTTACGATCCGACCGCGAGGTAAACGGGGCGTTTTATTTCCTTTGCCTTTGTCATATTGCAGTGCGAAAGGTAAACCGAGTAGAATGTTAATCTTCGTTTCGGGCCCGATTCGGGTGAAAAGTAAACCATTTTCCCACAGCGCTAATGTGGCTTCCACCATTAATCTTCGCTCCGAATTCCTACCGGATAATCCGCTTTTGACGCGAGGTGGATCACTTTCCTGGGGGACGATCGCGATATTATGCGCGGATCTACCGTATGCGTACGATTATGCTCTCTCCATTCTCTTATCCAGCGGCACGCATCGGCCCTTATTGGGAAGTGATGTTAAACGGGATCAATCTGATGGGAGCCTTCTTTCTTCGCTCGCCGAACCTCGGGTCGGTATCCATTTCAACCCCCGTGGCATGCTGCCGAGGTTTACATACCTAATGGTATTCCATTTATTCATTCATCATCGTCGTCTCACCTGTTGCGTCTGCGGGTTTATCGGATTTCGGTTCGTTCGGTTCGATTGTTTTCCCGAACACGCCGGGCGGATCGATTAAACTGTTGCCCTCCTTGGAAGCATGAAATGGTTGGAATTGATGCCGTGATGATAGCGATCTGATATGCCGTTGTTGGTGGAGCCAGTCTGAAAACGAGATCGTACCGCCCCCCTCTGGCCGAGGACTCGCCGAGGTTCCTTTTGCCCCGTTACGTTCCGATCGAATAGATATAAATATTTTTTTCGCTGTTGATCTTGTGTTGCGGTGTTTAACTTCTTCGATTGCTCAAATTGTTTTCCCATTGGTCTCTCTATTGCGGGGCACAGCGGGTGATCGGATCACGTAATTGGTCAAACTGTGTTCAGCTCGTGAGTTTGCGTAAAAAAAACAAACAAAAAAACGCCGATAGGAGATTTGCGGTTCCATTTCATTTTGGATTTTTTTTTCCCCGGTAACCTCTACTTCCTTCGCAAACGATATATCAACAATCCGCAATGCTGCCCTCCCCACCTCCTTCCCTCCCGCGGATCATGGAGATAAGGCGTACCGTCCAGCGAGATGAGATGGCTTCGTGAGGTACGCTTTTGCGCCCCGCAGAACCATTATCCGGGCTTAGCCAGGAAGCGGCTGAAAGATGGGCTCTTTTAATGGGCCTCGTTGTTGATGGGCCATCGCCGCTCGTCGGTAGGTAGGATCCTTTCGATAATTATGCTGGGCCCTTTCGCGAGCGCTGCCCGTTCTTGGGCCACGACCGGAGATTCGCTTTCGGTCCCATTGGCTCGCGTCCCAGGTTAAGCGCTCTTTTCGCGCCGCCAAATGGGATTCGACGCTCGACAGAAGTGGACCTGCGACTCGTGCGATTGAAGTCATCCGGCAAGTAAAGAGGGGAGGGGGAAGGAGAAGATTTTTGGATTGCGATAGCGCCTCCAATGGGTTAGTGTGATCTTTTTATGCCGCCAGCGAAGAAGAACCTGAACCAGCGACGTTTGGACGAAGTGTTCAGCCCATTATCACCTCGCGTTGATGGGTATTATAGGACTTCCTGGTGCCGCCCGTCATTTGGATCGTTTATTAAGTTTGATTATCTACTGTTTTCAATCAGTTTTCACAGCTTTCGGTGCCATTCTGTTTCAACACCGGTTTGAATTTGTTCGAATTAGGTTGAGATTTGGTCGATTTTTGTTTAGTTCCTTTTCCGTTACTCAAAACCGGACGAATTATCAAATTTGTATTTCTTTCACTAGGAACTAAAAGCGGAGCTAAATGTGAGCGGAAGGATAGATGTGAGAGGAAACCATTAGTTAGGAAGTAATAAATCCAATCAAAAGGCTAGGAGAAGGCATTACCTGAGATAGGACACACGTTGTTGTTGATTGCTATAAAGGAAAAAGAAAAGCTCACCTCAATCATATCTATAATAATCAAGAAGAAAGGAAATCGTAAGATTTATTATGGGAAATGTATGGGAATAAGTTAACCGAATACAATGCAATGTGAAATGACAAATTTTTCTTCAGAAATCGATTATCGCAAAGGTCGCCCTTGAATTTCACTAATAACTAAAGTAAAACTCAAGCCAGCACTAAAACTAATCTTTTTATCAACCCATTTTACTTAAGCATTTATGATACAATACGGCTCATTTGCCAAGTGAGTAGTTTATCAATAGTTAAATGTGGTTCAGCATTCGATTGGTCAAATGAAACAATTTGTCTATCATTGTGGGTTAGCGCTTTTTATTTGATTTCGTTTTGAGAATATCCCGCTTCGACCCTACATAAGCCCGCTATAGTTTCCTAGAAACCCTACGAAAACCTCCAACACGAGCCGGTCTCGACTGAACAGCATCGTAAAAGCTGAAAGATAATTTTTTTACGGTTTAATTAAGTTGCTATAAAATGCAAAACCATCCTCCAGCGCCAGCTTCTCAATGGAGAAAAACTGATGGTTTTGGAGAAATATTGTTTTATTTCCCCGGGCGGGGTGGTTTAACTGGGGTGGTCAAACCTAGTCATCGACCACGCCCGGATCGGTTGGTAGGGTTTACCTCCCGACGGCGCATATGGGCCTTCGGTATTGGATGTGTGTTGTAGCTCCGCTAATAACGGCGGTTTCGGTGATAAATTTATGTACTTCGCCCTGCTGCCATCCGTTTACAAGTGTTGTGTGGGTCAGTCATTAATGAACTTTTTTTTTTTCGGAATGAGTTCGTCGCCGGAGTTGGCATTAAAAGTTCTTCATAAGGGACCCCACCAAGAGTGGGCTGGAGAAAGCCCGCGGCCTCTTTGCCGTCTAATTATCATTATGGAATTCAACTGAGCAGCCATGTCGCGAAGCCATTCCATCGAGTTATTAATAATGTGTGTAACGGCCCTTTCGGAAGGCGTGTTAGTGGGACGAGTGTTGAGGTTTATCAGTTTTTGATCAGTTTTCGTAAACGTCTCGGCGCTATTCAACTGTCCGATTGTGACAACTTGAACCCGATTTTTCCCCATTTCTTCCCAGTTGTCCTCCTTTCAACGGATTGTAAATCTACAAAATCAGTCATTTATATGTTACCTCTGTACGTGTGCATCGGGAGTGGCTTAGTGCGCTGGCAGATGGGCCAACATGAAAGGGTCATTGAAAGCGCGATAAAAAAAAAACGCGTAGGAGCGCCAGTAGCCAAAGGGTATTCTGGGAAATTCACGTTGCGTACCCGTCAACGGTTCGTCGCGCAACTGCTGCCGATCGCGTGGGTCCTAATTTGCATGCACGGTAAGTGGCCGGGCGGCTCACGTCCTGTCACGGTCGGCTTTTTAGCGCACTGACAGCGTCTTTAAGTGGACGTTTCTTTTCGTTACGATGCACTTTACCCAAACCCCTTCCCTACCGGTGGCTTTTTGTGTTGAACAATCGCTTTTCGGAGGGACCCTTATTATTTAATTTTACTTTACAAGCAAAAAATTATTGATATTTAGATTCAAATGCCGCTGACAGAACTGCCCGAAGATCAAAAATGTGTCCGGTGGTCATTGAAATTAAATTCAAGTGGAGAAAAAACGACCACTAGCAATTCGATTTCTGAAGGGGACAATGGAAAAAGACAATTTTATGTTTGTCAAACTAGAACGCATTCGATCGGGCCCGATCGGAATGTCGTATACATTTTAACGATCGCCTCGTGGGATGGAAACTCCAACCGGGTGGGAAAGTTTATGAAGCATAACAAATACAATCTATTTCATCGTCCATTGCCCTGTATCCGGTTGCTACTGTGCATGCATTATTCGATCGGAAAGATTTCATACCCAAGTCAGGCTGCGGTTTGTCGACGACAGAATGTGGTTGATAATAGAAAAAATAGCTGCGTTTGTATTATAGTGAAACAAAATTACTTCCCAGCGTCGTTTTAATTAGGTTATAATTTAGAAACCGTAAATATTTCATTAAAAGTGTGTACCATTTTGTTTCAATTAGCTCGTACATAAATTATATGTATTAACTAAACTAATCATGCACCGAACGCCGTATTCATCGTGTTAATTTGACACCATGACAACCCCTTTTTTTGCGGCCGGCATGGGTCATAGCCCGTGCATTATGCCTACCGCTAGATACCCGTAAACCGGTTTTTACGCCTGCCAGCCATCGAACATTGTCCAAATAATAAATCATAATCAACCATTAGTTGTTCCATCGTCTCGTCTAGGATTTTTTCTTTCCGCCTCGGAATGTTGAGGCGCCTGGTTGCGATCGCGGGACTAGTTTAAGGCTGCCATCGATAGTAATAATAGTGGGGCCCTCGAAACTTGAGCCAGAAACAGACGGCGTCGGTTAGCGTAACAATGCCGAGAACGAGAAGTATTTTTGGAGAGGCGGCAACTATTGCGGTGCAGTCACAGATCACAACATTATGCTCGCATCATGGGTGCCCCGTTAGCCCCCACTTAAAGGGGGAGGGGACCCTTACGGCACACTTACACCAGACGAGCAGCACACGCACGAAACTTGTTTGATACAGATTTTTATGCAAATTAACCAACCACCAAACGGGCATAATGGAGAGCATTAAAATTATGCTAAACACAACACATTAAGTGGGCCATTCTCGTGCTCGTAGGCAAACGATTAGTCGTGGCCCACTGATCCCCCGGGGCCCCCGGGCTGTTCTGGGCGGAGCCAGAGCCTTTGGTGAGGGATGGGAGCTGATGGAAACGCACTGCTATCCTGCACGGCACTACGAGTGTGTTGATGGCTTTTCCCGGGCCAACAGGCTTGCTCGGGAATACTCGCCGGAACGTCGCTGTTAATCGGAGCTAGCCCGTCGGAGTGTTGACGGTTGAAAATTAATTTATTATTTACATGCGCTTTTGGAAAGATTACGTGTCCGAAGTCGGTTGATGTTTTGTTTTGTTGGTGTGATTTTTCCCTGTTTTCGTTTGTTCGTCTGTTTTTCTAACTTGAAAAATACTACTACACCGTGACCAATCTGTTGCGGGGCGCTGCTGCGGACAACATAAATTAAAATGAGTGTGATGGTTTTATTATGATGTTACCAACCTAATGAGATTGAATCATTATTTCGTGCCCGTGCTGGTTTAGTTGTTGCATCGGAAAAGGTAAAAATGGGTTTTTTCATGGGCATTGAAATATTCTAGTTTGAATGGAACTCGTGTTTGTTGCGCGAATATTTTGAAAAGGAATATTAATTCTTCTCATAGATGTTACATTCTGAAGAAAATCTTCATCCAAAATGGTCGCTCACTTTACTGGAAAAGATTCCGCACGCTTCTTCTCTTCTGCGCACAGAAATAATTTTAAAGCTGTCTGGTTAATTTCATCTCGAGTTCAATTTCGAACGCTTATCGTATGTAGCAGAACGTCGACAATTTCGTTTTTCGTGCGCCTTTAAATTCCCAATATTGATCGTGCTCTACTATCGAATGCCTATAGGACGCTGTTTTTAGATCCCCCATACATAGCAAAAAACGCAGGAAAAATAATTGGCGCCATAACGGCACACCATTTGGCGAAATTTAATTTTGAACAAGGAAGAGAACCATTTTTTGTCCTTCACGGCGGCGTGCGATGTATCGCTAGACTTTCGCCGATTTTTTTTTGTCTATACTTCCACCAGCCCGGAACATCTAGGAGGTCGCCCGAATGCCGTCATCTCCAGATTCAAGAGGCGTTCGGCTCACGGAATGCGCAACGAAACGGAACCGAGTTCGGCGTGTCGCGCCCGCATCGTACGTCTGTGAAGTAATGTGTGCCGTTTCAATTTGGCCTTTTTTGCGGGCGTTAGTTTATTTTTTTCCCGGCCTGCCCGCCCGCCTGCGACCCATCCTCGGTCCCAAAACTGGGTCTAGGTGTCATGAGGATGGCCCGATGGGGTTTGGCAAATTGACGGTGGTTCGCTTTACTTCGTAAACTATTTTTGGTTTCAGCTGTTCCTGGAGTGCGGGTTTCGCGACGGCGATTTTCCCCGCCAACGGAGGATAGTTTTTGCACTCAATCTCTTTTTAAGCCAACCTTAGGTTAGCCAATCTGGAAGATCCCGGGTTCTTTTTACAGTCCATTCTCTCTCTATGTAGGGAAACGTGCGGATTGAAGGAAATGAGCTTATCAAACTTCGCACTGAACAAAAGTGTCCCGCTGTTATGGGAACCACCCATTTGCAAGTCATTCGGCATAAGCAATTATGGTTCGGCTCTATAAAGGCCAAAAATTGTGGCTCGACCAAATATGGGCACCCGAAAGGTGATTAAATCTGTCTGACGGAGGATGCTATCTGAATTGCACGAAACTCTTGATCTGTTAATCCCAAAGCGATTCGTCGTAAACTGTCTTTTTATGTGCGTCCCGTCAGGTTTGCACTGTGCGGTCGTAAATCGAAACAACCAACAAGCTAGTTCCATAAAATATGATAGACTTTGAGGAAACAATATCTTGAACGCTAGATTCTTGAGAATGGCTTTACCGATAGCCGTTGGAATGTTTAAAGTGATCCCAGTTCCTCCCGAAAATGAAATCTCATAAATCGTTGCCCGTTTAAGCGGTGGCGTTGTGGGTACGGTTGTCCTGAGTGCTCTTCGCGAGCGTTCTTGAGCGGCGATTGACTTCTTGCCTTGGGAAGCACCCGAAGAGTCGCAACGGAACGAAATCTGTCGGAAGCAAGTCGTCGCGTCATCTGGTTTTTCATTTTCGGCGTTGGAATCTTGGACGCTGTCAATCAGAAGACAGTTGATGTGTACCCATCGGCAGTCAGTCACGGCGTAGTCTGCTTTTTAGGTGCACCCGTACAGTGAGCCGCGAAAGAACTGGGCAAACAAGTCGAGCGGATGAAAATTAGATATTGGTTAGCGTTCCGCGGTATGTTTGAGAGACCGACGTTGGAATGAAAGAAAGTCATTCTGCGGTTGGAATCTTTTTGAGACGCACTCTGCCTTTCGTATCGTAATTGAAGAGGCACCCATTCAACGATAGCACTCTAGCGCCACTAGGACCATCGCCGGCAGACGCGGCCAAACCCTTCGGTTCTCCCAATGAGGAAGGAAAACAAGCGTATAGATGGCATGATGGATGCCCTGCACCTTGTCTAGCGCAAGCCGATCCGCCGCCGCCGCCGCCGGCGCAGGGTTACAGTTGATGGATAGAACGGAACAGCGTGGGTCTCATAAAAATATGTGATATGTTAATTATAGGGTTCTGTCGGCGTTTGGAAGCCGCCCATATGCCTGGGAATCGGCCATCGCTTCAAACGCCGCGATACTTCTCGGTTGTGGTGTTGCAGTCAAAATGCAACAGTGTTGTTTCATTGAGTAAGGAAAAAGAAGCTACTTGCGTCAGTTTTACCCATATAAAGGAAGGTAATGTTAGAAATGTAGCCATGCAAATGGAAGATGTAGCTTGTTGGAAAACAAGTTAGTATAATTGTATACAATTAATTATTGTAATATGACTATTCATTATCAAAGGGTGATCGAATGATCGAAGGATTTTGTTTAAAATAAAGGAAAACGAAAAAGATAACAGCACGTGTTGAAATGTGGAAAATTTAGTAATGAAAAGGAACAAAGTATCGCACAACTCCGTTAAATGGCTTTCACATTGAAAGGTTAATTCTTGAATAGATAATGTTGAGGGGGAAACAAGTTGTGATATTTAGTGCGCTTTGTATGCAATGGCGTTTTCTGACATTTTTGACGTTTGAATAAACGGTGTGATGTACTTATGCTTATAGTAAATAGTTGTAACCCCTTTATGAATAGGGAATGTGTCGAAAATAGTTTTCCATTTTCCGCCTAAGAATGCATATCCAGGGAAAGATACTGGAACACTGCATCATCAATCACGTAGCGAAACGGCTCATCAGAACATGTAACCGATCATTGAGGATCGTATGTAACAATACATCATTATTGGGGAGGCACTTCGTGCCGTTGATAGTTCCTGGAGAAAATAGTTCAAAGCTTCTTCGTCCGGAATGATTTCGCGCCGCATAATCCCAAGCGGCATTTTCATGGCCCTCCAGAGCACCGATGGTGGCGATCGTACGCTTCATGTTCTTCAAATAACATAATTCCCTTCATGCAACACTTTCAAACCTATGATCGTACCTCGTGGGGGCGCGACTGTCGGGCTGCCTGATGTGTAATTAATATTTCTAGCCCACGTACGTATGATACGATGATTTATGTCCATCTTCGTCCCCCTCTGTCCGCTTCCTTCCCATGTCCACCACCTGAAAGTATGGCGGTACCGACCGCCCCGGTATGGTTTACTTTCTTTTCCGGGAACCATTCCGCGGGTGACAGTCCGTTTATGGTATCAAAGGCAGCGTTCCGTATCCATCCGGGCCATCTTGGCATCTCGGACGACAGCCGGCCAACCCGACCGGAGTCCAGTGATACTTTTTCCACCTAGTCACTCATAAGCTTCTTTCGGTGGTGCTGTGAAAGAAAATGGCCGGCCCCCGGAAGGGAAGGAATGCCCTTTGCCTTACCCTTGTGTAAGTTGAAATGTGAAGCAGCGAAAGGTAAATAAAACTGGTGTAAAATTATGGTCCATAAAGCAACACGACACGCGTCCATCACCGATCGAGTTTCTAAACGCAGCGTGGAAAGGCAATTTCCGTAATTCGAAAGCGGAAAATGTCAGCCGCCTTGGGTGGAAAAATTGGCACTGATTCCATTGTGTGAGGAAATTTCACGCTTTGATGGAGCGTTTTCGTCAACAATGTAAAAAAGTTGTGTGAAAGAAGCCAATCCTACACGCTCACTTAAGGCAGTCTTGACAATAAGGCAATAGATTTAAACATGTTCCGTTTTCTTAACCATATCCTAGTGAAATACGGTTTTAATCAGCTTTTAGCTCAGATAAATGGGTTGAAAAAGAACTGTGGCGATAAGGTAAATTGAATTATTATTTACGATGATACGTTATTACGGCACGGGGTAAGTAGAAGGTTGAGCACACTAAGCGCTCCTTTTAGCTTCATCTCCCCACCGATCGGGTGTTTTGCCTCGCTAAGAGGATCGCGATCGTCCGCTGCAGAGCATTATTGATCACGTTAATGAGAGGTGGGGGGCAGAAGATTGGAAAATTCCTGCCTCCATTTTTCCTTCGCCCGGTACGAAACGCGTACAGATGGGTTGCTGTTTAGACCGGCAATGGTAACGTAAGGGGATTGTGAGTGGCTAGCGTGCTTTATGCGTTTCCCTTCCTAGGACGGGAGCAAACGCTCGTGAATGCTAAACATGTTTATTTCTTCGGCACGATTCGACGCACGAATTTACGTCTCCGACGCTCGGTGATAAAAGCCTTTTCAGATGCTTCGTTAATTACTTCACGTAGCCAACATAATTGGCACGCTTATGAGGGGCTTCGGAATGAAAACGAATCGTATGACTTGTTAATTATCTTTATGGCGGTGAATCATTTTGACAGAAAATCCTCGACGGTGTGTTTTATTGCTTACTTTAAATACCGATCACTTTTAAACCGCACGTTAAAGTTTTCGATTTGTTACTGTAAACATTAGAGATCCTCTATTTGGTTCGCTTTTATGGTAAACTTTTCGTTGATGTCCCTTTAACACAAGTAGTAAACAAATTCTTTTATTTACAACTCCATCCATCCTATGTGGATGTTCTTTTTTGACCAACTCCCGCTGCCTCTTGACGCACCCTAACTAACACACCCTCCCACCGTGGATGGCAGTTGGCGTGCGTTCCATCGCACAAACGTCCGTCCGTCAAGTGCACGCAAGCGAAAAGGTGTCAAACGTCAGATTTATCGTTTGCCCATCGGTTTCGCACTCATCTTCACGTCGTCCACGGCACGCACTTCCACCTCGCGACGCACTTGACGTCCGCCACGGAACCGCGTTCAACATTAAGTACTCAAGGGGCAGGTGCGGTGACGTGACTGACACTAAGCGTTCGCCGTAGGTTCGGTAAAGGAAGAGGAATAAAAAAACACACAAACGGAAAATTTCAATTGTCACCAACGTCCAAAGAGGCTATTTCTTGGTTTGGTGATTGCGATTCTATTACTCGCTTGGGCAATTGATGAGTTAAAAAGAGGATTGTGTCATCTGACCAACTCTTGTGAGTTCTCGCTAGATTCTTTCCTTCCTCCTGGCTTCTTAATTGTCCCGCAGTTTATTGCGTTAAATAAAGGACTCAATATATCTTTACAGCCACCTTTTGCGATCCATTGTTTTGCTCCTACGAACGATTTTATGTTCGATCGTTTGTACCAAAATGACCCACATATCAAGAGATGACTTCATTTTCCCGAAGATCAATTATGTAGATCCTTTTAAAGCGAACCTGCCCAACCTTCGCTCCGACCGTTTAAAGACTCCGAGATGCAAGGAAAAGAATGGGGAAAAAACAGGATCCCCGGTGGCACCCTCGTTAAGCCGAACCACGTACGTGCATGTGCGTGCGCCATCGGCGTAAACATTGTTGAAACGATTTATTGTTCCGCGAATTAATGGCTCACCCGTTGTACTGCCACGGGCCCCTCGGCGTCATCATCTCCATTCCTTCCGTAACGGTGCGGATTCCAAAAAGGACGAACACAATTTTTGGCTCCATCCCTTTCCTTCAGCCTTGGGAAAAAAAACCGGACGCGTCCGATCGATTGTGGACAGCCTACACGGTCCACGCGGGAGCGACCACTTCAAAGCCTGCGGCCTCCAAAAAATGTCGGCGGCCACTTGTTTGACCATTTCGGGTACGAATTTATGGCTATCACGGTGTAAATTACGGAACATTAACCAAACAACGGTGGAAGGGCGCTCGCAATGATAAGAAAGGTACCGAAACAGGACGTGCTGTTCCATAGCCTCCGCTTCCGAGCCGCCTCCTAGGGCGGCCGTTGTGGAATGCATCGTGGAGAGGAATGCACTGTAGGCGATACTTTCAAGTAGTACGTGCATGTGATGATAAAATTACAAAGCAAAAACAAATCACAAACTGCACATGCACCGAACGGCTATGTGTCTTGGGATGACCACACAAAATGCAGCGGTGCAAGAAAACGCCACCGGATGACAATGGGCAGGACGTACGTATCTTTCGTTTGAGGGGCACCTCTTACCTACTTAATTGTGCTTTTCCTTTTTTCCCTACCCGCCCCAAACGATGATTTATTCGCTTTCATTAATATTTTATTTTCACATTCTCGTTTACTCTCGACAGCGACGCAGGTATGTTGAAGCCGCATCGATTGGCATCGGCGTTTCGGAGCGGCGACGAAATTTATGGGCGGTTTATTCAAATTTGTCTCCCGAGGTGGCGGTTGGCCCTTGGACCGTGACAGGCGTGAAGTGAGCAAGTGAGACCGGCCAGCGTGCAGGCCTGCGGTAATTGTTTGCATATTTATTACTGGAAAAATCGGTTCGCATTTGTGCCGGTAGCGCCCAAATCGCGTTGTAATTTCATCTGGCATCGGCTTGTATCCACCCACCGTGTGGAGATGTGTGGATCGAGCGACGTTTGAGTGTTTAGACTGTCGAGCAAAACTTGCCGGTATCTCAACAGGGAGACTAGCAGCAGTGTGGCAACATTGAGCTGTTTTTCCTAGAAGGTGTAAGGCCTTTCTTTAGTCACGAACCTGATGCTTCGACATCGGCTTGTCCCGGGAACAACTCTTGCTTCGGGGGATCGTCGCAACATCAAACGAGTGCTGGAAGAATGAATTATGTCTTGTACACCCACATACTTGGTGCCGCTATCGGGTCGCTATCAAACATTGCGCAAAAACATGATGTTGACTTATGCGAGCGGCCCATGGAACGCATGCAGACGTACGTTTACGCATTCTCATCACCCTCATTTATCACTTTATATCATCACCTTGAATGTCAAGCGTGTTATCGTGATACTCCTCAATGCCGCTCGTGCTGCGATGGTTTGAGTGTTTCGAAAAACTTAGTAGTTGGCAAGTATGTAAGATGGCGTATTAGTACAGGTTTAATTTGGCTTCCCGTTACATTTTACTCCATGTTCCGTACAGACTAGAAATATGGACCTTAAATAGTACTAATGCTGTGTCGTATCTATCAAATACCAGAAGACCACCAGCATGCCCGGAAGCGGACCATACTTGTGCAGCCAATCGGAAAAAGTCCTCTAGTGTGCCATATTGTCGAAAGTTCTGCGCCGCAGACAGCTCACGAACGAACCCAACTACCGTTTGATTGACAAAGCATTTGGGATCATCGAATTAATAGATAACTTCCTACGGGTTGGACACCTGGGTTTTTGGTAGCGCTTACCACCGTTACTTCCGGTGTGCGTTATTGGAGGCGACGCAATATTTTATGATCCGCTATGAAACTATAATCAACTAACGGGATTGGCTTCGTACCGATTTCGGTCGGGGTGCCCCTTACTCACTTGTCCTCATTAGACGGTTCTATCGGCAAATCCATGAACGAACTTGATGCGGCTCAATTGACCGCTCGAATGACCAACGGGGTTTATTTTCAACCACTTTTCTCTTTATTATTATTTCGCGATATCGGAAGTGATTTTCTTCGAGCAGTTTTTCTCTCCGGCAACAATCACGATTCGACCTGAATGTGTGTTTTTTTTCTTTTCGTTTAGTTTGGTTGAATTGTTAGATCGACGTTCAGCCGCGTGATGTGAACTCTCAGATGGCCGAATGGATTACCTTTTTTTTTCCTCGTCCCCGGAGGGGTGGGTCCGAATGGGACATGACGGTGCAACAATGCAATTTCTAAAATTCGATTAAAGTACACCCTTTCCCCGTTGTGTTGTGTTTGGAACGAAATTGAAAGCCAGTGTTTGGGGTGGAACTATTCATTACGCTGCAATCGGAACATGACCAGCAACGGCACAATTACGCGCGTCCGAGGAGGAAGGGGCTTGGGGAAATGTGGGCCTAACAAAGGACAACATTTGTGGGCCATTTTCATTGCTCACGGTTTCGGTATTGGGTTTGGTATTGATCAACTTTTATGGTTGCATTTTTGGTTTCCTGCATTAATAGATCACGCTTTCAAGGTACTCCCTTCGAATGCGTTGTTTTGATTTTGACCCTAATTTTGATGTTGCACAGGAAGTACAGCATGAATTCTAATTCCCAATGTACTGAGCACTCGGTACAATGTTGTAAATGTACTTTCTTTTCTCATCCAATGCATTTCGTCATCCAGTTATTTATTTCTTTTTTGAAAACCAAAGAAGCACGCGAATAATCGTGCATTTTCCACTCGAAATTATCCTACCTAAATGAGATATATTTTAATGAAGAAACATGATAGTCCTTAAGTCCTAGAAGACGAAGATCCGCTTACTTTTGTTTCTTCAAGTAAAACCTTCACGGCAAATAACCACAAGCGTAAACAGCAAGTCTAGAAAAGTATCTGTTTTCAAAATGGACAAGCGGAGACAACGAGCCTAGGAATCCAAGCCTGTGAGGGTAAGGTTTCGTTAAATACATTGAAAATCAGATTGAATGAGTACAGTGGCCCGTTAATACCCGTTTGCCCGTTTTGCTTTAACAAACACAAGGTAAGAAAACGGTACGATGAGTGATGTAGAGAACAACTAAAATATGCTTTATTGTATCAATTTGGCATTCTGCTGAATGAAATTCACATACAATTTGAACACATCATACAAGTTTGGAATAGGCGTATTCGGGGATCGTGAACACATCATTCCCTTGCCAGTCGAACGGGACACGTTGGTTATTGGCGACGATGCGCCAATCTTCATTCTCACTCGCTACATCACGAAACTGGTCGTTTGAGACGACTGCACATTGGAAGGTGTGCGCAATCGCCATCGTGATGCGATCCTCATAAACTTGGGACTTCGGATTGGGATATTCTTTGCACGGACTTGTTATAAGGAGTCCATTTTGATGTAATGTTCTTAAATATTCTGGCCGATCCCACTGGTTAGTGTACAGGTGAAATTTAGGACATATTGCGTAAATGTTTCGACAATTTTGTGCTACGAAAAAATCGATTGCTTTGGACAACCGTTCCGTCGAAAATCTCGGCAGATGTCGGTTCTTATGGGCCACATTGCATGCGTCGAGAAGAACGATTCGATTTGATGATCTGCCTGCCTGCAGAGCGCCAGGAGTTTTCGCTACTGCTTTTATTGTTTTGTTCGATTTCTTTTGAGACGCTTGCTTCTCTGGACGTTTTACACGATTTATCGTAGATTTTTCTGACTTGGAATTTGGTACGGTCTGGCGCTTGGCTCCCATTTTAACGAATTATTAGTTCCACGCAGTTCGAAACGGCTGATGGATACGTTGAAATAAATCTCAAAGGATACTGCGATCTAAAGACACACCATTAGTACCTTCATTAAGCGGAACATTTTCCTACGCATGCTATGGAAATTCATTTTAATTCACAAGGCCCTGGGCTTACCTGTAAGGGCAAATTATGACACCTTCTGTTTGCGCCCGGTGTTCTCAGATTTGCATAATCAATAAGGCATTTACCGGCCGGTAAGCTGCTATGAGGAACTGTAAAATGTCGGAATCGACCAAAAGAGTTCCATCGATAAGCTTTAAATAAATTATTCATACATGGCAGACATAAACTTGTTTGGAATTCGGTGATTGGACGAGAATTACGACGCTTCCGGTGACATTAGGTTTTTAAAAGAAGTCTCTATTGTGAGTACAAAATGAGATTGACATTTTGTAGTGTTTTGTGTTTTCTAGTCAAACTTGTTTTTAAAATCTATCACAGTCTACACTTGAGTGTTTCTGAGAAAAAGTGTTTGTTTTTGATGATGTCATCAAGAATGTTTTGTAGAGTTTGAGTGCATAGTCCATTTATATTTTACCCATGTTTCATCTACAGCAATCGAAAGTTTGGTATGAGATTTTACTAAGCCAAAAACTTCCAATGAATGTTAATTTACAGTAAAAGACCACATCTAATAAGAGTATAATGGAACAATATGATTTTTGCCAAGCACACTGATTGTTCGATAAACGAATAAACCTGTGGTTTCGGTTAGATCGAACAAAAAGGAGTGCGGAATGGCCTCGAATCTCGATCCGAACTGCGTGACAGAGCAAAGTGAAAGTAAGAATGCGTGCGCTCAAGCAAGCGGTTGCACTCTTCAAGCAACCATTTTATTGACGATGCTTTGGTGAAAATGCCACAAAATCCTCGAACCATCGAAGGTTGTCACCGCTGTTGGCTTCCCGTGGACGGTGGTCCTGCTTGAAGCGGTGCGAAACATAACAACTGCTCCCGGTGTTACGCACGTGAAACCGTCCCAACCGGC
The DNA here is from genome assembly GCF_943734765.1 of Anopheles ziemanni. Classification (NCBI taxonomy): domain Eukaryota; kingdom Metazoa; phylum Arthropoda; class Insecta; order Diptera; family Culicidae; genus Anopheles; species Anopheles ziemanni. Next base: position 22,093,999 of record NC_080706.1, on the reverse strand, counting down.
AATGTCCTTTTATGGGTTTCGGTCGGTTCTGGCGTGGAACTGGAGTACGCGTCGCACTTGTTTATTTTTTTTATCGCTATGCTTATGCTTGCCCTTTTTTCTTCGCTCCACCGTTTGCGATGTCGCTCGATGTTATCGTGATAAGGTGAAGTTAAAATAAATTGATTCAAAAAACCTGAACCAACCGGGTAGCTATGCACAAGGGCTGCACGGTGGGCAGGAGGAAATCATGCCAAACCCTGGAAGACACGTTTAGTTATGTTGAGCACATCTGTTTTGCGACGCTTTCGGTCGCCGACAGACCGAAATCGGATCGAGGACGGGGCCGACGGCGAAAAACAGGTTTTCCTTCAGACATTCCAGAACGAATAACAATCATTCAGGTAACAGCCTATAAGTGGCAGGGCGGGAAACACTGGTGGTCGTGTGATCGGACCATTTTGGCTCATCAATTGATTATTTACGACGGCACAAAAGAACGGCTCCAGGATGACACAAGTCAAACAATTCATCCCAAGAGGTGCGTATACGATGCGTTAAGTATACCTGGGTTTTTTTCTATCGATTATTTTTCGGTTGCCAATAGTAACCATAAAACTAATTTTTCTTCAAAGGAAGTAAGTAGAGCAAGTTTGTGCCAAGAAAATTTATTTATCTTATCAAAAACATTGGGATGTGTTTATATCTAGTGTGCTAATGACACCAAGGTTGCACTACATACAAATGTTCCTTCAACATAGGAGAAGAAAGGTTGAGAAACCTGGAATAGTTTAAGAAAAGTTGAACGTTTCAGTTTAGGGCGAACGAGCCACGAATAATCTTCGACCGGGGGTTTTGCTAAATTCCACAGTTGCGAACTGCAACCGCTAGAATGTGAGAGAATGTGCTTCTTGGCGAAGGAGTACGATAAAAGCAAAGCCTCCGAGAATGTCTAGGAGGCAGCAGGAAAAGAGAGAAAGGAATCTGTTCGTGGCTTGGGTGAAAATTATCGGAAAATTTTCCTGTCGCTCCCTTCGCCGGCGGTGCAGCATAGTGGTGCTCCAAGTTTTATGAATGAATGCAAGAAACTTGTTCGTTTTGTGTCTTCTTGTTTGTATCTCCGAACTGTGAAATGGCTGTCCGCGTGGGGAAGATGCAGTCCGCGGGGCCACGGGGGCTCGCCGTCGAATGCATGCCAAGCGTTAAAACATAAAACGTGACGGAGTTTAAAATTATTCCGTCCGATCCCATCGGAAGCGGTGCAGTAACCGGTTTGTCTGTCACGAAACGGTTTGTTGGCTGGAACTCGACTGGGAGCACGTGAGGGAAAAAGTGGCTTTGCCAGAATGGAGTAAGGTAAAATAAAAACTGGCCGTGGTCCGGGGCGAGCCTTAAGAAACCCAACAGGTTGCTGGATGTCCTTTTTGGTTGCTCAATGCATTATTTATGTGAATCAAGTTTGGTGAAATCGAAAGTGATGTTCAAATGAATAGTGTGGCAAAAAGAGTTTTATGAAATCGCAAAAACCATGAATTGAATTATCGATATTATATCATCCAACCAAAACTAAAAGTTACCTTAAAGTAAGTATATGCAGTACTGAAGCAACATATGCTCACACAAAATCATAAATTAAGATAAAGATTTTTGTTACTACGCCATTTCAGTGTATTTTCATTGAATCTATTTTACAAAAAAAACAAAAACGAAACCACTCTTAACTTTTCAGTCAAGATTGTCAAACTGTGTGGCTTTAAATGGTCGACTAGAAAAATGTCGCTAAATTACTACCTCGTTGTGCGCGATCGCTGAAGGAGCACGCTATGCGCAAACCCATAATTTCTGTCCATCACTTTCTCATAAATTTACCCGCGGCTCCGACAGAAAAGCACGCGAACAGTCACCTTAAAGACGACGTAGAAAAATGGTAAAATATGGGTGAAATCATAATATCAGCCCACAACTCAATTTTCACCTTTCCGTCTGGTCCGTCATGGCGCAGGAGTTGGGTTCGTCGTATGTTCCGGCGACGTTACACGACTTGGCCTCGATGTATTATTGTTGATGTGTTACAAGCACATTATTTCATTCCTATTTCCCCCTGAAGGTCATCCGGAATGCACGTGGATGAAAGTTCGTCCTCTTAAAGCCCTCGCATCGCCTGCTGGAATGCAACACTTTATTCGCCTTCTTCAGTTACGAATTACGATAAATCTCCCCATACCGGCTTGTAGACGAAAGGTGGTGAAGGTGGTGCACGCACGCTTGCCTGGACATTTGTGATTTGTTGTCGTTGATGAGGTGTTCCTGTGCCGGTCCCTGTCCAACACCGTATCCACAGATTCTCCGGTATGAAAAGGGGCTTGGTTGTGACAATATCGTTCCTTTCCTATGCGGCCAGCATGAAAATATTTAAACTGTCAAGCGTTACTCACTCGATCGAAGAGGGTTTCCCTTGGGGACTCGTACTAATTCATACTGAGTTTCAACGAACAGATATTTGCTTCCACTTCATTATCACGTGCAATCTATGTGCAATGCGATTCAGATTGAAAATATATTTAGCAGCACCACCTAGAAGTTGGTTTCATTTTCTGCATCTCTTTTTCTATCTCTTCTTTATAAAAGCGCGAAAAAAAAGAAAAGTCGGGATGGTTTAACATAATTGTCACGTTGGTGTTTCCGCTTGCATTGGTGCCGCATACAAAACGACACGCATATCTATGATGAGCTAACATTTCCGTTGCTATTTGGACGCATCACATAGAACTCCAGACAACAACTCAACTTCATGTAAGAAAATTACTCTTTTCCTAAATCCTATTTGAATGCCTGAAACTACAGATTAAAATTATTATTGATTCTTTCGGGCTTTTGATGTGTGGAGTTCAACTATTGTGGAGTTTCTTTAAATAGTAATTCATTTTTATCTTGCAGCTTAATTGTGTTTCTGGCCTTTGATGGTAGTCACTGTAATAAGAAATAATAAAAAATGTAAAATCCCACTATTGAACATCCTTCACGCCGAATTCGGTAGAATAACATGTATAATAATTAAGAAAATTATTTTTGACCACGAACGTCTGCGGTACGTGTTGGTCAAATGAAAGATCCTACTTGATCCCGTTTGTCTGCCTTCAGGAGACCGGGAAGCAAGGCTGCCGGTTAAACCGACTAAGTGAGGGCAGAATTTGTGCAAAAGTCTGCCGCAGAGATCGCGCTTAGTAAGCTTCGCATATTATGATTATTAATATAAATCTCCTAAGCACTTTATGCATGGATCATTTCGCTTCGGCTCAGCGGGACGCAAGATTTATGGCCTCGAAAGGGCGTCCGTCCAGGCTGCCGGAGTGGTTTGTTGTGCGGATTTCCTTCTTTTTTTCCGCCCTCCTACGAACCACAATGCTTTGCTGCTCAATCTAGTCCAATCTTGCTTGGGTTGAATGCTAATACCGGAGCCAAATACAGAGTAGAGTGTTTTATTTGCTTCACTGAACCCTACCAGGAGGGTGTCGCTGATTCTAATACACATTTTATTGTGCCCGAGATCGGATTTGATTGCTTGAATATGTTGTGTAGCATGACTCGGTTCCGTGGCCCGAAACATATGCCGCACAGACGCCTGCTCCGACGGCGATCCAATAAAGCGTCTACGGTTGGTATGTTGGCTTCAAATTCATGTCTTTTCAGAATAGACCTTAAGGGTTCAAGGACGCTGAGATTAGCATTAGTTTCCGCTGTGAAAGTTGTTTGATTTAAAAAATGATGTCCATTATTAAATTCATTGTCCAATGTTTTATTTTATTGTGTAAAATCTGTGTTTGTTCTACTCTCAATCTAAAATGAATTGATGTTATATTGATCGCAATTTCACTTCAAACGCATAAGCCCATAGTTTTATGGCTTCGATACTTAATTATGATTCACCTGATCGCTAGTCGCACATTCCAACCTTTGCCAATAATCGTCGCCACTGGTCGGAAACAAGTTAAATGCCATAATTACAACGTTTTTCCGTTCACTCCATTACCACGATCCCCTGCCGTTGAGCCCATTTATGAAACATTTCCCTCCAGTACGCAACAACAGAAAGGAAAACCAAAACGGTACCGAGCCTGAAGCCGTCTTCAATCTCATCACGGCCACTTAAAGATCCCGCCTGTGTGCAAAACGAGTCCAGCAGCGAACGAAGTTACCTACCGGTTATGTTTATCATCGCATTGGTTTGTTGCTTTCGCCCGATCGGCCACGAGCTCCAAGTGGGAAAACCATTGCGAACGGCTTAACATTAATTGAAATGCTATCACTTCTTGCCCAATCCCCCTTCCGCGTTGCCCCGCTGCCCTGCTGCCCGAGCCTTTTTTGCAATGTAATTTATAGGTCGTGCCTTTTAGTGCCTCGGCTGCACGATTTTCTGGTTTCGATTGCATCCCGTCCCGTCGGGAACGAAACCACCGGGAGCCCACGGGACCGACGGCGCTGTATCGGCGGGTGTTGCAACGCTTGTTGTCGGCTTTCGGGGATGGTCGGTGGAGAAATATTATCTTGAAATAATTATCGTAATACATTGCTCGCGAAAGGGCTGTAGCAAGAGCACACCAGCAACGGGGGAAATGGGAAAGCGATACCGTTGGTGAACTTGAATTCCGCGATTCCGTTTGCAGCTGGCGCGGAAGGCCACGGTCAGGGGCGACAGCCACTTGCGGGAAGCTACGTCGTAATCAATTAAGCTTCATGATGCTATTGCATCCAATAAATAACTCGTTAAACAACAGAGCGCTGAGCTGGCGGTGGAGGTTAATTTATTATCCTCCGGTTGCCATAGATCAAAACCTCGCCCGCGGGAGTAAGATGCTTGCCGTTTTTAAGTGAGTAGGTTGTAGATTTTCTTTCGCGATTGTTGCAAGCCTTCCGTGCAGGAGGTAGGATAGCTTTTCAATTAGTTCTTCACATTCACCAGGGTGAGTTTTTTTTTATTCATTGCGAAGAGATGATTGAATGGAACATTCGCTAGCGACTGGTTTTGCAATAATCTTTTGTTGTGTGAAAGCAATGGTTGTCTGTTTTCATTAACTTCCTTTCCTGCGTTGATTCACAGGATACTGTTGTTCAATCAAGCACGTCTGGGCTTATGATGCATTTATTGACTTTTCACTCGACCGTTATGAATATGGAAAAAAATCGGGAAACCGGGAAATCTATTGAGTTTAAATTTTTGCCAAAACATATCAATATGTAAAAGTGCAACAAATCAAATCTTCCTTTTAAGCTTTGCATGTTTCTCCCAATGACGTTCACTTTTAACTGCACATTTTTCTTCCATGTTTCGTCCACTTCTCCAATTCGCATGTTCGCACTTCCTTTTGGCAGTTTCATTTGATTAATAAATTATTCTGCCACCAGCTGCTAGCACGCGGACAAGCACCGTACGGTCGGAATCCTGTCCCGTGGTGCTGTATCGGGATACATTGCATGCGCCCCGCTTGCATAACTCACCGTGATGGTCAACCTTAACCATGGCAGGATCAGCGACACGGTGGATAAATCGTGGCCGGGCTCGTGCGGAGCGGAATGATCAAATTTATTGGCTGTCATTCGGCCGGCTTTTTGCTTTCGGCAATGTTGAAGAATTAATTAACCAAAACAGGAGTTTCCAGATTCGAATCCACGGATCGCGTGAACTGTTACCTCCACGGACAACGGTGCTAACGTAGCTAAACATAAAAAAAGAAAATCATAAAGCAAGGCAGCTACCACCACCGCGTTCGAAGCTCGTTAGAGGCAATAAAAAGCGGCGAAAGAAATGGACTGCCGTGTGAAGCGTGTTTGCGTGCCGGCGGTTGTTTGGGGTTTGGTTCGGTTTGCAGGGTTGCGAGATGATTAAATGATATCGACACCGTTTTAATACGTGCCGTTTTTGCTGTTTTTACTTGCCACTAAATTGAATTATGCTTGCGCTTAAACGGCGGGCGAACGTGCGCACCCGGAGGGAAAGCGCCGCAGGGAAAGGTTTTTTCGGTAAAGGTTACGATTTGCACCGATCAAGTGGCTCCGATAAGCGTAAGCATAATGTTTTTTCGGCACGATAGAATGGGGATGGGTGAAAAATGGATTTTAGGACAAATGGTTTTCCTTCGGGAGGGGGAGAGCAATATTGGAGTTAGGATTTATACTCGATGGGATTTTACTTTAGGTACTCCCTGCATTACAGCAGGTCCGGTTTTCCATAAATCGAAACTAAAGCACGTAATTTATTTATTTTTATTATTGTGTTTTTAATCATGGCGTAATCTAAATATTCAAATTCGATAAAAATAATGTTTATACTTTGCGCGTGCTTTGCTGAACCAACGTCAGCCACTTGGTTTCAGTCGGGCAACACATTTTCGTGGCACACTTTCGGTGACACAAATTTTTCCTTCACGCCCTGTTCGATAAAAGAAACACAACCTCTCTCCCAATGGCGCCCTACAGAGACTCTTCGCGCAGGAAAATGGGCACAACAATGGGCAATACTATCGTGTACCGCGTAATGATCCTAACACGCTCGAACTCGGTTCGCTTTGAAATATTGTACACGGGCTGCCGGGTAGAATGCAACACGACACTGCAGTTGCACTCTCAATGGCCCAACGAATGGCACTTTCCCAGCCAATCGGTCGCTCCTACGCTCGTGCGGAAGAAATTAGTTAAGAGCATCACCTACATTTTTCAAGCCACTCTTCGAAAACAACCACAATTTAACGGACCTTGGCTTGGTGTCGTACAAGGAGGGTAAGCCCTTTCGGGTGTACGTACAAGCGGCGAAGGTTTGTGGCTTGTTGTTGGCAACCCTTCCGCCCACCGCCGTTCCCGGGATTCAGTTCTCAAACGAGCAAAGGTTCGTGGTAGTCGTTTCGAATGTTTCAACCACTTTCGAAACCATGTAATCTTCGTATTTGCTGTTCTAACGGTGATTTCATACACTCTTGCATATGAAAGATGGAAAATGCAAATGATACCGTCGAGATCCCATCGACGATGGGCATCGTTTTCGTTTTGTTTTCAGCGAAGGACACTCGAAGCTCAACTCGATGATGAGGGCTGGAGCTGGCTAAAGAGAGTCTTCAGCAGCTTCCGAAGACCACGTTCCATCCATCGTGTCCTAAACATGTTTCCTAACATTTCAAAATTCCAAAACTGGGAAAAGAAACCCATAAGTACGAGAAAGTGTTGTTGGAAACATTTTTTCCTCAACAGAACGCACATTCCTTCCACGGACAAAGTTCACCAAGCGAGTTGAAACATTTAAAAGGCATATAGATACGAATAATGAACCCGTGCCATAATTCATTCCTATTAAGCCTTCGACTAAGTCCCCCCCCCCCATGTACCCTTGGGGAAGCGGCAACACCGACCAGACCAGAGCAGAAATAAAATGGGAATGCTAATTTGTGGTCTATAGCATAAGCTCACCGATGAATTGTGATTCGAAAGCAAACCAAAAGGATTAGGGGAGGGTTTTGCTAAGTTTGCTACATAAATTAAAGTTTGCCGGCGAGCTGGCTTTCGTATAAACTTTTTTTGCCCGCATTGTTCCCTCCCGGAACCCCAGGAGTCGTTTTCTCACTTAAAACCATCGAACCATAGCGCCCGAGTGATTATAATGTTAGGAAAAAATTTTCTGACCGAGATATCAACGATGCGACCCACTTCAGGCCGGACACAGTTTGCCGAAGGTTTCTCGTCCCATGGTTGGCATAGTTTTCTGTTTTAAAGTTTGTTTCATCTTGTGGATAGTTAGAAAATTGGCCGAAAATTAGATGAGAAACCAAACAGTTTCTCTGACAGCACCAGATTAACTCGTATCATCAACAAGGGCCACTGGTGTCCTGTCCATCTGTGTCCTTTCTTTCGTCGAAAACTCGTTTGAATTCGCACAGAAGGGTCTCTTTTTCATGTCTTTCCCTTCACGTCAGGGATGACCATTGGGAAACACGGATCCGAATCACAGCTGGAATCCCTCTGGGGCCACCGTCGGACCGCATGACGCGTACCGGGTAAAGGTGAGGCCACAGAAATGTCAACATTGAGGTGATTATTCAATTTAACTGCCTACCGAACCGTTCGTTGGTGCCCCGGGTGCGTATTGCATTGTGTGTGTGTGTGTGTCTTGTAGTCTGTTTGCCTTCGATCGGCGCAATGCACACCCGCACAATTAGCCGTGCCCCTAAGCGGTTCGATCTGATCTCCGACCCGTTCCGATCGACCTCGCGAACGACGACCCTCAGGGCCTCAATTTGCAGAAGCACTCTCCGCAGGGGGTGGTCGGGAAAGCGTAGCGGAAACCGCCATTGTTACGGATCGCTTCGGGTAATTTATTTGATTTAAAATTTTATTGTCGTTTCACGCTGAGCGCTTCGTCATCGACGGCGCCACCCCGCGGGGTTTACGGGGATCGTCGGCGTCGTCGTCGTTGCTCCGATCCACCGCGAGCCACATTTGGCATTTGTGCAAAATCTAATGGTGGTTTGATGTTGCGAATCGAAACATTCGAGGCCTGGCCTTTCGGTGATCCATTTTCGGCAACGAAGATGCGCTCGATACGCCGGCCTCGATGCAGCTGCCGAGAAGGGTCTTGGGCCGATGGTCGATGATTGAGTTGTGTTTGACTTGTGCGCAGGCATTGTTGAAGTGATTGTCCTCGGCGTCCGGCCGATCCGAGGAAGGAACGATACGGCTGTTTAATTTATTGCTCCAAACATAAAAAGGTGGCGAAAGTGAGCTGTCATGAAAAGGGTCCTTTGAAGGGTTTGGCATACGGGACAAATTGCGCATTGACCATATGGGAGAATTTAACCTTGATGACTAACTGTGTAATGTCGGTTTTACATGTCATCGGTTTTGGAAATTTAGATTTAAAAATAAAGTAATACAGTATTCCAATCAATTTTAAATGCTCTGAAACTTAAGTTCATTTTTCCTTCTTGTAGAAACCTATCTATATTTAATCCGATTACCTGAACTGTTATTTACATATTTTTATTATTTATACAACAGTCTAAAGCCGACTAATCATAGTTTGTTTAACGTCTACATGCCACTCAATGTCCAATTGAAGAGTTAATACCGCAATCAAATGGAACGTTTGACGGTGAAAAATTACAGCAGTAAAGCTTTGTTTTCCATCAAACTCGTCAAATTCCACACTTCAGGTGACCCTCGGGGCGCGAAAGGTTTGTGCTGGAGTCAAATTGGCGCTTTTTTTTTAGTCCAGCTGACAGTAATGTGTGAAAATGATAAACGAAGTCTCCAGCGGGAGGTTGCGCTGGCCGGTCATCAAGCCGTTCGCCTGCAGCTCTTGGCTGGCGTGTTTTTTGTTAACAGAATGTACTCAAACAAGCTACACATCAGTGTGCTAACTGGCAGTTGTTGAGAAATTGAGGTTGTAAAACAACTCTACGATGACAGCATGGACAATGGCCTAGGACCACTACTAATGACATTTTCCCATGCGTTCTTTATCAGTAGGATTTTTTCATTTGAAGAATAAATTTGTTGTTACATGTTTCCAACAAGTCAAATATTGATGAATGTAATGTACAACTTAATATATACCCAAAAATGTTTTTTGTACTCTTTTTTGAACTTCCACCATCTATTTCTTTGGCAATATTTCTTACGTAACAGGAACCAGTTCTTTTTCCTTTTTCATTCCTCAAAACATGAAGTAAAAATAAATAAACATCGCCCGACAAACATCTGCTTGCCTCGGGAGTCAACCTGATTGTTGATTGTTCAATCGTGTTAATGGTGCTTTTGTTTTGACAGCCCTTCGGCAGGCTTCTTGGGGGGGCCTGGTAAGGTATTTTGATTTAAAGTTGCGTTTCTTAAAATAATTATTCTTTCCTACCGATCCAAGTTGTTCATTTGGGTTCATTTCATTTATGCGACACGTATAAATGTAAATTTAGATTGTCAAGAAAACATTGTGTTTGACACAAAATATCGTAGTAAGCAAGCCGAATATTTCAAAAAAGTCGCAAAAAATAGTAAAACAACCCAGAAATCTCTTTTAAAAGCTTTAGATATTAACTACACCAGCAAAACTGAATTTTACGACGTTGATTTAAGTAGTATGTGTGGCGCTTCAAGCAAAAAAAAAGTCTTCAGATAAAAAGCGTCATATTTCAAACCACCTTACTCTGCAATGTAGACTAAAATCGCAGATAAGCCGATACGACAACGTTCTAACCAGATATCTGGTGTCTCGTGTGCGCTCATATCGTGGCTAGCTCCTGGCTTCATCGGTCATTAATTATCCTGAACCGGAATCGAGCCGGCAGGCGAGCTGGCGAACGGTAGCACGGTTGGGCAAACGTGTGACAATCGCTCCAAATTAACATGTCGCAATCCGTGGCTGACCCGGCAACGATTGACTTTAAGTGTCCAACAGAATCAACCCCCGCAGGGGGGACAAGGTAGAGCCCGGAATTTAGTGCGAAACATGTTGGGTGTGAAGAAAAACCTTCCGACACCGGACAGCACGCTAATCACGATCTCGCAGGGCTCTAACCAATGCAAAGTCGTATTAGTGATACCTTGGTAATTAATTGTACGATCGCTTCAACTAGACCACGATGACACACGGGGCTAACAGCGCCTTCCAGAAACGGGGAGGATGGAGAGAGCAGTGATCGCGATAGTACATACAAGGTACAACACCGTAAACTGACCGAGCGCGGATCATTTGCATGTTCTCTGCGGGGTACACTGGTAGCGTTTTTATCTCCCAGATATAGGATAGACTAAAAAAGTGCATGAACCCCCGACGTCGTTGTTTGTCGGTTGCTAAAGTGTATGTTGCTGGACCGCAGCACAAAGTTGGCACCTGTTTTGCACGCCATGATGGACGATAAATCACCTACGATGTGTGTTTGGGGCGCCCCGTTTCTTTACAAAGATCCTTTCGTTTAGACAAGAAAAATCGTTTACAACTTAATTCAAATTCCCTCCTCACGTGATCATATTTCATATGCTGTGCCCTTCTCTTTTCTTTCACAAAATGTTCATGCTCAACAGTTTTATAACAAAAAGAAATCGTTTAAAAGAGTATCAAGAGATCTAGGTGGCTTATTCCGCTTACTTCAGTAGTCGTCTACCACAAAAAAAAAACATAATCATTCACAAAAGCTTGATGTGGATACTGGTCTTCCGAAAATCCCATTCCTTCCGCTTGCTGGAGCCAGTTGAGAATGCCAACCCAAATTCTTCCCAAAAGTCTACATGGAATTCCTAATGGAAAATAAATGTACCCGGCGACGTTTCCTGCCGGGAAGGTTTATTCGTTTATTAGCACCTTCTCACGAGACCCGACCACAGTCGCCTTGCTGTGTGGGCTGGATATACTCTTCTTCGGTACGGTACTTCATTTTGGACCATCACATAATCTACAGTACACAGTCCCCACGAATCTCGAAAGGGCACCCTTTCGGTTGGATGAGAAAGGTTACCCTGTAAAGCTCTGCCACTTAAGCCACTCATAATAAACACCTATGCACGCGAGGCGACTCATAATTGTAATGGCAACTGTTCCGTGTAGCTGAAATGAAACGTCCTACCGACGAGCCGTTGTCCATTTATGTGATTTTTTATTTCTGAGCTAGTAAATTATAATGGTCGTTTTGCTTCTTTGCGACCCATTTGTTGTTGCGAATGAAGGATTAGAGGTTTTGAACGTCGTACGCCCAAGCGGTTTCTGGTCATGTTGTTACTCGCTTTTAAATCCTCTTGTAGCACGGAGTGCTTCACCCGAAGGCTGGCGAATGTTTTTCGCGATGACTGTCTCCACATTAAACCGTCCGATAAATGTCAACGACACGGATATCCTCGAGCGTCTCGACGGGTTGGGTGGTTTATTTCTTCCGAGTTTCGATTTCCACCAATACAATGCTCGTCCTTCCATCGGCAGTGCTTCATTTCCCACGAAAAGTAGGCCAACTCCTGCCACTGAGTGTGTCGTTAAGTTCTTTCTGTTAAATCGATTACTAAACGGAAGAACCGGTCGACTCGATGAGTGTGCAAAGAACAATTTCCCGCATGGGAGGTTATTTTGGTAGCTCGATCAGGTCGCCGGTTCGGTTGACTTTATTTGAAAATGCGCCAAGGAAGCGGAATCACATGTGGCTAAAAGCTCCCGATGGTGGGTAGGACACAAACAGAAACCACCCAGCGCTCACATGCTGCTCCCCCGGGGCTAAGGTGTTTCGTGTAATAATAGCCTATCAAATATCAATTTCCTTTGCGGACGGAGCCTCGATTTAGGTCCGAACCGAACATAAATCATAATCCGCCTTTCCGGCCGGTGACCTGGGACATCGAAATCTGAAGCACGGTTCGCGGCACGGTTGTAACGTTTGCTCGAAGGGGAAATCGTATAAATTATAGCTCCAACCGCGTCTCAAAGTTTTGAACGGAGCGTTTGGGGAGTAAATTCTGTACATTGTTGCACCTATTGACATCGCTGGGTACGCTAATTGAAGGAGTTTAGACCGACCGAAACCCCTGAGAGCGGGCAGCGGAAGCTTAAGGTGTCCACGATAATCGGCTTTGGGGTTGGATTTCTAAAGGCCAATTTTGGGAGCTTGTGCAAGATTCCCACCGCGTTCGGTTTCAGAAGCCTCGATTGGGGGGTTTTGAGAATTTATGTTTTCCCCAAAGACGAGACCTCGGTCGGGGACTACCAATCCTATTTCGTGGATACTTTTCACACCCGTTTGATTCTTCACACATCCTTCACGGGAGGGTGGAAGTAAAGGTGCTGTATGCTTTCCGTCCTGATTATGACCATCACACACTTGATGTGAATTTTGGCACACCTGGAGCCCTTTCGAATAAACGTATTCAATCCCTTGGACCAGCAGGTAAGGGAAGGCAATAAATTCAATCATAAAACAAATGGTACTCTTTGTGTATGCATAGTTCTGGGAAACACGTCGAACCTTCTACCATATTTTATTGTTGGAAGCAAAGGTTAATTTGAATAAATTGCTGATAAAGATAAATCATTGCTATTTGCTGCAACTTATATGTTTTTATGATCCTTGTTATGTTTTGTTAACATTCAATCAGGTGGGTTTGTAAAAGAGGGATCTATAATGGCACAAATTCAATAATTCCAGCAATTGTGTTAGGAAGTTTTGGGGTTACTTTAACTACTAAAATTCTTTGCAGGAAGTAAGATTCTTTTTATTTATTTTTTCTCTGTGGAAAAGAGTGGATCACTTACAACCACAGCGGGAACGGAAGTGAGTAAAATGCCATTGCACAAATTTCTCAACCAGTGCCAGCAATTTCTCACCGGTAGCCCTTTCTTCCTGCTGACCCAGTTCTCAGCAGCATCGATTCTGCCACTACGCCGCTTCGGTGTGCCAGTACTTCCGCAGTGCGAGGCTTTGCATATGGTCCATGAAAAATTACGATTCCAGACGAGAACTTCCAGCCGAACCGCAGTCCCGGGAACGTGCTCCGTGGCGGCCCCGACTCGATAATTTGTTATATCTGTTTGCAGCCATTGCGAGTTGCAGCGGTAGCAAACCGGGCCACAAGCATAAGGGCGGTAGCATCGGCGCTCCCCTTCAGAAACATGGGAAGGAGCATGGCAGCGGACGAATGTTTGCATTCCACGAACACCACACACGAACGTACCGCCAGTCGTCTGGAGCGTTAATGTTTTTATGCTTTAACCCGTCGAATCGGTTAAATAACACACACCACGCACGGTGATGGGAGGCAGCGAAGAAAACCGGAGCAGCATCCGAACTGAAACACATGTTTTTGCTGGAAATTTACGTCTTCTTCCGCCTCTCCCCCGCACTGGTGCCCGGGCGGTCGGCCATCGATGGGTATCCAAGCCGGGCGGCAATGTAGTCCTCGCTGTGGGACTGGGCTGGCCGATTGCAATCTCACCGGAAAAGTGTCCAGCACTTGCGACTTATCTCGCGGCCGCCCGGGCGTCCGATCGGTAAAACCACCCTCGATCAAATGCGCAACTGCCCGGGCGGTCGGCCATCGATGGGTATCCAAGCCGGGCGGCAATGTAGTCCTCGCTGTGGGACTGGGCTGGCCGATTGCAATCTCACCGGAAAAGTGTCCAGCACTTGCGACTTATCTCGCGGCCGCCCGGGCGTCCGATCGGTAAAACCACCCTCGATCAAATGCGCAACTGCCCTGCGCGCCGAGTTAATTATGCGTCGGTGGCGTACAACGACGCATCTTGTCTGTGGTTGAGTAAACAAAGAATTTGTTTTATGGACTTGTTGGAGGACGGGATGGTACGTTCCGGGATGGGAGCGTATTAGATGAAAACGCTGACTCTTGGGCGGAGAAGCTGTTTAATTGGAACAGTTTGCCCTAAAAACACAGAAAAATGAGCTCCCACTTCGGGCACCCGCGCTGCCGTGTTGTGATGTTTTGGATCGTATGGCAACGATTCCGGGAATTGCATAATCGGTTGCATTGCACAGTTCGACGTTGTGCTACCGCAACCGGCGTGCAGCTGTTGGTTTCGTCATCAAGATATTGCAGATATACCGATGGAAATAAAAATGCCTTAGAACCTTTCTTCTGGGTTGGTAGCAGAAAGGCAAACAATTTAATTCTTGTTTTGAAATCGATATATGATTTAATATTGGACAAATACCCAGCTAACCTAAGAAAGCTAAGTCTAAAATTGTTCATCTCTCGCACTACGAGCGGCCCTTCAGAAGGTATCTGGATGAGGGCTAGCGATCTCGGCCTGTCACTGCATTTTCAATTGAACGCCAATCGCTTCCCCATCATTAGTGACGCTCGATCGCGTTTCAATGTTGGTTAGATTTGCGGTCGGATCATTAACCCATCGAGGGTGGACCACCGTGGAGCTCATGGCAGAGTCCATCAGTCGCAACACGCGGGACCATCAAACCCTTCGTTCGTCTCGCTTGTTTATGGTTGTTTCGCATGCACAACACGGCGAACACGTGAAGCCCTAGCGCTGGAAGGGAATGACCACCGGAACAGACAGACCGAGCTGCACCGGTTGATAGACACATTTTGTCACCGATTCTGTAAGGTTCTAAATTGAGCTGGAAGGTCACCACCGGTAACGCCTACCACCTAGTCGCAGTAACATCGGGCCCGCTCGGCCACCCAGTCGACCCAGTCTAGCGTTCCAATTATGGGTTACCCTCCAGGGGGCCTCAATTACTCATTAGTTAATTGATGTTGATAGAAAAATACCACGTTGGGGCCACCCCCCATTCGAATTTGCTGGCCACCGGAGAGCTGTGATGAAACGTGCGTTTGCCTCCATTATGAATCATTAGCAAAAATAATTGCAACTTGCGGCCCTAGATTGGGCCAAATTAGTACGTTTAAATACTTCAATCTGGCCGAAGGGCGAAGTTGATGATTACAGCGAAAATGAAGAGCCAAATTCAATCTCTTTCGATATAAAATCTGTGCCACAATTCAACACGCCTCCTCGTAATTCCACAACGAAGCAGGAAAACCTGTGTAGCGAACTAAATTTTACTTTCCATCGATGGCTATCATCGGTGCATGCAATTTATTATCCTCAATTTTCTTTTATTCATAACCTTTTAGCGCACGGCAAAGACAGATAGGAATCTTTATACTTTGCCCCAAACCATCCCGGCGACATTAATTCATCCTGCAGTAATCGATGCTCTAAATTTGGCATCATGATTTCTGTATGTAAAAATGAATGAATTCCCTCATTCGCGAGCGGGTGCGTTTGGGTTTTCGGACTCAGACTGCACCCACCTTCGCTCGGTATAAAATGCACTGCAACATTATCGGTGCATGGTAAATATAATGGAGCCAGTTAAGTTATCGTGCATCGAAAAGGCAGCCCACGCATGATGCTTTGTTTGCTCTGCAGATCGCGATAGAGAAAACCCACGATGACCGAGAGGAGGTTAATGTCTTCCGTTGATCTCAGCACCCTTTGCTTATTTGAACGGTTTTCTGAAACTGCCATAGTGGAGAATTTTTATTACAATTTGTTTTTTAATTTAACCGAGTCCAAAAGAAATAAACAACTTCTTTGATTTGTTTTGATCGTTGTACGGATGAAAATGAGAATGTTAATCAACTGGAACAATGTTGATTTCAGTAAAATTAATATTGCCCTGGGAGACTTCTTGTTTAAGATGCAAAATGCGTGGAATTTGTTAAGATGTAGTTTTCTCTTGTTTTTTTTTTTTTTTGTTATTTATTGCTCCCCAATATCTCACTGACATCGTAACCAACCAAGCGTTGAAGTCGTTGGTTTGCCATGTGACTGGAATCAATTATAAACGCAATAAATTGTGCATTCGATTCCGACACATGCACCCACGGGTGAGAGATATTGCATTTCCTGTTCCAGTAGCTGGCCGCCGGCACATCTGCAACTGCCACCGCCGAAAACTGAAATCGAGAGCTGCCAGAAGTGAAAGAAACGGGGAAAAAACACGATCCAAACCAGAAACATACCGCTTAAAAGTGAAAACCACTTAACACCCTCCGGTTCCCGGAGCAGCGACCGAATGTTCGAAATTGGCTTTGATAGATGCGCATTTAATGTGCAAGTAATTTGTTCTCCGTTCCTTTGTAGCACATTTATGGTTTATCCGTTTGCATGCGATGGGCCATGGTTGTTTCGCTTTGTTTTTGTGTTGGCCAAAGTTTCTTGTTGCTGCGCGGCCGCAGATCTGTTTTATTTCTTGCTCCATTTTTCACGCTTTTCGCCACCGATCACTGTCAGGCGGACGTGTGAATATTTATTTCAACCAAGATGAGACCTTTAGGGGGGTTTTGTTGTGGTCCTCGTACGATGAAGGATGCCGGTGGTTTTGAAGGTTAATCTTGATGATGTAGCTGGTAGAACGCAGAAGAATTACATCCTGCAATGTTTGCTTGGTTGAAAATATTGGAGTTGTTGAACGAAATTGTTAAAATAGGCGACATAAAAGTAAAATAAATAATTTCAAACGAATATTGGAATTAAAAATTGGTTAAAAGGATTTTGTTGCAGTACTACATATTTCCCCAATTAATATTAAAACAACGAAGTATTAAATGTGTGTACCATCAATCTCAAATGTATTCACACATGGATGGTTTCAATTTCAACTCCCTTAATGGAAAGCTGCACATCGGGCCGCCGGGAACAGCATCCTACGCAAATACCAGAGCTTTTGTTCGGGGGCACAACCGAATAGCAACACTACTCTGAACCTCTTCAGCATTCAAAGCGCTGTTGCAACGCTCTTCAGATGCAACCGTTCGGTTGAAGTTTCCATTCAAACGATCCATGCATAAAAGCATCGAATCGACAAAGCGTCTCCGGAACGGAACTTTCTCCAACCCACGTGCGATGTCGTACCGCCCTTCACGCCCCATCGTGCCTAGTGGGCCTAGTACAATGAAAGGTATTGACAGTAAAAGTCAATCCGCACCGTGTCGGGCTATTGATTTGAAGTTGTTTTTGTCAGGGCTCTGGAAGGAACGTTTTCGAAAATTGCAATCGAATGTCGAACGACGACTCGATCAAGCTGCATCTATCTTAGCTGAGGGATGGTTTTTTATATGGCTTGGATCTAGCTTTTCCAATGGATCAACAGAGTGGATAACAAAGGTACAGCTAAGATAGGGATGAATTCGCGGACCTGTGAACATTATACTCCTATGGGTTATAGATACCTTTTAGCAAGCAAAGTTTAATGAGAACCGTCCAGGGAAACGTCCAAAAAGACATGTAGAAACTATTCTTGAAAATACACAATACTAAACGATGCATTTCACATGAAGCAATATCTCTGAAATCCACTGCAATAGTCTAAATTCTCAACGGCGACGTGCTTGTTGCTGCTTGAAATCCCCTTTGGAGCCGCGCCGCCAGTGACAAATGACTACAAATAACTCTTCCAAAGCCTAGCCTAGCCTGTGGTGGATCAGCCCAGCAGCCACCCGATGCCAAATGTGCTTGTAATGTACATGCACGTACGTTGTATCTTCACGATGCGGGAAACGACGATGCGTTCGGTGGGAGCTCGGAGCCCTCGGGCCAACTCCAGCGCGGACACGACGGCCCGCGGGAATTGGAATGGACATTAGACATAAGGAAAAACAAATGGCAGTGGAAATGCAAATGTTCGAACGAGATGGCGGAAGGCTACGGAAGAAATGGATGCTAGATGTCGAGTGATGCCAGTGACAAGTTCGGTACGGAGCGAGTATCGGTTTTGTCGGGCCGATGGATGGTGTATCAGTTTTTGTTTGCTTTCCATTGCTGAATGCAACAATGTGCATGCCCTCGCGAGGTGTAGCCCGATTTGTTTTGCCAATAGATCTTTTGAGGCGTTGTCAAGAAAACAGAATCCATGAATACGTACTTTTCGCATGCTTGCTTCGAGTACTATTGGAAAAACATAAGCCAAGAAGGTGGCACGAGATGACATAACAAGTAGAGTACACTGCGTCCCAAAATGATAGCCTCACCCAGTTTTTTCACTCATATGCTATTTTAAATGATCGCAAGGTAAAATAAACGACAGAAACATATTTCTCAATCTAAAAGAAATGTGTTTCACTTCTAATTTATCAGAAAAAAGAATTTAATTATAACATTTTGGTCAAAAAATTAAAAAATGGAGTGTCCCATAATGATAGCCTCACTTCAAAAATCATTCAAATTAACAAAGCAACCCAGTTCCTAGCCACGTTATCAGTTGCCAAAAGTAATTTTTAAGTTCTCTTACTTTAATTTGTAATTTAATTTGAACATTGGAAGCAAAAAACAACTCCAGGAACGAGAAAAAAGTCAAATTGATGCTTATCGCTTTAATGGCAAGTCAAATCATGAGATTGGTGTGCTAATAAATAGATTTAAGGGGGGCTAGTTATATGGGCAGTTGATATGGGCTTCAGAAGTCTCCTGGTCGTCTTCAAAATCTTTCCTCGCGTGATAATCGGAAGATTTTTTAAGTTGCTTTCAATGCAACCAAAGGTTGCCGTAGAACAACAAACGAATTCTGGTTGAATGTGTACAAAAATGCTGTGTTGCGAGCTTTGAATTCATGTTCTGATATTGTAAGAGAGTCCATGAAGAAAGTTTCTGCCCTCAAACTTCACCAAAAAGTCGCTAGATTGGAGTTTGCTACAGAACATATGACATGGAAGAATGAGTGGAGAAACGTAAGTTGTCCGTTTGCAGTCTTGTTCAGATTTTAAATTATTAATTTATGTTAGGTGGATTATATTGATTAAAAAAAGTTAAATATTGATGGATCGGATAGTTACATCCATTACTGGCGAGATTTGAGACGATAGCACGATTTTTCTATCGTATCAATTTTGAAGGTGTTTCGGTCATGATTTGGGCTGCGTTCAGCGGTCATAGTAGAAGTGAATTGGCTCTTGTACCAACACGTATGAACAGCGATATGTTTATCGACATCCTGGCGAATCATTTGAAGCCTTATCTGAAAAATCACAACACCCAACAGCTCATTTTTAAGCAATAAAATGCTGCCGGGCACGCCCGCAAGACAACAAGAACTCACCTTGTACGGTCGGATATCAAAACAATGTCTTAGCCAGCCGTTTCCCCAGACCTTAATCCAATGGAAAATATTTGTGGAAGGCTAGTTCAAGAGATTTATGAAGATGGGAGACATTACGAGACCATATAGGAGCTTAAACTTGCTATCCGAACTGCTTGGCGTTCCTTATCAGTAAATACGTTAGAAAAATTATCGGAGAGCATACCATCAAGCATTTTCCAAGCAATAAATCGTAATGGAGAACCAACTGATAACTAAATCATGACTTTTTAATCTATTTATGCTATTTTTGTTGATAATTCGATCAAAATCCTAAGTGAGGCTATCATTTTGGGACACCACAGATTTTAGTTTTTTGTACCGAAAGGGATTGTTCATTCGTTTTTTTCAACAATATTTATGCAAAGTAGTCAGTGTATACTTACAAATATTTGTGTATTTTTTGAAAAAAAATATATGCTCGGTATTCGCCCTGCACAGAAAAAACTAGGTGAGGCTATCATTTTGGGACGCAGTGTATGTAGGAAAGTTATTTTTCCTATCTCTATATAAACATTTTACAAAATCTAACAGTACAGAACATAGCTAGACCGTCTTCCCTAGTATGTACGTGCCTTCTTTTGTTAGGTGGTAAAGCTAAACAAATTCTTTGTCGTGGGGAAACTCAAGTCCAACGCCATATCAGCTGCCCTCCACAGTCGGCAATCGCAATCAGTATCCGTTAAGCTGGGCATGCATGTTGAAACGTGATGATGGTCGACGGTATAGAATTGGATTTATTGACAGCATGCATCTGCCATAGAGTGGAGAAAAGGTGGGAGACACAGTGAAAGAAAGCTCGAAAGTTTTCCTGACTCTCGAGTCCCGGGATAAAGCTGCCCACAAACGGTATTTGCACGTTTGAGGCACATATTTATCCACATTTCGCGCATTAGTGATGGGACGCTTGACAACGTCTTTGGCCACACTCGATCAGCGGTGTTGCCGGTGGTCGTTTTAGGCGCAGATAGGTGTTGACTTTGGATGCAAAATAAGCCAGTTTAAGAGCGAACGTCGAAAGCACTCATGCATCTTGCAATAAGCCAGGTATTATTCAAACCATGAATAGTGGTAATGCCATCGTTTGGATCAGTACAGCACCCACATGCAATATTGTTGCTATTATTTTTACCGTCTGAAACATATCCAATAATATTTGTATATTGACAACAAAATACTGATGACATTGTGTCAACTTACTTATCCGAACATGCATTGAAAATTAGTTGATTTATAAAACTAATTAAAAAAGGTTTATGTTGTTGTTGTTTATAATAAATATTTCGTTGGAAAAACTACGATGAAAGCAGACACATGTGGAGCGATACGAAACTAGCTTTAGGGGTTGGTGTCAGGCAAAGGAAATCGAATCTCAACTTGAATAATCCGTTCATTTCGTTTTGTCTCAGTTCTCGCATTGCTTCAGGATCTCTTTTCCATTAATCCATCTTTTTCCTTTTATCTCATTTCAGATCCCTTCAGGGCGTTGATGGACTTCAAACACACAGTATTACCGGCACCGGAGCAGAGTCTCCCCGGCGCAACGTTACGTTCCAGATGAAAGTGACATTGAAATGGGAAATTGAAGCAGTTACATTGTGGGCGCGTGAACGGATGAGCACAAGCTCCGAACAATGAAACGCCACAAAGCAGCCGTGCATCATGTGCATTCCAAGAAGACTCGCAGTGTCGTGTGTAGTGTAGGTGCTTTATTCGCGCGCGATAGACTGAGTGCTTGCTAGTGTCTGTAGTAATCTAAGTGCAGTGGTGGCAACCCCTAACACCACCGTAAGATGCCGTGGGGTTGCCTCTGTTCAAAGGAGAAAAAACGGCCCCAAATAAGTAGTCCCATACTGAGCGTAAGTACTCTTCTTGACTGCTTCCGGACGGAGATGCGCGGACGGATGTTTATAGTTGTATAGAGTGGCTGTACAGTGAACATGTTTATAATTTCTTATGATGTGCTATAACGTGATATCTTCGAAGGAATGGAAAGATAATTGGCACAATTATAAATTGTCTTATTTTATACAGGAAAACTTCTACATAGTTATGGAGTGTTTATAATTTGAAACTATTTTACACAAGGCCATTTTTATGTTATTTAATTATATAGCCCACAATAATTAATTAATCCATTCTGCAAACAGAATTCATGCGATACTTGCGCCTGCATTTTGTGTTTCTTCTCATGAGAAACTCTGCAGCAAAGGTCTGTACCAATAAAGTCGAATCCCTCAGCCCTTAAACGTACTTCTTTTCCACGGGAATCTGCGAAGGGAATATCGATGCAATTCCAACCCCTCCCCCAACGCGCGCGGGGCGTATACGCCGGAATGACGCTGAAATGAAAATGACAGGCACTGCAATTTTCATTCACAACAGTCATCCATTCACGGAGTTGTCATGCAATCGCTGGCACAGCCTTACATTTTTGCCGGTGGTGTAATGGCTGACCTAGATTTAGTGTCTGGCGGTTTTTCGTCGACAAAAAATCGCTGTGGATCCGCTCAAAGTTGGATGAAGCAGCGGGCCGGAAAGGATGTAAATCACGGTTTTTCTTTGTTTTGGATCCTTGGCGGATAATTAACAGTCTTTCGAACGCACGGCCACTCCAAGGAGGAAGTTCTTTGGGGCATCAAGAAGGCAGCTGGATGGAAAGCGAAACGCCCAGCACGATGGAGGACGTTAATTAAATCAATTGAAAATTTAATTTGGTAAAGGAATTACCATCGAGGAGTAAGTCTGTAAGTGGGCTAAACATCCATAAAAATTTAATTTCATCTGGGACAAGTTTATATAATTAGCAAGATAAAAAATTGGGATATTTATTTGGCAGTATTTTGAAGCAGCAATTATTGAAATTTATGCATCATAAATTTCCGTTTTGTATTCTCAGAGAGCTAATACTGAAAAGTAATGTTTTGTGGTATGTTTATCAACATATTTGGGTACAATATTTCACTTAGAGTTAGCAAGATTTCATAAGTAAGTACATAGTAAAATGCAACAGACTTGCACTTCAAACGTACCCGCTTTCGGATCACCGTTTCCCTGGATTCGTAACTGCCACCAGTGAATTATTGCTTTTCGCTCATTCCGAACCATGGAACTAGTTTAAGTCCTCGTACAAACGCACTTCATGCATCTTTAGCAGTCTTGTGGGATATGGACCATTTTCATGTGGTTTCCGCTCTGACGCCGCCATAAAGATGACGTTCGTAATCCATGCGGCCATAAGTTCTTCACCGGAGCTAATCTCACACGAGTATATAATTGTGCGGTTAGCTTCTCTATCATTGGCCGAAAGGAATTGCACACTTAAGCTGCGATTATCTGACCGGGTTCTTTCGTAGACCGAAGAGAGTACGCATGTTTCACGGGGATAGAGTGTCCCGAGATTATCCGATGTCCAGCGGCACACGGTGTGGTTTTTCTATCGTTCGCTTCGATCGCAAATCAATACATCATCGGTACACGCCGACGGCTGCATCGGATCGTTATCCCATTTTTCACCAACCGATAGACACGGAACGCCACGGACGAGTCTCGCTGGTGCTCAAGATACGGTTTGCTTGCGTTGCATATCACCGCACGGTGTTTTTGCCAGCCCCGGTATTCAATAACACCCAGCGTGAAGCCAATCGGAGCTATCGGGGGTACGCAAACCCGACCTAAAATCCGACCACAAATGCCGCAAATTTCAACGCCAATTCTTTCGTCTTTCGCTTGCACACGAAGGGAACGAATGGCCGGTTTTGCTGAAAGGTTCGCGTGAGCATGGAACCCACTGGTGGTCGAAAAATTTACGAGATCTGAATTCCGTTTATTGCCGTTCAAGTGGCGAATGTTTTGTCTAAACGCCACGGGCGGTGTAATATAGGTTGGCTGGCGAAAATTACAAATCATCCAAGTGAAATGTCGGAAGGTCGCTTTTCTTTTTTGAAGTTGCAATTTGTTGAAATCTTATGCAAAGTATAATCTATATTTGAATTACAAAACATTTTTTGTATTACGTTTTCTTTAACGTACGTTTAAAAACGTACGTTTTTTTTTCCCAACCTAAAAAAAGGGAAATCAGAATACAATTTATTGCAGCCGATTGTACATCGCTACGAACTAACGAAATGAACTCATCTTATTACTCCATCAAATCGATGGTTGGTTCCTTATCTCATTGAACTTTAATAATATTCAAACATGTGCATGCTTCGCGTTTGCTTGTTTATTTTCATTAGGACTTGTCCGTGCGCATGTTTGATATTCAAAGATGAAAGTAAAAAATAGTTGGTCAGACAAGCATAAAAACATCAAATGAAAGGATTTTTATTACGCTGTGGATTAGAAAAAAACGAGACGCTAAGTTATTAGTGCCATGCATAGTTTATGAAACAGATTTAGACTAGTGATTACTTGTTTGCTCGCAATTCTTCCGTCGATAGTTTATTACCATTAGATGGCTTTGAAAACTTCAAACTGACACAATTTCCTGGCGCTTTCGATTTACAGTTAATTTGACTGGTAAATTTCTTCACTCCACATCAAACAAATTGAAATCAGTTACGATTCGACGACCATTTTCAACATCTTGCAACGCTGGTGCTGTGTCCTCTTTACGACGGGTTTATGGAGGGGTTCTTTTTTTGACATTAAAGATGCCGGAAAGTTTGGCCAGACTTAACAAATCCCATTTCACGAGCACCGTATAACCTTGCAAAGTGATCACGAAACCGAACGCACGAACCGACCGGGTAACCATGAGCGATTATGGAAAACTCAATTAGTCTTAGCGTTTTATCTCCTCTCCGATCTTTCATCGTGCCATCCATCCAATACCCGTCCCCCCAGCCCTTCCCTCACACACCAGCACACACACATCGCCCTTTAATTGACCGACCCGAGTCGCTTCCTTTCGCGGAGCAGATGTTACGTCGAAACTGCCGCACCCGGAAACCGTGGGCCCCAAAAGTCATTAACTTGGCGCAACGGCGAGCGGCGTTTGGCAAAACAAAGCTGTCCAAAGTATTTTCTCACCCCGGCTGGAGGTCGGTTCCGCCCGTGCACCTCGCGCTCGCCTCGCTATATCGAGAAAAAAAACGGTACACTTTCGTTCTCCGAGCTGTCAAAAGAATCCTGCCGGGGATGGCCGGGATTAGCTGTCCGGTTCCGTCGAAATGTTGCGTACGCGTACCTCGAAATGGGTGCGGGTTTTAAGTTTCCAGCCGAAAATGTGTAATTGCATAAGCACTGATGCATCAAATCGCAGTGCATCGGTGCGTGCGGGAGGGGGAAAGAAAATGGTCCACAGCCCTCGCCCATGGAAACTAGGAAGAAGGAAACGGCTCTCGTGCTCGAAAAGGGAAAAGTAAATATTTACCCACCCGGTGTAGTTTACCGCGAAAAGGGAAAAAAGTATCAATTATCAGCCCCACGGCTTCTATTAAATCCATCAGTTAAACGCTACTTCGAGGTGCGTAGGTGTACACGTCCCCCTCGTTGGGGAAAAGTGAAAACGGTAGCAACTGGGTTTGTGTGTTCTCTTGACTTTCGGTGAACGTTCTTTTCCGGGTCACGTGTGATTTTATTGTATCAGCTGAGTGAGCGGGGCAGGGCGCGAAACGGAAACGAACGGTGACGAAAGATTTACACTACCTCTTACGACGGCCGATGAAATAAGAACCAACGCGCAGCCATCGAGCCGGCGAAAGCGAAAGCGAGTCTAGGGCTGGGCGAGCGAAAAGAAAACAGACCGAAAAAACAAAACAACCCTGTCCGTGTGGGAGCTGGCACCCCGAGCGTGGTTTGATAGGGCGAACACAATGAATCCGGCAGTAAGATTATTGTCACTGTCACAAAAACGCTGTCAAATCACTTAAACTCAATTTATGCTAGCACACCACAAATCAATAAAAACATTGCCGAGCCCATTAAGTATGATGGATATTCAATATGGAGAGCGAAGCGTTTGCGCAATCCCGCATCTGTGGCAGGCTTAGGACTCATCCGGCCGGTCGTAAAACGCAATCGGTTCAAGTTAGACGATCAATCTACGAATGCTGATGGTGTTTCATTAGAATTATGGGGAAAAGTTTACGAAAATGGGGTTTCTTTTTTGTTGTTGCATTTCTAACGGTTTCCCACTCCCTTAAGAATTTTTGCAGTCTATTATTCCTTTGCTTATGGTTTTTATTTTAACTGGCTGTGCGACAGACATGAACGTTTGGTTTTTGGGTTCAATGTTTTTAAATGTTTCTACTAATTAAAAAACAGATTTCCATAAATATATTTAAACCTTTTTTTTTTTAAATCAAATCGTGTCGGGAAATCTGTGCTTCCGCGTCGATTTATCCAACACGAACATTGGCTTCATATACAGTTCGTATATTGAACCTCTCATCGTGGTTTTTAAGGTTCTTGTTTGATTGTTTAATTTTTCCACAAACATATTTCTACAAAATTAGTTGTGTTGGAGTCTAAAGAATTGTATATGTATACTTTTATCACTAAAAAACAAAAATTGTCCTTTTAAAAGGAAAATCATTCCGGTTTCGGGGAGTGAAAGTTTCCAAAACGTGTCAGAAAACACAATTTAGTGTAGACTCGTATGTTAGTGTGTTTTATTTGTTTTCGATATTTGTTTTTTTGTCATGTGAACCTCCATACCCGGGTCGGAAAACTTTTTAATCACTGTGTACCGAACGGTCTACTAGTTGCCATACACATTCAAGTGCCCATAAATCTCCATTTCCAATCGTTCGATGTCTGATTATCGTCCACGGGGACGGACTCGTACGACGTTGGCATACGCATACTTTATGCTGGAGAGGCTCCGAACCCCAAAACCAAAGCGCTCGTTGACCGGTCAAACATCGAGGACATCGGACCGTGCTATCGTGCCTCCTACCCCCACTGGCTGCAATCTGTTTCTGTTGGAAATTTACGACCAGCAGCAATTTTTCTGGCCAACGATTGCCTTCCTCCTTTCCTGTCTGCTCTCTTTCTCTTGGCCGACTTCGAGGGAATGTGCAAACGTGAATTCATACCACACACAATCGGCAGAACGCTTCCACAGGATTTGTGGGGAGGAATAAACGGCAAGAAACCGATTCCCTGATGCAGCGGCGGATTATGACAATGATGAAGATGATGCTGGAAACCACGATTGGTGGGGTAAAGGAGAGAAATAGGGAGAGAGATAGGGATAGATTTATGACAATCGGACAGAGATTAATCCACATCTACGGACTGTATTTCGCAATTCCCTTTGGTTCCAGTTTGCAACTTTTAGTCATGGTGTTGACATTTTGACACAGAAGTCCATGGAATTACATTTATTAGCGCGATGGTTTTGCAACCAAAATAGACTGACCCAATTTCTTCATTACCGTTTCCATTGCAGCCGGAGGATTGTCAGAAGCTCCAGTTGCTTCCCGCCGCTAGACGTCCATTGCTATCGGCCGCGGAGAAACTAGAGGAGCGCCTTCTTCCACCGAATTCCGGTGCCGGCGGTGAGTTCGACAACGAGAGCAGTGAAGAGACGCAACCACCGAGCGATGCTGGCCGCGACCGACTGCAGCAGCAGCTGCTGCAGAAATCGAAGCTCAAGTCCTCCAACCTCAAGAGCACAACCTACACCCGCAACACCGAGAACGACAAGCTAACGCGCCATCTGAACACCGTCAAGTTCAGCTTCGATGAACCGCACCGAATCCCGATCGACCAGCAGCAGCAGCACAATGAATCTGCCAAACCACCGGATCGTAACGAACCTCCTCCCAAGCCAGACCGTAAGACGACGACGACTACGACGGCGATACCAAAGGTCGTAGTAAAAGCACCGGAAGCAACCGGCATCGGTGACAACGGAAACCAACCCAACATCGGTAGGGACGATGTTGATTGCAACGGCAACGGGAACTATGATGTGGTGCCGTCGATTAAAATCAGTGACGATTCCGGCAAGGACGAGCTGCAACCGTCGGTCGATGAGAACAAGAACGAAATCATCGTCGGGGCGGTGGGCAGCGACAGCGGCATCCCGTTCATCGACGAGGATCCGTCGCAGATACTGAAGCAGCTGAACGCGAACCCGCAGCGCGGTCAGAACTTTCACGATGCGCGCGTCATCACGCTAACACCAAAGAATGTGGGGTCGGAGGCGACGCGGGTGGCCAGCGAGCAGGCCAACCGGGACCGGATACGGTTACTGGCGGATACGAAGAAGTTCACACGGTTCCTCGTCGAGCCGCAGGTTGAGGTGGCCAAGTTTACACACATCTTCCAGATTCTGCCGCCGTCGTACGACCGGATCTGCCAGCAGTGCCACCAGGCGCTCCATCTGGACATTGGGTTGCGGTGTGTAGTTTGTGACTTCACATGCCACCAGCAGTGCGTGCGGCTGGAAAAGGTAAGTGAAAATATCTGTTTTTCCATTTATATTTTATTGATTAAAGTCTTCTGACCATATATTTCGACAAAATTTCAAAACTGATACAAAATGTGTTCAATTTAAATTTAAATAGTTTTTCAAACTGTCATTTCAAAGGTGATGGTAACGTACTGTAACGCTAATCCGTTACCGAATAGTGCTCTGAAAATCCAACAGATGGCGCAGATGTCAAAGCGTTACGCGTTACGATATTGTATCATGTCTCGTGATAATTAAAATTTTAAATGGAAAAATCGGTTGCTAAAGCAATTAAACTACTTTTCTTTACTTAGCATATTTTTTTTCAAATAGACCTTGAAGCCTAGAAAACAAAAGTAAAAGAATTCATCAAAAAATCACTCTACCACGGCGAGAAAAGCGTTGCCAAACCAGCGTCCTCGAACCGAGCAGCGGCGAGCATATTTCATTATTTATTTAGAATTTGTCAATATTGTTCCTCTTGCTCTCACGTGATTTTCATGCTAAAACAAACACATTTTTTGTCACTTCATTTTCCGCTGCAAACAGCATCACCTACGGGTCCCTGTTTGCTCCGGATCAACGATCTATCGATTGCAGTGCAAACATGGCGGGAGAAGCTAAGAACGAAGCAAGGCGATCGTGATTTGCTTGTTGTAGCTTTGGAAATGCTCTTTTACAAGTATGATGATATATTTGTTCCATTGGTTCTACTTTACAGTTTCTCTGTGTACTTTAGTAAGAATTATACTTTCGGTGATTTTTCTGTCAAGTTTTGTAAGCATGTATGGTAAATGTTACGTTTTCTATTTTTTTTATTTGAATTGATTAACTTATCAAATGTATCATATTTTTACAATCAACTTTTGCAAATATTTTAAATATTACATGTATGATGCAATTAAATATACTACTCGCACAACAAGTTGTTCTGAAGCGCTCTAAAACGGCATGGAGATCAAAGTTATTCTTGACTCTTTGGCAGCTATCAAAGCGTTGAATTGGAGCTTGCCCTTGCCATATAGCGGAGCTGGTTCGCCTACACTCGACGCGACAACTCCACCAACCGCCGTTTTACTTCCTCCTTCCTCCTCCGCCGGTCGCGAGCAACAAATTACAAATTCGTCGGTGGGCTCCATTCAAGGAAATCCAGTCTACCAGACCCAGGCCCCCCGTATCTCTGGAAAGGTGCCGCTCGGGTATGCTACGGCTGTGGGAGAATGAATTAACGCGGACGAAGGAAGAAACGTATGAATGAATGGGTGAACATCCTCCTTCCTCCCCCCCCCACCACACGATTTCCTGGGGCGGCTCCGACGAGTTTCCTTCTAGGTAAACAAACCATTCTCGCGCAATTTCCCTTTGGTTTACCTTCTGCTGCCATTCATAAAAATGCAATGTTATCAATCTTGAGATGTGGTTCGACCCGGTTAGAGCGCTCCGTTTGTTCCCTTCAATAGCTCCGAGTCCCAGCGCTGGTTTCATGTTGCTCTCCGGTGCGGCATCCTTCCGCAAAACGGCACACCGCACATGGGCACTTGAGGAGCGTAGTTTTATGTTTCACCAGCTAGCAAGCGATGGGGCTGGTTTCCATCGCAGGGTGGAGGGCTGGTTTTTAAAGGAAAACCATTGCGCGGTTGACCGCACAGAAACGAGGGCAAAGAGATGTTAAATCGCACCACCACGCCAAGTGGTATGCCGAGTGGTTGGTTCCGCAAAGGAAGTGAGCTGCAAATGTTTATGGTTTCTTCTGGTGCATCTCGAACGCATCTCGTTTGTGGCTTATGTTTCACTTTCTATTGTGGACCGGGAGTTGTGCGATATTGGTTTCATCCGGTTCGGCCCCCCGCTGTTTTGAAGGTTTAGTTCAGTAGAAACTTTTCCCCAGCTAGCGTTTCATGTTCTTTTATTTTATTTGCTGATATTTGTTACACTTACTTGTCGTTGTTTTTAAATTTGTAGACATGTGTTTCAAATTCTTGTCAACCTCCACGGTTGGGAATATCTGTCTCAAGAGGAATGTTTCAGCAATGAAGTCTCCAGCACGCTCGATCATAGGTTTTCCGTTAGCAAATCGAACCTCGAGCAAACACCCACGTGCGATCGCAAACAAGCTCGCCTTCCGAGTGACGGCCGGAATCGGCAGAACTGTTTCAGAAAGTCATTTTATTTTAGCACTCCGACCGTGTCGCTTGGAGCGAGCACGCGACTCAATCTCCCCGCGTGAAGTAAGAAGGAAGTACACACAAAACCAAACGATGCCGGTTTGTGGAGGAAAGGAAAATAAACCACATCGAGGTGGAAGCGGGACGGAAAAAAGGTAATCCAGATTGACAAACTATCCTACACACAGAGAATAACTGCCTAACTCGTGGTATGCCAGCCACTCATGATTGTTATGTTGGCTTCCCTCCTGCGACCTTCTGCGACTGTTTTCTTCTGTCCCTACAATTAAAGTACTTGTACTCAATCGACGATGACTTGAAAGAGGGGCGGGGGAAAACGAGGCAAAGAGAGGGATCGACATCTCAAGAGGCACCGAGGAGCGCCCACAGTGTTCCCGAAAAGAGTTGTTAAGAGGTGCCTCTTCAAAAGCGTCCCTCTTGTGTATATGTGTGTTTTTTTCTGTGGAGAAAGAACGAAAATAAATGCACTTAACCGCTTCGCCCCTCGCCGCCCCTCGCCGGCCCCGGGCCGGGACTTCGCTGAGTCGGCCATCCTTCAAACCGGATCTGGCCCACCACCAAATCCCGGCGGCCCCTCCGGCAGTGCAGCATTCCACCGGAATCGATTTGTCACGCGGTTCGCGTTTGGTCCGTGCGCGCACACGTCGATCGCCTTGGTGGCCAATCGCGCACACACGTTTGCATCGAGCATCGCCGATTTTCCCTCGGAGGAAGTCAATACTCAGACGGTGCCGAATCTGTCGCGCGCGCGATGGGAAGCGGTATTCGGGCAACATCTGGGCGTGCGTTGCCGTGAGACGTTGAAACGTCCTCGCAGCTAATCCAAAAATTAATTTCCTGTCGAGCGGATCAATCGCCTAGATTGCTTTACTTGCCTGGTATTTGTTGGAGTTATTTTAGCCTTAAACCGAATGCGGATTTGTTCGTTTTAATCTTGTCATCCACAGTTTCCAGGGGGAGTTTTAAAGGAAATTTACTTTTTTCACTCATATAAAAGAGAAACAAAATTTAAACTTTTGTAATAAACTTTTTTCAATGTTTTTCTTTAAATGAAATTTTATATTTTTCTACAAACAACGTTTGCTTCTTCGGTAATAGTTGAGCACCCCCGCGTTAAACATTCTTTCGACGGTTGGCGTGGAGAAGTTAACTCAGCCGTAAACATTTACTCATGCTAAACAACAAACAAACATTCCCGGTCGCAATTTTCGACGCGTTTCGTGTAACTGCTTCGGAAGATCGATCCTGCAGCGGAAGAACCATTAATCCTGCTCACGGAGGACGAGGAGGTAGGCGAAGGAACTGCTGACCCAACATGTGTTCGTAGTTTGACTTTGGCATGCGCCTGCATAAGCAAAAGGGTACAACAACCGCCGGAAATGATCGATTTTACTTTCTGATCAATACATGCATGGCAGATCACACCATAGGGAAGGTTGAATAATAAACTGAATTTCGTTTCAATGTAGCTTGAGTGTGCGCGTTAACGCGTTTATACAATCGGTTTCTCCATATCATCTACTGTTTAGTGGAAAAGAATATTTATTGTAAAATGCCAGCCTTGAGGATGCTAATTTTTGACCATCCTGAAGGCTAATCCGTGTCGTTGGAAGGTTTCATGTTTCAAAGCTCCGCCCAACTCAAGGGCGCTTGATTGGCCCTTGCGTTAAACCGATTAGTTAACCTTCCAAAACCCTCTATCGATCGTCGAGCGCCCGTTGATCGATCCGAAACCGAAAGCAAAGGTAGCCGCCAAACGTGTGGCACAAGTTTATCATCCACGCGCGACGCTTTCCACGGAACGGCTTTTTAAAGCCTTTTCCTTAAGTGTCCACCGAATACCACACACATCGCCCTTGAGAGCTGGCGGCCTAGCGAGCGGGGTGCGGGATGGTGGAATCATCTCCGTAAAGTCCCTTCAAATTACGCAAGATCTCCTCGGTCCCTGCAAGTGGGACAATTTGGTGGACAAACGAAATTTTTGGGGACTTTCGTCCGCGAACCCCAAGAAAGATGCGTTTCCCGGGTCGGAATCGCATGTAAGTTTGTGTACGGGAAAGTGTGGCATTATGTAAAAGAATGTTATTGAAAATATACCGTCTTATACAAACGTTTATATTTAATGTGAATCAGATTTTGTTCTATTAGGAACGCAGAGAGAATTATGATTTTTAGGTGCTTTTAATAAATGAATCAATAGGGATATGTTTCCATCGTTAAAGAAGTTCAATTTGCCTCACTTTCCCTTATACTCTAACAACCGGTTCTCTTCCCGCGAGTAAAGTTGTGAACAATATTGCGTACAACGCTGCACGGCACGAAAAAGCCGCGCAAAACCAATTGGAACTTCGTGAGCAGCAGTCGTGTTTGAACCTTCGTCGCGGAAGGACGTACGTTTTCGTCGATGCTCCATCGATTTGATGCGCGGGAAGAAATTGTGGTTATTAGAATACAGTAAATATGTTACACACTTGTTAATGTGAGTTTTAAATGTTTAAACCAGTGTTTTCTAGTTGCATTTTGCAACGATTTGTGCTTCACTGCCATTCGTTTTTTCACACATTTTTAAGTGCGCTCGAGGTGTGTTTTGTTTATCGTTGTCGTGCAGGAGTTTGGTTGGCTCCCCTTCACCAACACGTGGGCTAGATAGGAGGCTGGTTTTGGGGTGATAAGGCGCCAGGTAAAGCCCCCTAGACGAGTGTGTGTGTGTGTGTTTGTATGGTTAGGTGATAGTTCAAACATCGCTATCGATAGCGTTCGATATTGAAGTGAACGCCAACCGCAACGCCTTGCGAGGCACACCTCCCCTTTCCACAAGCCCTCCCGATCAAGCGCCATCGGATGCGCCAAAGGTGCATCAAGTGCACGTGCAAGTGTTGCCGCCCGCCCGTTTGTGCGTTTGTTTGTTGTTTTCCTTCCATTTCGGTTTCACACAACCGCGGTTTGCGTCAGAAGACAAGTGCAGCCATTCCGAGTGTCTCGCGGGTGTGTTTTGTTGTGGTCGATCCTCGTCATCGCGGTTCGCGATCGAGGTGGTGGTGCGTTGCCAGGTGCGAACCAATCTGACAAGGCGTCGACAGTGTTTTGACAGTTGGTGTGATTAATTGCTCCAGCCGGGAAGATCAGATCGTACCGGTGCGTGTCGTACCGGCATCAAGGCTCTGCTTCCTGTGACTAAAATTTATCGTATTTTTTCCTCAAAAGTCAACGTGCTGGCCACCAGGACGCCGTGCGCGTTCCGGTGAAAGTGCCTACGGCTTTCGCAAAAACAAAACAACGAAAAATACCCCGAGAAAGCTACCATCATCAGCGTGCGGCTCTGATATCTCGGTCTTAAGGTCGTTTATTTTCCGTCCGCCCAGCAGCCCGTCAAAATCGTACCGCAGTGCGTCGTTATCAACCGATCGGGCAACTCTCTTCGGGCGACCCCCGAAACGTTTGTGCGTGTGTCGGAAGAAAGGAAGCAAATGAGGTTGAGGAAAAAGAAAAGAAGTAAAACAAAGCGCGCGAGAAGAAAGGCAAAATCCACGATCATCGAAAGTGATCGAAAGCGATCGATCGCCGGGAGACTGGGGCTCGAGATTGTAGGAGGAAAGAATGTAGCAGCGGGTGATGTTTATGTTGGTCCAACACATAACCGCATTGATCACGCCCCCCCACCCCCTCCAAAGTGGTGGCATTTTTGAGTGTGTCGCGTGGGATGCGAGAGTGGGGACGTTGTTTGCTTTTATCTTCGCTTTTTTTTGACGATTTCCAAATCAAATTTAAATCCGGCAAACTTTAAATCTCGACAAACCGTTCCGCCACGAAGGGCCTGAACTGAAAATCGTAGGCGATCTCCTCCACTCGATCGGATAGATTACACGGCGCGCTTTGCCGGGGGTTTTCCCGGGTTCGCCGCCAGCCCACTTACCAGGCCTCGGGTTTGTTTTCAAACGCTTCAGGTTTTGTTTAACTTTCCTACATTATTGCCCCGTTTCTTTAAATGTGTATTGGTGTGGTTTTCGTTTTCAAAACTTTTTTCATTCATTCGTGTACGCGAATGCAGTTCGCGGGGGCCCCCATTGCTATTGGCATCTTGGCATCGGCTCGCGAGGGCCGATGGATTTATTTGAAGTCGACCCAGTACCAATTCTATTTTTACCAGGTCGCGCGGGGCCACTTCGCTTTGGTTTTCTGGTGCTTGTTGGTGTATGGCCGCAGACATCCACGCACGTGTTCGGGGGGTTCGGTTTACCATGGGATGTGTGTCTTACAGTGCTGCTTTCCACGCTTCCAAAGGAAAACCTCGAGGAGCAGGGAAGCGAAAAATTTAGCGACAATTTTGTCTTTTTCCCCCGGTTTTTCTTTGCGTTTTTCCGTACGACATCCACGGGCGTGTATTACCGAGTGGCCTATATTTAACGTCGCCGGGCCACCGGTTGCACTCGGTCGCGTTCGAGAACCGTCCGTAAAATGTGCGTTTTGACCTTTTTTCCTCCGCTAATCAAGTAAGAAATGCTTCGACAAAAAAATAAAGCAACATCAATCATCCTGGCGGTTCCTTCGTAGAACTCCTCTCGGGGCAACAACGCCGACCGGGTAGAAGACTCCTTCCTAGAATGATATTTGCACTGGGCCTTCGGTGGTCTCGTCTTCGGTTTGTTAAATGCCGTTTTTGCCGAACGAAACGAAAGAGAAAAACCACCACGAAACTGCATACAGCTCACCTGAGAACCTGCAACACGTGAGAAGAAGGTGCCAAACGATCAAAGCTCATGCGAGACAGGGCAAAAAGCAACCCCCCGCACTCGAATAGGGGATCACTATACCCTTCCAAAGGGGTTGGTAGGTATGCGCGGGACGGTTTTTTAAGTCGTCGGCGTCGCCGCCGCCGCCGCCGCTGCTGTCAAACACGCAAGTGACAAAGTCGTGTCGTCGGCGGCGACGGCGGTGCACCAGCAGAAATGGCCGTAATGGCGCAGCGACTCAAACGACTTCCTTCTATCGCCGACGGACGAACACCGGGCGGCTCGCTTTCATGTCTCGGGTAGGTGTTGTGCGGGCAGCAACGAGAAAAAAACTCCCATCCCAACCCTCCCCCAAGCGCCCAGCGTCCGTGCGACGGCACTAACGACGTTATTCCGCGACAGTTTGTGGATGGATGTAAAGCACAGGCGAAGTGAGAAAAGCCGCACAGTTTCAGACAACCGTTGACAAATCGATGCGTTCTGGTTTTGGGCCAGTTTCCTGGTGCGCATGGGGGAGATACCGGGGTGCGCAATGCACTGAGGGCTGCAGTGGGAGGGGTAAAAATACGCATAGGTTTTTTTTCGTAATTCATTTCACCTGTATTCGATGAAAAGCATTACTATCGCTCTGACCATTTAAATACCTTTCGCTCGGAAGCAACAGCAAGGTTTGCCACAATCGTAATTGCGAACAGGACGATCAATTAATTTCAAAATCACAGCTGCTCGCCTTCTGCACATTCCGTTGAATGTTGTTTGAAAAATTTATTTTTCTCCATGCTTACGGTTCGTAAAATGGACAGAATTACATCATCTGCAACCTCAACTCATCGGTACATTGCGTCCAGAAGATAACAGTATACTTCGAATTCCGAACATGCCTACGGTGTAGTTGACGCAGATGCCTGGTGACTTCGATGAAGGTCCGCAGTACCCGTCCGAGTCCGATAAGGAAACCGAAAACACCGAATAGCGAGATAAGGCTGATTTTGAAACATCGGCCAGCTCACCCCGGTTTCCATGTTCTGTTAAGTGAGGGAGGTGAGGGGTCTAGAGCGCCGCGGTTACAATTACAACCACATCGCACTGTCGGCGATATACCTTGAAGGCGGGCAAAAACATTTCAAAACATTATGCCCACCCCTCCGATGGCTGCCGGACGTGGGTTAAAGGATGTAGCCCAGCCGTCTGTGTGTGGCGTTGAGTGAGCAATTTATTTCTTTATTTTTCCCGCTCTCAACCTCTGATCCGCGTGATCTTCTATGTTTCTTTTCCGACCTAGACGGAGGTAGGTTGTTAGGGAAGTAAAGGGCATAACGAAAAGAAAGAAAAAACGATGAAATAACAAGTCTAAGAATCAATTAACAACCTCCGCTAGGTTCGAGACTTGGTGAGGGCCCACTCCTGAGAAGTAGTGGTGGTGGCACATAGGAAATCCTTATCGAATTGCTTCGAACGCGTTAAAAGTTTGGTTCTCATAATTGGATCATTGGTAATGGGTTTTTCCCATTTTTGTTTCAAGGTTTGGCGGTTCAAGGTTCATTAAATAATGATTAACAACGTTGATTCACTCGCCTTCAGTAGCAGCTTCCGTGAAAGCGTTCTAGTTCCAGTGCGTAGAGGAACTATTGAGATTCTACCATTTTTTTACTGTTTATGTTCATTTTATTTAGTCACACTATGTTATCCCCACGGTATTTGGGCTGTGGTTTAAATTCAATAGTGGCTCATGTGCTTTTTAAAGGAAATTGTAAAATTCTTATTCTTAAAAATGTAGCCAAACAGTGACCTGATCGAGCAAAGGACAAAAAAGAAAAAGAATTACGCATTTCTTGATTCCCCAGGCAGAGACCCTCTGTGGCAGCATCTGGTTAACGGTGCAACCACTTAACAGTTGGAATGCATGGTGGGGCCCGTAAACCCTGTTCTGCTACTCGTCAAACATGAAAACCACTCATCAGAAGCATCACTTCTGACACGGCCAAGAGTTGTTAGCGGCCGCGGGAACAGAGCGGGCTCGAGCAACAATTGAGAAGCAAAACCGAACAAAACCAGAAGTGAACGAACTCCTCCGGTCTCGTCTCCGAAGGCTAAAGTCAAAGAACTTTTAATCATTATGTTTACTGTAAGATTTTGGATCCGAACACGAAAAGGGAGCGGAAAAGGAGGCTAGCTCCTTTTTCCCCGGGTTCCAAAACCTTATCCCTACGAAGTACTGTGAAGTACTCGACCCCCCTCCCACTACTGCTCGTAGAAAGTATGTCGGCCGCTTTTGTGCCGCTGCATAGGTTGCTGCTGCGTGGGTTTACAGAGAACTAAGTCAGCAAGCCATTCATTTGGGGCCGTTCATTACGGTACGCTGTAATGCTGAAGCGAATTTGTTTGCTGAACTCCATAAATTATGTATGCTTAATTTTGCTGCTGCTGCACTGGCGGCGGTCGTGTGCTGGACTGTTGAAGCACTCTGGAGAACAAGGAGAAATTCCACACCAGCACCGATGATCGTGGACGGTAAAAGAATCTCTGGACTTCTGGAGGACACACCAAAACAAACAATCTGTGGAGTCTCTCAACTGAGGTCCCGCCAAGGGTTTTCGGGAAGTGTCTGGATGTGAAGTAGACGATACCGGCTGCAACGTTTCGTGCTACGGAGACCCTGCCCAGCGGTGAGGTTGGCGTGCAGCATAAAATTTAGTGCTCACCGAGAATGTAGGTTATGTTTAGAGCGGCGAGCACGAGTCAAAGTTCCGCGGCTCGACCGTCGCCATCCCGGAACGGCGCGTCACCCGGAAGGGGCAATCTGTTGCCTCAGACATTGCACGCGGGGGTGTTTTACTTCAGAGGGCAACAACGTTCCCCGAAAGTGCACGTTTTGCGGGGCCAGTTTTCCTCCCAAGGGGGAAAATGGGCAACGAAGAGTTCTATCGTCGAGGGCCGTCGGCGAGATGGCGTCACGGTGGTTTGTGTTTGGGCCGGATGCGATGGTCGGAAAATTGGTTTCGGATTACCTCGTATGCCCCCTTCCGCTGTACCATCGGTCGGGAAGATGATCGATGGATGCTGCACACACGGTTGTGCGTGTGTGTGAGTGTGTAGAGATAGGCAATATTCTCAACCATTAACCAAACGAGCTCGCGCGATAGAAAATATTACCGAAACGTGCGAAGGTATTCCGCGAGGATACCGAACACAGTTTGGCTTCAATTTCCACGGGCACATGTCGCTGCGGGGGGCGCGTTCGGTCGCACCGAGGCGGAAAAACGATCATAACAAACCGGGGAGACGAACAAAAAATAAAACCACCAGTAAGACTTTCAACAAAACATGCAACACGGTACGGTACGGCGGCGATTTTCATGGAAATCCACCAGCGTGCGCGGGCGCGCGCTCGCGCTTTCGCACCCTTTTTCCCGGGGCGGTGGCAATTTGCATTCGTGCCAAGCACACGAGTATTGCACACCGCGGTCAGCCGGAGGGCACAATTCATTTTTAACCGCCTTCGTCCAAGGCCCAGGTCGTCGGACACTGTTCTGATTCTCGGTCCGGTGGTTAAGGGAAGGGGTGGCGGATGAAAAGTAGTCATCGGGTGGTGTCGCTTTTGGCCAAATGGTCGGCATTAACGGCATGATTGCAGAGTTTCCCCTTCATTAATTGGGAGGGTGGCCGGCAGAGTGCAAGATAGCAGCCGTTCGCTGCAGAAATTGACGGATTTTCACCTAATTGCAATCCATGGAGTCCGATTCGGTCGAGAAAAGGCCGACTCCTTGCGTGAAAGTGCAGTGCCCTCTGACCTAGTTTTCCGGCCCTTCGTGCATTCCGCGGGAAACGGTTCATTTGGCTTACCAGAATGGAAAACAAATTTCCTTCGGATTATGCTGCTCGGCGATTTGTTTACGTTGCAATAATTTTACTGACGCTTTACGGTGGCAGGTACGGCACGGATGCTTCTGTAGGACTCAACCAGCAGCTTAAACGGCATACCGTCTGAAAACCCTTGACATCCCGCCCACTCCATCCACCAGGGATGGTTACTTTGTCATCACCCCGTCTTCGTTTTCTGGGAAAGAGAATGGTGGTTATGCGAGGTGCCTGCACCCAGGTGCCGAAGTTGGCGTGTGCTGTTGACTTTTCACAACGCTTGTAAACACTCTGCTAGGTCACTCGTATTTGTTATACACTCATCAGAGGGTCCGGGCCTTCCCAAAAAAAAAAGGAGTTGAAGACAAAAAAAAAGCACGATAAAACTCCACACCGCGATGGTGACGACGATTGTTACGCTGATGGTAGTTTTGTTGCTGCTGCTGCTGATGATGATGATGATGATGATGTTGACGAAATTGTTGGTAGTTAATGTCGCCGTCATCAGCACGTCAACCCCCGGATTCCGG
Source organism: Anopheles ziemanni (assembly GCF_943734765.1). Lineage (NCBI taxonomy): Eukaryota > Metazoa > Arthropoda > Insecta > Diptera > Culicidae > Anopheles > Anopheles ziemanni. Next base: position 22,054,681 of record NC_080706.1, on the reverse strand, counting down.
GGTGGTGTTGAGCAGCGAGTTGAAGGGGTTGAGCCGTTTTTCTATCGTTTTCGTCTGTGTATCTCGTATCTCGGGAACGAATCTTGCGTCTCGTCTTGTTTTCTCTACGCAACTTGTTCAGGTTTGGCGTGGATGTTGTTAGGAACGGGCTCCCAGTGACTAGTGCACACCACTCAGACGAGACTCTGCGACGAAGAAAAGAAAGGAAAACCAACCTGCAGTGGGTTGGCGTTGGATAAGAAAAGCTCTCATTTTAATTAGCCTCAAGGACGCCGGGTTGTTCCCTGCCCGAGTGGTTGGAGGCAACGCGCGACATGTGTTTCCATGTGCCTTTGCTCATTCAGTAGCGGGTGGACCTGCGCGGTTGTTTTCTCAGGTGCTGCCCTGACGCCACGCGAGCCGCCATGGAATATGCACTCTCAAACATCTTCACAAGCCAAGTGTGCCATCGGCGCCGTACGAAACAAAACCTTGGGATGGTGGTGGGTGGACTCGAAATTCCCGCCCACCCACCCCAAACGCGGACTCATTAGGCAGGCCGGATTCCTGTCATCGTTTTTGGTGGTGAAAATCGTGATCGCAGTGGTCAACGGTCGGAAAATGCCAACCAGTGTTGGCCTCTGATTGACAGTTATTTGACAAGCATGCAGGGTGCTAACGAAAAAAAATTGTGTGCTCACCACTTATGGAAAAGCGATGTGTTAAGGTCTTCAGGTGGAACGACGGTAGCCCCTAACCGTTCCGGGTGTGTGCGCCCATGAAGAAAGCCTATCATCCGGAGCGGATTTTCTCACCCAAACGACTTACAAATGAACTACTTTCCAAACGACTGGTCGGAGCAGGTTAACGAGGCAGTCGAATCGTACACTACCATTTCTGACCGCTTCTGTTTTGGGCTTACCCCTCATCAATGTCCTTGAGCTTGGTGGCAGGTTTGGGGCGAGGGAGCTCATCGCAGACCACGGTTCGATTCCGGTTTCGGTTGGCTTGACGCGGCGCTGTTGATGGATGTCAATTAGTTAAAGCGTTTTGCAGCAATTTGCGCTCTGTCTGTACTAAAACTTTAGGGCCGTGCAGTGGGTGCATCGAAAAAGAACAATTAGTCCGCTTGAACCGGGGCTTCATAATGTATGGCCACTCATTTTTAAATGGAATAGACTTTTAAATTGCTATTCTTTAGATGTGCTCTTATGACTTTAGTTATAGGAATGGAAACGAGATGTTGAAGGCCACGTGATATCTTTGCCTCAAAATCCATCCAAACTAACCAGAGGACGTATTTTAATATTTTAGTACATTCAAGTTTTCCTTTGACCAATTTAATGTCATACACTATTTCCTTGTTCTGGTTGTCACTGGATTCGCTTACCTGTTCTTAAGCGAATTTCCATCATCCGCAGACCGGTTTCCTCGATCGGACCAGTTCCACAAAAATGTCGCGCATCCTAGCGGCAGCAGAAATTGGCAAAGCGTGATGGAATGTGAACCCATTCGAGCCCACAAAAAGACCAACATAAGACGAGTATCAAAGCGCAAGATAAGACCTCCGCCCCACCTCCGTTTCGGGGGGGTTTAGTCACCGGTTGCCGGTGGGAGGGTAGTTTTAATTTAATTAGCAGCTTAGCTCCTTCGCACGCGATCCACCCTTCGCCGGGGAGGAGAGTGTTTTTTAGGAACCACGTCAGCGGACCGCGGTGGTAAATATTTGTTGGTCGGAGGCCAATCGTACCGGGTGGATGATTTAATTATTTGCTTCTTGATAGCCGGTGCGCGAGAGTTTTTGAAGTTGGTTACTTTACGGCTTTTACGTGCCTCGGAATAGAGTTCGCAGATGTTTGTGCGGTTGAGTTGAGGAGATAAGGTAACTGCGGGGATAGGGAATAAATAGAGACACTCCAATGTTGTCGGCTATCCTATGGGGCGTACTAATGTCAACCAGTGAGCTTCGTTCGCTGGACATTTAGAAGTATCCTGAACGTTGCAAACTTATTGCGCACTAAAACTACTCCACCACTGGTGCCGCGATGTGGTTGCCTTCGCTAAGTACGAGTGATCGAAAGGGGTCCGTTATCTAAGATGTTATCAGCGGACGGGGTTGATCTTTACCTAATAGGATTTGCTCGTTGGGAAACGGCACTAAATCGTGGGTGAACTATTTTGAGGGAGGGTTTGTCGGAAACACGTTGTTACCTGTGCGCTAATTGTACCCATCATTTAGCTTCGTACCGTGATTGACCCAAAAGTTGGGGAAAAACAAATGAAGCCCAAGAAACGTACGGGAAACTATGCTGCATTCGAGAAAAATGGTGTTGCGATTGGCTCGTTTTCTTTTTTAACGCGGTCGGTGCACTGGTGCCGGATGGCATGTAACGCTCCCAACCGAGGTTGCCTTCTTTCAACAATGCACTTTACCTTCCCCGCAAAGAGTGTAGCCGCCGGAAGCCATCGTTTTTCCCTAAATGGTCCGACAACTACGACAAACGGCGCAAAACCTTGCCCAGCTTGAGCTTCACAGTTATTTGCGTGCCAGATTGTGATTAATAATTGATGCTTTATCAAGTCTACTGTGGCATTATTCAGCTCCTTCATGTCTCCTCTCCTCCCTTCCAAACCCGGCATGGACCCGGTGTTCCTGGCTGCCGAGTCTTCTGTTTCGATTTTCTCTTTCTTTTCGAACCCAAACGCTTCCGGAAACCCGTTCTCGGACCAAAAACAGAAAACACGCCGCTCCCCGCACCCTAAGGCGAGTTCCATATCCAAATCCGGCCCCGCCGCTCGAAAGTCTCCCCCGATTGGTCCATCCTGTCCGACGGGAACGGAAGGCGAAACCGAGCACCGAAGCTTCCCCGAGCGGCCGAAGCAAAACAAATGAACTTTAATAACACCGAATTATTAATGATCATCAATTTCAAAATAAATAAAGAGATCCGTTTGTTTTTCTTGCGCGGGCTCCGTGGTTTGCATGCTCCCTTTTGTTTCCCTTTTGTTTTTTTTACCTTCTCCTCCTGTAGCGTCCATGTGCCATTTGCCCTCTCGTGATCTTGCGATCGAGCGAAGCGATCGTAATTTGACGGCGCGTTGAGGCCTCCCATCGCTGGGGGGTGGTTTGGATGAAGTTTTAGTTTCCCGTCCCGGTCTGAAGTATCATTTTGTTAATGCAAACAGTGCGCTCCCTGCGCCCTCCCAGGCGCTGAATGGCCCTCCGTATCTCAATTAGAATCTTGGCCCATAAATTTCTCCGCAAACTCGGCGAGGTACCGTGAGTCGTTGGCCTGCTGTTACTTGGGGTTGTGCTGAACCAGCAAACGAGTTGCCCGTTCCGTCGTCGAAGGTTTGAGCTTCCAGCGCGAAGGGAAAACTTTCCCCAACCCCTTGTCTCCACGGGGCGAAAAATCGGATGGAAGACTAAACTCGCACTGTTTGTTGCTTCCCGGGCGATGTACAAGACGCCGCTACAAAGATCCACCGGTAGGTCTGCTTGGTCGGCTCGAGGTGGGAATGGAAACAAATCAAATTAAAACATTCACACATCAAACGGTCGGTGATCGCGGCATCAGCAGCGGCGGCGATGCCCGGCCAAAGGGGATGATGCCGCCGAATCACACCTAACCGAGCATCGGATGTGAGGAGTTTCCCAGACCCGCGTCGGCACCGGTGGGACGCGTGCTCTTATCGGGCGGTCTGCTGTTGCGCTTTGTTTACAAACAAATCGACGATCGGGGGGCGATCGCCAGCGGCGAGATTGGTGGACGTGGACGATGATCGCCAAGATCGGCGAATTCGAACAGCGTCCACGTCGCGAGCAATTTGATCGTCACACCGACTCGAAGCGCCCCAGGTTATGCCTCGGGGTGACTCGCAGGCGAAACTCTCGTGATCGTCTAATTGTGGTCCCATCAACACAGAACGCACGTCGAACGACGTCAAAGGCACGTACTCATGTGTCTCCATTCCAAGGATTCCGTCTTCTAAAACTTTGCAGAAGATGAACCACAACTTCTGCGGCGCTTTCCGCAATCAGATCTAGAATAGTCAGATTCCTGATCATCTCTCTTGACTGTGGAGCCTTCGCACTGCGGGGGTTTACGAGCTGTCATGCCACCGGGTTGCGGTTTGTAATCGTAGCTCACCAGCTGCGGTCCAGACATCGTGGCCGCCCGGGTTCCCGTTAAGGAGCCGCCCTGGGCACGGTGTGAAATGTTTCACTGCAGGGGCTTCGGAGTGGCTTCTCGCAAGCTCACAGAAACAGGCGCGCCCGATGAAATGGGAACGTGAGATAGTGGTGGGATTAATCGCGCCGGTAATTAGCCAAAGCATTTCTCAGCATTCTACCACTTTTGGGGGGAGGAATGAGCCCATACATCCTCCGGTGGATAGGTGCACCTTCCTACACCCGGTGTCATTCACCCTCAGCCAAGGGCTTCAAGGGATATGGCGTGGCTAACTAACCAAGACACTCTGAGGGAGGGTAAGCGTGGTACGTCCGCAAAAACAGACCTCACGCCAAATCTAACCGTGCTGATCTCTTTATGGACATTGTGATACAACGGCGTCCGAGTAAATGTTACTCGCTCTGGGGCTAACACTTGGCGTTTAACGAAGAACACAGGCACGATTTTCGAATTAGCTTGCTAAATCTCGCGCAAGCTACGTCCTACATAGCAGTGGGTTGGCTCAATTATCACTCGTGATGATGTCTGAGCAGTGGGGAGGGAGAGAAAAACGTTGTCAGCGAATTAAGATCTTCGGCATGCTGCCGAACGGCCGCCGGGCGATCCACACCGTGGTCTTCCTGTGAACCGCTTTGATCCGCAACCATTCAGCTGTCAATCAAACACTTTAAAGTAGGCACAATATTTAGATATGCGGCTGTTCTCGAGCCGTTTATTACTTTCTCTCCTTTCGTTCGCAGCTTGCTGTGTGTTTGGCACGCATCGTCCCATTCAGAAAGGCAAATAAAATAATCCCTCCAGTTCGCGACTCGGCACCAAGGGCCCGCTAAAGTGTGTGTCTGCGAATGATTAATTGAATACGACATGCCTATCAAACTGACCTCGAATGGTAAATCCCGTACGCAGGGAGAGGTGTTGACGGGATATAATAAAAGTCCGCACACATCGACGTGCGTGAACTCTTGGCTTGGGAAGCTGTTGGGTGCGCCTGCTTTGTGAGCTCCCGTGACAGCCGCAGCAATTTGCAGATTGGCACCGTTGATCGTAACGATAATCGCTATAGTAAACAGACGGTTCGCTTTCATTCGCATCATCCACACGTTCGGAGGGAGCTGTTCCGGGCCGCAGACGCTTCGTGGATAACATTCGTTTAATTGCAAAAGTACCTCATTGAATGGCCTTCGTTGATTACAACGACCATCATGATCTCCATTCTCGGGATCTTCAGTTTCGCATCGAAAAGAAGCAAAAAGAGAACCGCAGCCTGCCACATATGTGGTGATACTCACTTTTCCGGATCGGATGCGCGAGCGTATCTTGCTGATCTCCGATATGATACGATCCGTCCGTCGATCGTACTATCGAGTGTTGCGTCCAGTCCGCAGCGGAATGATATAATCCACCCGGACCCGGTGGAATTTAAACCCAGCACTACGCGTCATCATAGTAATTCATCTGACCTACGAGGTGACCTTTTCCGATCGGGTTTCGCTCTCCAATCGGGTCACTGAAGTTGAAGTATCAATTAATGCTCTCAACCCCCGTCTTCGAGTTGAGCGTTATTTATTACATCGATATGCAGAACGAGTCAAAATGCGTTTGCGCTCCCGCGGCTTGCCCATTCCACCCGACCCGCGACTTTACGATTAAGCTAATTGGATTCGGCTGCCAGTTTCTGCCTTTTCACATCAATTTTTCCATCGAAGATTGATGCTTGCTCGATGATAATTCGGTTCCCTCCCGATGGTTAAGATGACGATGCGCACTTGCAGCCGCAGATAGTTTCGTTTGAAGTGACATCATCCACTCACTCTATTGCGCGGCTACAGTAGCGATTTTCCATAAGGTTAGAGGCTGGTCGGCTTCGAGTGGAGTATAAAGCTGTTCAGTAATTGGGAGACTTTCGGAATGTTTTTGGGGCCCACTCGGCGTATGTCCGTGTGCTTTCGGTGATCGCACATTTAAGAGGATGTTATAGTAGATTAGTGTGGCTAATTGCAAACTGTTGGTTAGTTTTTTCCCTCTCTCTCTCTTTTTTTGGGATTTTATTGGTAATTCATCAAGTTTTATGAGTAGAGTGGGACCACTTCACCGAAGCAGAGTCGCTCGGCTCGGAGTAGGCAAGTGTATTTGGTGCGCCGGTAACCGTTCATCCGGCGCGCGGCCTCGGTACGCCTCTGGCAACCAGTTGCTGCCATCGGTGATGTAACAGGCACCGGTATTCATTACACTACCCTGCAAAAACCATATGCCTCGGTCGCGATCATCGTCGTGGGGTTTCGTTTGATTAATTCTCCGTCCGTATGCATGATGCTGCTTTTACGACACTTCTCGTTCCGTTGCGGTATGAGTTATAGACTTTGGGGCCAAGGCGTAACAGGTTGGTGACGTGATCGTGGCAGCCTGATCGGCTCAGAACAACCTGCTTGAGTGTCTGAGAACGAATCGAAAGAGAGCGGTAAATTGTAATAAGTCTTGATTTAGCCATAAGACAATGGTAAAGATTGTTGGTATGGATTTGAATAGCATAAACAACTACGCAGTTTGTTCATCTTAGCACAAATTAGAAAATGATTGATGATGATGGTGATAAAATGGAATTCAGATAATCCAACGGAGATCCCCGATCTCAGAATTTTATTTTTCAAACCATTTGTGTGAATCTCTTGGCATATGGTATAACCTTTGATTCGATTATCATAGATCATGACATTCCACTTACCAGAAGATGCTACATGTATCTATCTTTTCGTGTTTATGCTGTTTTAAACTTCCTACACTCGTTATAAGAGGCGTCTGTGCGATCCATTCCACTCTTCTTTATTTAATCACACCAAATAAATTTACCCTCGGCGAAGGAGGAGAAGGAGGAGGAGCAGGAAATCGCTCTAAAATTGAAAAAAAAACACAAGCTTTGGAAATCTGGCGCACGGTGGTTTGTCTCTAAATATAGTTCATAAGAGGGGGAATGGTTTTGGAGCAGCACGCGTTTCTGCTACATGGCGTTCCTAAATTTAGATCCCCATCGACACATTTGGCGTACGCGTTTCGACGCCCCAAAGGGATAAACTTTACGATGCACCATCAGCCGGGTCGCCAGGTTGGGCCACAGGTAGCATAGGATAAGCGAGTTACCAACTGGGGAAAACAAACGTCACCCCCAAACCTTTGACCGATATGGGCATTGAAGAGGTGTGTGCGTGTGTTTAAAAAATGGTAATGGAACGCTAAAGCTAATAATCGCATGTGATATGCTAACCAATTTGAACCACCTTTGCTCGGCCGCCGTCGGGTGCTGTGGTTAGATTTCACATCCCCAAAAACATCGAAACAAAATAGAAACATACCGCGAGCCGTGGTAAAAGTGGCACCACGTCATAAAAATATCAACCGCACAGTAAACACCCACTCGATGGTGAAGAAGTTTTGATGGAGCAACACCCAACAACGACCCGACTCGAAGATGCCCAAAAACGAACCAACCGCCGAAATGGCCCTTTTCCGTGTGGAGGCGTCCACACGATGGTGCGCGGGGCGATGTCTTCCGGAGTGGGTAATGAAGGGAAGAGGGAGCTTGTTCCGTGGTCAACGAAACAACACAAGAAAAAACAAATCCAACCAATGTCGCTAGTGACGTTCGGGGCCCAGACAGGCTTCACTAATGCAAAGCAATTTCCCTCAAACCGCGCTGATGTTTGCATACACCCCGTTGCTTTTTTTTCTCTCGCCACTGTTTTTGGTCATTTCGTCTCTGGTTGAATTTGAACAACCGTTTGATGAATTTACAAGTAGACAAGATGCCATTACCGATGCTAATCAATCCCGCCGCCTTTGGAGGAAGAGGACAGGGCTTTGAAATGAGGAAAATCAAGCGGGGCGAAAATGGCGAATTTAAACGAAATCACCGCGTCGTCGTCGTCGTCGTCGGTGGCACAAATCGAACGAACGCGCGTAGGATTTAATTTTCCTCCGGCGAGGCGGGGGTCAGCGACGTTTCTATCAGGGTTAGACGAAGGCAGCCATCGTCGCCACCGTGTGTTGGCGGAAACTTTCTCGCCAAAATCCTCCTACAAACCGCAGAACACGGAAGCACCGCTCGGTTCCAGTTTCCGGTCCAGGGGCGGGGGGAGCCCTCTTGGTGGTGTGGTGTGCGGTGAGAAGCTATCGGGACGTGATTTCGGTGATTCACGCTCGTTAGCGAACAGCGTTACATTGCGTCGATCGATCGTCTTGGGGGAACAAAGTGGATCGCGTTTATTGTTCGGAAACAAAGTAGCAGTGTTCCTTCGAGCCCAAGATGTGTCAAAGCCAAACGTTGTTTGTGTGTGTGTATGTGTTTGTGCTTGCAGGTTCAGCTGGATGTGGGTTTTTATGCTTTGTAACATGTGAGTGCAATTTCTTCCCCAGCATTTTGCAGCTGTGATTCCAATTAAAAAACCCGCCAAGAGTGTACTTGAACAACGTGGTAAAATACTTCGTGGTGTGTTTATGTGGGTGTATGTGCGCGGCTCGTGACACGTACGAAAGTTTTCCCCGGCGCAAGCAGCAGCAGTGGCCGTCAAAGTGTCGCGAAAGAAAATGTGGCCTCTTAAAGACAACCAGTGCAGTTGCCGTTGTGTTTTTACATACTAAAAAAGCATGGATGTTTCGGTAAGTATGGGCTGTAAAATGTTGAAAATGGAAATCATAAATGCTCCGTACTGGACACAAGCGCTCTCAAATCTCGAAACATGAAACGTACTTTCAAAACTTAATCGTTAGAGCGACGTTGGCCTTCGATTGAACCGATTGGTTTGTGTCACAACGGGATTGATATCTTCCATCGAAACCGCATCTGGTGGCCAAACATTAAAGTTCCCCTTTGGTTCCGTGCCGACTCATCAATCATGTTTGATACATGGCTTATCACACGTCCTTCGGCATACGGTTTGTGACTGGGATTTTTTTTATAACTTCGCTCAAAAATATGACGCTTTTTTACGGCGCCCCTTTACGCGTCTTGGAAGATGGATACATTTTTTGATAGGGGGAAAACCATACGCTTTCACTGGGTGCGTGTGTGTGTGTGCATGAAATACAATAAAAATATGGATCCACTCATAACCAATCGTTTGCCGGCGCGGGAGTTAACGTGATAAATTTGTCCACCCGTTATCGGGTGGCACAAGCATTATGATTTTTTTTATCTTCATTTTAACCACCAACGTCTCATTCAACGCCCCTATGTTGAACTGAAGAAAATTGGTCCAACAAACCAAACCCTGCAGCGAGCTATTTTTCAAGCTCTCAACCACGATATCCCTTTTTTTGTTGACACGAAAATGTTTTGTTCTTTCGAGCAAAAATCATGTCTCAGTTAGTGAAAAGAAAAAATGAGAGGATCCCCGGTGCGTGCCTCCGGCCAAACCCGCTTCGTGTAATAGGAAACCTACAAATTTATTAACTTCACACTTTGTTTCAACAAGTCGGTGTCTTCTTCGGCCACGCTTCTTCGTTTTTTTCCCATGTGCAACGGGAACTGCAGTAAGGCCCGGCACAAGAAAGAAAGCTAAAAGCAGCATCGTAATGCGTGGTGAGTGATGTTTTTGGGCTTTTTGATGTTTTTCCACACAAAAGCGAGCACGAAGGAGGCAGGGGGCCAACACCGACCGGGCGTACATTACCGGCGCGTGTACATCGGCAAAGTGCATAAATCCCGAACCCGTATGTACGTTTGTAGTTCTGTAGAATTCGGCATCTTAGTGTGGAGCGAAGTTTGGTGGATAAAGTGCATCCAAAGGTGGCAAAGGGAAGATGCACACAGGGAAAACACAGATAATAATAATGTCGGTAATATGTTTACATTCGGTTTTTGGGAAGATAAATATTTTTCATTCACTCTCCTCGCTCACTTGGGCGAGGGTTGGGGGGGGCTATGAGGGGTGAGGAATTTAGTATGGCTTCACCACCCGCCATCCGGCAGCATCCTCTTCCGGGCCGAGTCGAGAGAGGAGACGATCATCATCGATGGCGATGATGGTAACGATGATGTTGGGTTCTTTACGATCTCCCTTTCGGATTCTCGTGAGGTTGGCTTGGAGTCCACGGCAGCCGGAATCACCTTCTTCCTCCCCCCCCCGGGGCCGCACACTAATCGTAGAAAATCGTTTTAGGTAGGTTCTAAAAATAATTCCGATTCCGAGCGGGAGCGTCTGACGAAAAATACGAACGCCCGGAAAGGAGGTATGTTCTTTTCTTTCCCTAGTGGTGCTTACGTTTATTTGCTTCCGTTGATTTTTCTTCCGGCTCTTGATTTGATTGCAGTCAGCGGGAAAATCGTCTATTCTTGTAGTCATTTGCCACAGAGTGGTTCGGTGTTTTACAATCAGCAACATGTTATTTTTTAAATGATGTTGTGAGAAAATGGTTAAAAAACATTTTCAAAGTTAAATAAATCATTTAGGCAATAATTCTAAACACTTCTTGTATGTTCACCAAATTTTTAAAAAAATATTTGAGGTTGTAGCAACCAATCATGAGCTTTTCAAAAACGATAACAATAGTTATAGAATATGCCCTTGTGGCTTTCCAAATCTAGAAACAAATTGTTCAACGTGCTTCGGAATATGAACGACCAATTAGCAATCATTAAACGCAGGTTACAAAACGTTCCAAAAGGCCATTTCAGGCGATTTGCAGGCAAACTCGTAACGTCATACGATGCTGCAATGCTTGCAGATGCACGTCGGGATAGAAAATTATAGCCTTCCTAACGGCCCCCCTTCAAAGGCTTCCCGCGTTTGGGGATCGTTGGGCGCCCTTTTTTTCAGTTCCGAAAATCGATAATAGATGTTTCAACGGGTGGCTCGTGGCGCTTCAAGACACTGGAAAGCCTCCCAAGACGAGTGTCCCGTGGGAAACAACGCTGTCGAGTGCAGCATTCCCGGCATTGGACGTTCTTTACGGTGCCGCACTATCAACCTTCATGGGGACCGATACCGTCGTGTGTTCCGGTGAAAGGTGCGAGAGGGTTTCCAAACGCACCGGATGGAAACACGATAAAAACGAAGGCATACCCCTTCGCCACCGCCGCCGTCGTCGGGCCCATGAGCATGCAAGCATGCACCACGAAAAGGGAGAGAAAAGTGTTGTCTTGTTTCGAAAGTAAACTCTTAAACCATTAAAGAAAGCATCATCTTCGGTTTTTCCCCCACAGCCAGAAACGGGCGAGCGTGCACTTAAAGTGTTTCTCTCCCTCCTCTGGTTTCGCGCGGGGTGTCTGTGGTGGACTTTTCCCGAATTCTTTGAACCCTTTGCCGCGCGCATCTTAAAGGCACACCACGACCCTCCGTTTGCGTGGGGTCACAAAATGAAACATGTCGCTGGCCACTTTAACCTCCTGCCTGGCAAAGAGGTTTCCCGAGTGCGTGTGGTCACTGGACCGCCCCGGAGCCTTTCCATTCGACGCGGAAGGAATGCACGGATGCACTTCACGATTCAAATTACAAGATAAAAACATTACTTACATCCGACAAGCTTTCGATTGCCTCGGTCAATCCAACCGGGGGTGCTCGTGCGAACGGCACTCGACACAAGCGTCTGCCGTTTGTCATTTGCTGTTTGTTTTGTTCGCAAACATCAGGCCGCTTCACGACTTGCTTGTGGGCGTCCCGTGTGGAATTAGTTTGTCATGACCATCGTCATGGGCTGGCACAATCTTTCATCAAATATGCAATTAATTACAATGCATCGGACTTGAAGCTCGTCGGCTTCCAACGCAGTCTCTTCTACCCGACCATCGGGTGAAAGAATCGCCATCTTTATTCATTAATTGAGGTCACACGCCACGTTCGGATAGGTTGCACGACTGACCGCCGCAGAATTGTCCTTTCCAGCTCCTCCAGAGTGCGTGTGCAATCGTAGTGTGATACCGCAAAACACTTGATAGTTTGTGCCATCCGCCCCTTGCTTCGCATGGCATACATTTCCAGCGGCTTTGTGTGTTTGTGGACATTCACTCGCAAATCTCACCACGGCCGACATCTGCAGAATTTATGACCACTTGGGACAAGATGAGCCTCCGGAGGGTTTGATAAAGTGCTCGCTGGACAACGATGCGCGAGCCCTGGCGCACTGGTATCAGTGCGCTTATCAGTAGGCGAGAGCCGGGATGTTGGGATTTGTGTGTCGTAATCCTCCTCGGATGGAGGCTTATCTCAAGCCGATTTGTCATATGAGAGTCAGTTGAGGCGACCCAAGAGATTTGTCTGTCTCGAGTGGTAGGGGCGTGGAAGTACGGAGCATTTATGAGTTTTCAACATCATCAAATCCCCTCTGGGCCAATGGATAGCACGTGTGAAACGTCTGTCACGTTTGTGTCATCTTTTTTTGGTTTTCTTCACAGCGCAAGGCGCGGTACACGGACACCTCGTACCTGATCTTCCAGCAGCTGCACAAGGGTGGCGTGCTGTACGCATTTCCGCAGGTCGTGGGCCTGCTGCAGTCACCGAAGCGGCTAGCGGCCACCACCAGTGCGCCATCGTCGCCGAAGCCGGGAGAGGCGAACGAAGCCCTCGTAATCGAAAGTCCCGAGGATGTGGTGCTGGGCAAGCACAAGAAACCGAATGGCTACAAGGCGAAGGACACGCGCAAGTCGGCGGGCAGTGGGATCCCGCGGCGGCAGAGTAAGATCGCGGAGAAGCGGCGTAACCGGCGCAGCCTCGAGCTGAAGGCGGTCGAGGAGCTGCCGAGGGAGGAGTCCGAGGAAACCAAAGAAGCGGACGCGGTACAGGATGAGACGAAGGTGCAAGTCTGTGATATATCGGGGCGAAGGGATGCGCCTACCGTGGACGTCACCGCCTCGGAACGACGCACCCTCAGTGTGATCAGCAGCGACGAGCCGGACAGTGTGCAGAAGAACATCCAGGTGGCGGTTGACTTCCACCATCGGCCGAACTCCGAGGTCGAACCGTGCCGTGTGAGTCTGCCGGAGGCGAATAACAACGATCTGAAGTGCAAAACCCAGAACGAACCCACCCGGGCCGTCGATTCCGATGTGGAGTCCGTCAGTACCTTGACGCCCAGTGTTGGTCCTGGCAGTGAGCTGCGAGAAGATGTGTCCGTCGGGCGGCAGGACCTAACACCGCCCAGTGTACCACGAATGGCGGTACCTGGTGTTCAGATCCGGCGGAAGCAGTATCCATACGAGCCGTGTTACCTGGTGGGCTCGGAGTTTAGTGACACAAGTGACTTCACCGACACCGCCAGCAGTGTCGCCAGCGACCTAGAGGAGGCCGAATACGCTCGGGTTGAACTACGAAAGGTAGGTTCGGACCGTAGCAGGAGCGTCCGGTTGGTGGTATCATGTTACGGAGATTGTTTACCTCGCGGAGAGAGGGTCGTAAAACTGGGGAATGTCGACGAACCGGAGGCGGACAGATATCGAAAGTTTACCTTTCAATCTGCCCCGTATCACGTACGCCAGAGCTTGGGACAGAACTTCTTTCCCGACATTGCTGAGCCCCAACAGCAGGGTGCGGTCAACGGTCACGCGATTGATAAGCCATTTACTGCCGTTGATTGGGGCGTAACGGTCCGAACCGAATCGATTCTAATGGAGCGTCTTTGGTTCGTTTGGACAACGGCGACCTTCGATGGGCCGGGAATTGGGCGGCATATCGAGTGACACGTGCTCTGTCCGTCCATTTGAATAGAACTCTTTGATGGACAGCTTTCGGACAATTTATTAGCTGCGTCGGTCCAGAGCTCGATTAATGGAAGATTGATCCATTCCGGCCCTTTTCGGTGGGACATTCATTGTGTGGTCTAAAACGAAGTGCTAAAGTGTTTCACCGAAGGGCTTGCTTCCCTCTTCACGCCATAAAGCAATAAATGATTGAATAAAAACGGGCACTGTTCCCGTGTGCATTAAGATGTTTATTTAAGAAGGCTTGTCGCCGTTTGTAGCGGGATCCGATAAGAAACTCGTCAATTGGCATCATAAAATGGAAAAACAAATTGTGTAACCCGACACCCAACAAACGTTATTATTCGTCATGTATGTTGGTGTATGGTGTAAGATTGATATGCTTACTTATTGGAAAAAAATATCAAATGTATTTTATGAATTAACCCTTACGCTTTTTTCATGATGATGAAAGCTCTTTTTCACTGAAAGCTGGTAAAATGTTTTAATTTTTAGTAGCAATAAGTCCTTTCATTAACAACACGTTGCGTTAGGAATAAAATGTTTTGGAACACACGTTTTTATCGTCTACTCTAAATACATATAATTTATGAAATTGATATTGTACATTTCGACACTGAAATTATCTTCTCAAAGTATATCCAACTTGTAAATCAACGAAATACACTTTTATTTTCTCTTCTATTGCCGGTCAGAAAACATGTAATGCATGCCGATGTCGTAAACTTGTATCTACCAATATCCTGTGGTAAAGGCTATGCTCGAAATTCGTCTTGATTTGATTAAACATTTACAAATTTTAATTCCGCAAGCATTTTAGAACTGTCCAACGACCACATTAAACGGAGGCCTGTGATTCGTCGGCCCGAACCGGTCGAAATAACCGGTTCATAACCGGTTCTCCGAAACGGTTCTTGAAGGTCAAAATAAGGTCATAAATCGTAAATCACCGGGGTCTGGTCCAGCGAACCGGTTATGCCGTAAATAGTCCTGGCGCCATCTGGTGGCCTCACTAGCGTCATCTGGTGAGCGCAGACATCGCACACTTTGAACCGTAACGCCTTGCACGTGTCTGTGCTAGACGTTATGTGCGTTACCATGTTATAAAATTCAAAACCAACTTTGAACGTGCGTTATACTGCATAGTTTTACATGAAATGTATTGAAAGGAGTATATTTTCTTCGTGATTGCTGCCTCTAGCGAAACTACCATCTTTCCTTCGTTTATTCCATCATTTAATTTCCTTGCCGCACGTAAAGTAGCTTTCTTATTTTCGCATACCCTCAACCAGTGCCTCTAGGATCGATTGATTTCATGTGCATCATGTCGGCCCACGATGCCGGCCCACGATAGCGGCCATACACTGTGCGCACATTAGCGGAATAATCTTCGGTTTTTTGTCTGGCCTTCGAAGATTTCCGCGTTCGTTTTGCGCTTTTGCGAAAATTAAATTGTCTTCAATGGAACGTCTCGTGTGTTAAGTGATAGCCTCCGGTACTGTATATTGGAATTTGTTCCTCTCTCTTATGGCTGGTGGCTTATCGTAAATTAATCACTGCAACCATGCGGTACCGTTTGTGGCGGCATTACTGCGTTCACACAGCACGATTTTCGCCAGCGTTACGGAAATTCCCTTCTGGCCTTGGGCTGGACCATTCGCTGACCGACTGCCCCACTGTGGCGTTGGGCAAGGCGCGCACTGTGGGAACCGATAGCGATCCCTGTCCGTAGGGAAGGAGTTTCAAAGCAGCTTGAACAGCGATGCCTTTTCTCCCGCGCCTTGGATGCAGCGATATTGCGCGCGGAAATCGAATGCACCGTTGATGGAAATGTGATAGGAATCTTCTGACGTCGAACGGAAAAAGGGCGGCTCAAAGGGAGAAAAGCCTACTCGCGGCCCGCCAACACCCGTCCGCAACATTAACACTCTGACGGCCGGCTACATCTATAGATGTAATGGATCCGTTTCAGTTTGCATCCGATCACATCATTTTGGTGTGCTGTCAACGCTGGCACCAGACACGCACCACAGACTACTGAATGTAAACAAATATCAAATGGAAAGTAAACAAATTCCACAGGGCGCGTTGCTGTTCATTCGTAAATTTCAATAAAGATTGAAAAATAATTATCAAACAAGGCGGCCAGATACGGATGAACTAGTGCAAACGCGCCGGTCGGAAAGCGTTGTGACACCGTGAATTGTGCGGCCGTCAAAGTGTTAAAGAGCAAATGTAACGCACACAAAAATAAAACCAACATACCAACCCTGGCCCGGCGGAACAGATGTGGGAATCGCGATGCGTCCGACGCGTCGTGTTTGTTTTTCCATGCCAGAAAGAACGTCTATGGATGGTGTGCCGGCAGGGAAAAGGCATTAGTCCGAGCTTATGTTTGCTCGGTACCGGCCGGAACAAATCGATCAGCCGACAACAGCGTTTTGGGGAAGTTGTGTGTTTTTATGTTTTAATCTTTGCGTCTTTATCCATCCAGCATCAATGGAAGAGTTAGATCGCGATGAAGCAGGAAAGCTAAGTAAACAACCCCAACAACGCCAGCTCTGGCCGAGCTGTTTCGGCAGAGCGGAGTGCGTTTAGAGGGAGATATGTATTTTTATTTCGGATTCTTAAATATGAGGAATCAATCGAGGTCGGCGATGTTCGATGGTCAGTTTTCTGGCAGGATGGATTTGTTGATGCTGATTTCCATTACTGAAGGTATGGGCATGTGCCAATGATGGAGCGATCTGCGTATGGTGTGACGCAAGGGAAGTGAACAGCAGAGAACAGCTCTTCTCGGCCGAATTTCCTCCTTCATGTGGTGAACTTTATCGATTACATCATTCTTTTAAATGGACCCAACGATTTAATGTCGTAATAAGATACGGAGATATTGAACTTGAACAATGGCAAGATTATTCGTAATCGTAGTCAGGTGTCATTCACCAACATTTTTTCACAGAACAAACAACCCTGATAAAAAACCACAAGTTCATTTAAAATTCACACCTATCATACGCCTTTCAACAGGAACCGACTGCAACACTAGCTTGCCAAAAGAAACGAGTTTTCGATGGCGTTTGAACGGAGAAACTCGTCAAACTGCCACCCGGACACAATTTGAATCTATTATTCAAATGAATTGATTACGTTTTGGGTATGCTGATGCCTCGTGTGTGGCTATATATTGGGATTTTCGGCATAAACGTGCGATATCTGAGGCCAAAAGTTCACTGCATATTTAGTGTCGATCGAGATTTATTCTGTCAGACCAGTTTGGCAACAATTTTAATTTGAGTTCATTATCGGAGAGTTTATTCCACACTTATTTGATTTTAAAGGCAAAAAGACACCTTTTCAATTTAAGATAAAATAGCTTTAGCTGTCCTCAGCCAATTGATCCTCATTTATCAAATATAACCTTTAATCCTATAACAAAACGATGAAGAACATTCGAGGATAATTCCTTCTCCAGCATATTTCGCTTCCCTATTCTGCTTGAAGATATCGGCTACGAGAAATCGTACGGTGAAGAAGTCGCTTAATCTTGCCGTGCATCTACACCGCGATTTCTCCATTTCGACCAATGTGGTCGATGCTCCGATGACTAGATTGCGCCAGAGCATCGAAGGCTCCTGGTGTGCTGCCGACCTGTGAGTGAATCTGAAAGTCCTACACTCCCCGGCGGCTGCCGAATGAAAACGCAAAAGAAACGTACCGCCACCGTGGCATTTGTGGTGTATTGTCGATTAAGACGATTATTTCGTTAATAGACTCGTAAATAATATCTTCATGACACATCCGCGGATCATCGAGCTCCCGGGCACAGTCTCTTGGTGAATTCCGCCACGGGCACAGCACGCTGTAGTTGGAGAAGCAGAAGCCGAGCAACTCCCAGCGGGATAAGGTTTCCAGCAGTAGCCCGACCCATCGGGGGTTGACCGATTCCGAGTAGGCAAAATGATATTCCTCCCGGGGGGAACCGCAACCGTTCGGTATGCCATTGCCTTGGGGTTACTTTTTGCTCCTCGGTTCATCACGTCCTGCGGAGGCGTTTCGTTGGCGAGATAAGATTGGAGAAACGGCAACAAACATGCACCGGAATATTGTTTCGCCAACCTGCCAGTATCTTCTTTAGGGAGTATATAGCAACCATTTCAACACATACGTTAGTGGAAAATAAAAGGTAGATCATTCTAGAGAAAGCTACATCTAAAGGAAGATCAGAAGACCGTTAAGGAACATAAGGAAACTGTGTAGCTGAAATAAACATTGTTGATCCACAAAAGTGTGTCACAAGATAATTCTCTTCAGCCTCCCACTCTTGCGTGACATCAAACTAGGTCCTGTTGTTGTTTCGAGGCTTAACACCCTGCCATCAGTCTCAGTACACATCCTCTACGTACGCCCTGCTACGAGCAATGACGAGGCAAGTCCGTCAAACTCTGCCCAGCGCTAGAGGGTTTCTCATACGGTACTCTTCACTGCATCTGAATCATTTAGTGCATCGTCCTCTCCGACGGCAAAGGTAAAAGAAATGGCTGTCCCTAACGATACGGTACGTCCGCAAACAATCGCAACAGATTTATGATGTTTTTGAACGATTCATCGTGCGCAAAAGCGGTCCGAAGTGATTGTTGAACATGGACGACCATCGGTTGGGCGGGTGGAATGTGTGTCGCATGTTGCCGATTTGTATCGTGACCTTTCGGAAGAAAAAAGGAACAAATCTGGTACATGCAGCAAAAGAACCGGAACATACTGCACTACTCCCGATATGGTTCGGATTTGTCGATCCCCTGAGGCGATCTTCTGCTGCAAAGTTCTTTTGCAACACGGAAAATTACCCCTTTTCACAACGTCAAATGCCCATCGCAGGCGCACATAGCGATCGTTAAGCGTAAAATTATGATCATATAAATCAAAACCGGACACTTTCCCATCACGGCGTTGATCCGTCCCGAGAGCTGTTGAGCTATCTGGGAGTGGATCATCTCGAACCCGTCGATCGCGGACCGCGCTGGACAATGCAAACATGACGCGAACAAAAGTGTGCTACATGATAAACTTGACCGCAAGCGGAGCGCAAAGAAAGGTGGAAATGGTATACCGTCAATCCCTCCCCCTGCTTGACATGACGGATGATCCCGACCGCCGGAACCCACCCGTGGTCCATAGCGTACCCTTTGGAGCGTACCGGCACTCGGAGCGTTCGGAGCTGCACGATTTGCGATCTTTGCGTGCGCCTCGTGAGCGGTAGGTTCTGGTACAGCGTTAGGCTCGACGGACGCAACGATTTTCTCCTCCGACGCAACTGATTGACACATTTGGACTTGAAACGTCGAACTTCGGTCGTGTTTGTGGCTGGAATGTTGGCAGCCGACCGTACGCAAGCGTCCTTTCCGTGCTCCCGGAGGTAAGATCGGAGGGGGGGGGGGGGGGGACTCAAGAGGGAAAACCCGTTACGTCGGCATTTACAACGGCGGCATTGATACTCGGACGCGGTGATCGAACACATGAAAAGCCACAGATAAAATACGGGACGAGTGTCTAAATAGTAGTAGGGAAAATGAAAAGCGCCCTCTTTTACGGTCGTTACCGGTGGTTAAGAAGGGGCTTAAGATCTTGCGATTAATTTACAATGATTAGTGTTGTGCCTTATGAATCTCTTTCACCACCAAAATTCATTCAGATTTATTCAGGAATCTTTTGGGGATTGGAATCTCTAAACTTTGATGAATCTTTCGAAACCTGAATGAATTTTAATGAATCATTCCTGGATCTTCCACTAATCTTCATGGTTCTTTGGCGTGGCGTGGATCATGCGACAAAAAGAAAAAAAAAGAAGTATTTACCCAATTTTTGGTCTTCAGTTTTCAGTTCTTCTAACATTAATGAATCTTTGGAATGCATGAATTTTTCATTAAAAAATTCAAGAATCTCTAAAATACAGCATAGAATCATTCAGATTAGTCAATCTGAATCGGAATTACACAAGTCTAATAATGATCTTGCTACTGATACGATTTTCTACGATCGAGATTTTAAACACATTCGTTGTTTGTTGGCACTGAGTAAATTCTAAACATGTTCACTACCACCTACGATTTATGTGCTGTTTTTTCTTACACCTTTTTTATTTTAGAAACAGTTATTGCATCATCATGAGATCATCATACTTTTCACACGTGTTTGTCTACGGTGGTGTCCAAGAGAAGCGACCTTCGACTTGATTAGCATGTTCATTAACGTTGTTGACTTTTCAAATCACATTTGAATTGTCCGTTTTGTTCCTTCGTTTTGAATTTTGTTTTAGGTGATTCACTAAACTTATGCTTTTAAAGCATAATGGTTCTCTTTTATGTGTACGTTTGTTTATTCCTAAATTAAGCCTATCCTTCTTCTCACTATGCAAAAAGTTATGGTTTGTGTGGAAGTTTAATAGGTGGATTGATTTGGTGTTTACCTTCTCTTCTTCACTCTGGCTCACCGACTTTCCTCAACGGCTCGGAGAAAACTCACTGGAATCTCGAACAATTTCACCGATGGTAGGAGGTATGGCATCGTTCGTCGATCGAAGACCTTTGACGACCTCCGAGTCCGAGAGACCTTGCCGCATGCCGCCCTGCGAAATCGTCGCGGTCGGTGGGCCCCCTTTTCCGATGGGGCCGCACACACATTTCAGCTAATCCTGTCCGTTTCGTTCACCCCAAAACCACTCGACCCGATCCGGACCCGGCGCGGCCCGTTTCGGCGTCTCGGAATCACATCGCAGACACGACTCCCAGACGCCTGAAGAGCGACGCGGTGGCGCGCGGACCATATTCTTCCAAATATGGGCAGCATAAATGCAGCCCAGCTTACCCGATGGCCGGGAGGAATAATTGAGTCAAATAAGGAAGTGAAAAGTTTTCACTGCTCCCGTGGCCTCTCCTTCCCCGGACCGATGGTCGACCGAGCTTTTCAATGCTTCTGCGCGGACCGGTAGGTCGTATGCTGCTGGAGAGTTTCTAATACATCCGAGCGGATCCGATGTTCGGGTGGGCTCTTGATGGTTTCGCTTTGAAAGAAGCCAATTTTCTAGCTCAAGAATTAAATGCTTTCTTCTTTTTCCCATTTTGCTCCTTAGCGATCCACAGCCTCTTTCGTAGAGTCGCCGTGCGAAATGACGCAGATTAATGATAGACCGTAAAACCGTTTGACGACTGTATTTGGAGCGGACCTGCCCCCTTTTATTTTGGCCTGTTAAACCCTGTTCGAAGGAGCACTCTAAATCAGTCAAACCTCCCCCGGTGGATGGGAGCGTTAGAAGTTTCCACCGGCTCCACTTTATGACCGCAAGAAATGATCGATAGTTTCCCGAACCTGGAGCCGTTCGTTAGCTCACGATTCTTCGGCCCGCTCATGGCGCATAGAAGATGGAACAGGTTTCTTAAAATTGTTTTAAGCCCAAGCTCATCGCAACTCAGCATACCGCGGTGGAATGAGTTCTTCAGAGGCAGGGATACGCCAAGTGGTGGTCGGGCACACATATGCGTTTCATGGGCGTTGCAGGCGCCCCCTTTACAAGTCGCTATATTTAAAATGCTCAACCGGGAAACTACCCCATTAATGTCACTTCATGCTGCTATCAAATCTTGCTGGTCGATCGTTAAATTGATCACCGTTTAATAGTGGCTAAAAGAATGTTTTCCTACGCGAGGGTTACGATCGTGTCACGCATTGGTTTCTTCTGGTTTAACTTTTACCCGTAGGTCCTTTGATTGGTACTGTAGTATTTTTTTTATTGAGACCGTTAGGCAAGAAAAATGATAACTTCATCCGAAACGACTTGCAACTAGACTAGGACTACTACATCATAAAAATAAAGCGTTATGTTGGTGGGGAAAAAAAAGTTTGCAAAGATTTACCGTGGTCCGGTTTATTTCCTTCACGGTTATAGCTTTCGGTCAGGAACGCTGCTTTGCTGGCGGTCCGTCGGTAGTACGAAACTAAATCAGCCCAACTCAAATCGGCTCTCTCCAGACCCGTTTGAAGCTGGCGTTCGATACTTGTTCGCAAGGTTCACATTCCCCGCATTTTCCTACATAAATCGTTTGGCACGTATGCAAAAGGCCGAGTCGATCGCCTTCCCGCGTCGGCAATTCAGACCCGGTGGCTTTGTCGAGCCACTCCAGGGCGAAATCCTCAATCTGTTCCAGAGACACAAACACTTTTTCTCCCCACTCTCGTTCCCTATGTTCGGCCCATTGGCGGGCACGTTGGGTGGCGCATATATGAGCGCCCCCCCCAAACGCACAGTAAGTCACAATTAATCCGAAGGTCAATTTCTCTACCGAACGCGTAGCCCCCGGCGGGCGATCGTCCGTTTATGGTTCGAAACGAAATAAAATTAAGCGATGGTGATTTATAATAGACGATTAACCGATCTGTCCCTTCGGGCGAAAACGGTGGCAATGCTTTTTTAAGACGTGCGCGTGCGAGCCTCTCTCGTGTTGGGAGATTTAAGACGCCCTGAGTAATGGGTGTCATTGCCGATTGACCTCAGTCGGGAGGTGCTCCAAGACGAATGGAGTGCACCGGTTCCTATTCTGTTTACCTGGTTTGGTCCGGGAAAAAAAAACAGCCTGGCTACCGGTTGTCTTACCGTCGTCTCAATGGTAATCGATCGTCCAGCGGGCGGGATTTTTCCGTCTGCGGTCAACGCGTGCTGCTGTGGGCAAATGTTTCAAGATCAACCAAACGTTTAGTGGCGTAACGAGCTCCCCATTCGCCACTCCCCCCTTCGCCGGATGGATTCCCTCCGACGATAGGAAACACATTTCCCCTCGGACTGAATGTCCGGTAAAAATGGGAAATCAGGGCTTTCTTCCATCTGCCTCTCGTACAGTTGCACAATCTCGTTCTCTCTCGGTCGGGGCCCCCACCAGCAACAACCGACCCACCCCTCCGAACAGTAAGCAATGACCTCGGGGAGGTATAGATAGCTTGCGGGCCGAAACGACGGCCTATGTTTACGTGCGTCGCTCGAGGTCAGAAAGGAAATGAAACATCGCACGGGAAAACCCGTCTGCCCGTACTTTTCGCTCCTTTCGGAGGTGAGGCGAGCAAAGAAAAACTTCCTTTGAGTTTGGAATGCCCATTGGAGGGGGGAAGCGGCTCGCATGAAGCAATAAACTTGGCGCGCGGTCACAACGTTGATTGACTGGTTGATTAAAGTGCGTTAACTGTTTACCTCGCCGTTGCGCCGTTCGCTGTAATGGTGAAAAACGACAAGATTCACACCCCGGGGCCACGGTTTGCCAAGATTGCCCAACCCGATCCCCGCCCCATCTCCGAGCGCAATAGAAGGGGTTGGGTGGGGTTGGAGAAAACTCGGCTCCTATTTAGTTTTCACCAGATCCACGGTTGAAACGTGCAATCCGTATTTGAACGTTCGGGTTCGGGCTGCAAAACTCGTGCGCAAACGTATCTCTCATTTTCACTTCCCCACATACCATTGCACCTTATCGCTCCCCTACCCCCTCGCATTCCCAGTTCGACTGGCGAAAGAAAAAGTGCACTTGGATCCCTTCCGTCTCGGATCGCCATGGCTGGCATGCTTGCTTGGACATTAGTGCGGCTTAAACAAACAAATATGCAGAAGGTTGAAGGGAAATCTCTCTCTCGCGCGCGAACCATGTGCGGTGCTGATCACGGCTCCGGGTAGCGTACCTACCGGGCGTTATATGCCGGGCGACCGACATTTAACATCCAACGCGATCGCGTGCACATTCCTGCGCACCGAAAACCACCCGCATTGGGGCAAAGGGTTCGGTTTTTTGTACTCCGTCTGGTTGAACTGGTCCACGTCCACCCGAAGATCTTGGACAACCGCTGCCCTGTGGACACTGTGTGTGTGTGTGTAGACCCACGCAGATATAGCTGGCGTAGTTTTCCTCCGCCCTTCTACGATTTCCGTTGATGATTGTGTAAACAATGGCAAACGTTTTTAGTGGGACATGATAAGTGTATTGGTGATTAAAAGTTTTCACTCCGGGTTTTTGCGCCCTTCCTCTTCGAACCGTTTTAGCGCTGATCCTCCCCGCTCGTGCCCGTGGAGAAAATGGTTGGTTCGGGGGCAACCTTGCGATATAATAAATGGACCCTAATCAGGTGGCGTGAGAAGCGAAGATAGTTGGCCCTTTTTAGTTGCACAACCAGGAATTTGCTCGAGAAATCAATTCTCTTAAACGGTTTGCAGCAGTGTTTTGGTATTAGCATGACAATGTGCAATCAAGATGTTTCTCGGCTTACCCATTTTTTTTTTTGGTGTTGTATTTAGTAGGTCTAAGAAAAGCGTGAAGACATTTATTATTAACTTCTTTTCCCTCTCCTTTCAGGTAAGGCGCGTTCACTTGCATTTACGATCAAACCAGAATGTAAGTCCTTCGAATTAGAATAATTTTACATTTTCTTAAACAAATAACGCTCGGGTTGGGCTTGTAAACGCGGCCACCTACATGAAATATGTGGATCATTATTTGTGCAACAATTACCAGCGGTCCCTTGATCCGCGAACCTCATCGCAACCGGATGGATATGTAATAACATGTAACGCTCGGCACAAAGTGGCTGGCGTTAGGCGAAAAAAAAAACCTAACAAGTACCCGCTCCAGTACGCCGTAACAGATTAGCATACGTCTCGTAAAAGCCATCGCGGGCGCTATTATTGCACGTCTGTCACATTAACAAGTTCGCACTCGATCGAATAACTGCACCGTCAGCTCCGATAGTGGCCTATTAATCAAAGGCTCCTTCTCGCTTAGCGGCCAAAGGCAACGGGAATGGGCGCCACATATCCCTTCGTCCAGCAGCTCCACGGTGCCACCGATTGCCATCGGGAAAACTGCTCTCGCAGCTCTATGTAGAGGCTTCCATTGACTGGTGGTGAAGTGTTCAACAGCATGATTCGCTCGCTAGCGTGATACATTTTCACCTTCATGCGCCAGATCCAATCAAGGAAGCTGACAATTTTGCTGTTAATCGTTTGGCCGCATTGTCTGAAGATTAAAATATCGTTTTAATTGCTGAGTAGTAGCTTTATTGCAAAATTTACTTCATCGGGAAAAAATGGAAACAAATTGAAATTTGATGTTCTAAAACCGAATTTAGTTTTGGTTATTCTAGCAAAACAATTTACTCCGTTTAGCCGCATTGTCTGAAGATTAAAATATTGTTTTAATTGCGGAGTAGTAGTTATATTGAATTTAGTATTGGTTATTCTATCAAACGGTATAAAAATACACCAATTCACTCCACCAGGTTGATTATTCATGAGTTATAATTATTTATTATTCATGTAATCTATTGAAAGACGATTAATTAAACAAATCAAATCAGTATGTATGTATCAGTAAACACAAAAAGATAGTGTTTACATTTTATAAGTTTTACTCCATATTTCATAATGTATAATGGATTCATGTTGTAAATCTTATAGGAACCTTTCAGTACCAATTTTCCAGAATACACAAATCTGTCATCATCTTCCCAACGACGCAACGATTTTAAACAGCCAAATTCCTCCCTCGTGGATCGTGTCTCGGATCACATTTAACTTCCGACCTTTCGCAATGCTTAACTTGATCCAATGTGCACGATCCAAAAAAACAAAAACACGAACGCACTTTCCACAGGACCACATTTTGCACTCAACGTCGTGACCCACGATGGCGTTCGCTCGCCCTGGCTCAAAATTGTGCGTGGCACACGATGGGCCCCACCGAGGTGATAAACAAATCGTTGATCTTGCACCCGCTCACC
The DNA here is from genome assembly GCF_943734765.1 of Anopheles ziemanni. Taxonomy (NCBI): domain Eukaryota; kingdom Metazoa; phylum Arthropoda; class Insecta; order Diptera; family Culicidae; genus Anopheles; species Anopheles ziemanni. The sequence goes on along the minus strand of NC_080706.1, from coordinate 22,029,019 downwards.
CCTGCCACGGTGAATCTGACACTTTAGTTAATTTTCACGGAATCCCACACCGACCCTCACCCACCGTCCGACGTCTCCTGACGTGGCCGTTGGGGAACCTCTTGGCGAAATCTGACCACTTGGCGCGAAGCACGTACAGCTGTAAATGTGCGAAAACTAATAAACTGACGGAAGATAATTTATTGAACAATTGCTCGGAATGGACGGTGGTGGCAAGAAACGAAATGTCTTCGCACCGTGCAATTCCGCCCGCCACCTCTGCCCGCGTGGCGTCTGCACGCGTCTTGATACTACCTTTCACCATCAGCCAAACCGATCCCGATCACGATCGATGGTTGTGTTTCCTTTTTCGCGTGTCTGCCATGATTAGTCTTCGGAAGGCAGACTTTTAAGTTCACGCGCACACGTCCATCCATCCATGTTTCTCTATTTTCCTACATTCGTTTTCCTCACTCTAAGGGGGGAGGGATTTTCGATGTATTGCGGGTCAGATCTGTAGCTCGTTACTGGCGGATCTATAAAATTCTTCCTAAGCAAACATTAATCTGCCTGCCTGCCTGTGCAGTGGCAAGTGGCGGAAACATGCGGTACGAACGGTCGTCTAGCAGAACGTCGGACGGCCGGGCAGAAGCTACCAGGCTGTGGCGCTAGGTCTACGTCTGGGAGGCACCAGTTTCGCATTCACTTCACTTGGCTAGCGAGTTAGGAATGATTTAAAATACTTATGATGGTCATAAATCTGAGGCCTCCATTCATTAACCTTTGCATTCCGATGGTGTTTTCAGTGCCGTTACATTTGCGCGCTTCCGAGAAAACATTTGCGTTATTTTAATAAGAAGCAAATTTATCAAGGAAACTATAGAATGCCAGTGTGGAAAATTTCTCAAGGAAACTATAGAAATGTTGGCAAGGAGAAGGTTTTCTTATAACGGTTTTCCACTCGATGAAGCCATATGAGGCAATCCTAGGAAAAGTGTAGTCTACCATTAGCTCAAAGATCTGTTTCTAATTCAAGGCCAGACTGATGCTGAGAACTATTAACCGATCAACCTTCCCTTTTGGCAACCAATCTAACACAACCTCTGGCCGTTCGGTGGAAGAAGGTCTCTGCGATTCGAGGTGTGTTTCTTCACAATCTCATCTCAAGTACCACACCGACGGGGGCAACATATAAACACTATCATCCTTGAACCTCTACTAGAAGCTTCCACTTCCCACCAAAATGGATGGTAAAGGTAGGCTGGAAGCTGGCTTGGATCATCACGCCACGCGAAAAACCCTCCAGTCCTGGTCGACTCCGGTAATTATTTATCTCTTGCAGCACTTCACGCTCGCCGTTTGGGATGGAAAAATGGGGTAACAGGCGGGGCAAGGGTACTGGCAAGCCTTAGCCTCCCGAACGGGCCCTGTTTTGCACCTTCGGACGGTATTAATTCTCCTTTTTTATTGCCCCGTGAACTTTCCTGAACTGCGGCGGCACTTATTTAACGAACTGGTGGCAAACCGTCGATCATCTACCGGTTGGGCCACCACCGCTCGAAGCTAGCATTCCCCCCCCCCCCCCCATCTTATCCCTGGCTTCGCGGAAAGCACGTACACCCAACCCTTGTAATCTATTTTGATTGAATCATTTTGAATCATCATGCCGGCTGACAAGTTTTTATTCTATTTTGCCCTACCCCGGTAAATCCCGTTTGCTTGCGGAAAACTCCCGTTGGCTCTTTGTGCGGGTTCACGGCTGCGTTGGCCGGGTTGTCCCGCAGGATGGCGTCGAGGTCGAAGTTTTAATGGATGGCAAAACACGGTGCACGGTCGGGACAGCTTCATCCGGGAGTCCAGTCCGGCGGCAATCCGACCCGCTGTTTGACGTGGCGTGCTATTTTCGACAGCGTACATTTTCCGCTAAATTAATGGTCGGTAAAGAATGCGCGGTGACGACATGATTTGCAACGGTCGGTTACTTTTCTTCTTGCTACTCCTGCAAAATGCTTATGTTTGTGTATTAAGCTACGATTTGTTACGAGTACTACGTTGGCGCGTGCTCGCTGACGGTGAAAGGCGTTTCGAATTTTCAACAAAATTAGCTTACACTTTTTTTACGCCGGAAGACGGAATCGGCATGACGATTTTAAGGGAAACCGATAACAAATCCATGTTCGGTATGTCGGGAGATGTTTTATAATTAGTGTCGATTCAACAGCGCCGTTTGATCGATCGATAGATCCATGCTCGATCAGCTGGAAATAGCATTTCTTCGCATATTTTAAACTAACATTCGTGATAGTGATATTAGTTTTTGGCTTTCAAACCTTGTCTCCATCGCCGTCCACAGCATGTTTTCGTTTAAAGTCAATCCTAATGGCATCTCCGAGTGTCTCCATACGTGCGCCGGGGCCTCTTAAGGAAGACCTTTTTATGATGGATGCTCTTCAACCGACCTAAACACAACCGTGCCTGGCTCGTAAGGTGCGCAATTTGTTCGACATTTTCTAATCGAATTTGGCCCGCGAAATGGGCATTGAATGATGATACTACCCTTTCCGAAGACCTAGAAATCTGCGTGGGAAACCTTCCGGCTAATGGCGAAGCTATCCGTACTCCTCCGCATGCCCTACCCTCAACAGCGTAAGAGGAATATAATGAAATAATTAAATTTCATTTTGTCTACACTCCTTTTACCCCCACAACCACCGTATTTGTGTGTCCGCCATTGGTAATCCTTCCTCACTGGCGAAGGAAAATTTGTCTTCATACCGCTCGGCCGGCGTGTGATTGATTAGGTGTGGGAATCGTGAATCTGTAATTTGCTTTCGGGTGAAGTACTCACCACGGAAAAGTGGGACGCCCGTAACTGGGAAAATTTGTTTTCCTTACTCTCATTCTCTATCTCCCTCTCCTCGTCTAATCGGTCCGTGTGGGCGTCACAGCAAATCGCTAGAAAGTGCAACATTGTAGGGCTCGAGCGATCGAACTCCGTTGGCTGCCATTTGTTTGCTTGTATGATCAACTTCTACTGCAAACTATAAAATTGGCCGCGCGCGCAAACATGACCTCATGAAGCAGCCCCCGTCGGCATTGGGGGTAGCGTTAAATCCTCCGAACGAATCGGTGGCACCTAAATCCGAATGCGTTCCAGATGGGGCCAACTTGAACTGGAATTCCATCCAGTCGTTCGTTCCCCTTGGCAACGGACAGAACGTTCGGCCGCAACGGTGGAGCCGGCATCCGTCACAATGCATTAACGTGTCGCCCAGAGGGCCAGTCTGTGGTCATGCATTGGGAACGTTGCAGAATTTCACCACCTTCCCAGCATTTGTTGCGTCCTTGGCATAAATCACGCCGTGTGCCCAATACCTGGTCTCCAGGAGTTGCCCGGCGGGTTGGAAACACCTTCGCTAAAGAGGGCCCGGTTTGCTGAAGTTGTTCACACTCCCATGAACGATTCGCTTGCCTCCCAAACGTGGTCCTTGCGCGCGTGAGTGTTACCCGCCGATCTCGTTCCAATCATCGGCTCGGAAAATCGATAACCAACGAGCCGTGGAAAAATGGTTGTCATCTTCTTTTCGCTACTTGGCAACGAAGGCATGATTCACCGGCTGCCAAAGGTATGTGAAGGGCCTCACAGGATCCTAGGTTGTGACGATCGCTGTTATTAATATGCGAACAGCTGTTTTCAGCTTGCACACTCGTACTCGTTCCCGCGAGGTTGTCGGCATGGCGAAACCGAGAGTGACGAGATCCGTTTAAAAATAAAGGATACTCTGTTTACCGTTCTATTTATGGGTCGGTAGATTTATTTTGCATTTGCGTGCCAACCATAAACTTGTATCCTTTGTTTGCGCGCGTCCGGAAGCATCCGAGTTGCAACAAATTCGTGGCAATAGTTGGCAATCCCTTCAAAACGGCGTAATTTACAGCGCAATTAGCAAAAAGTAAAACATTTATCAGCTGTTACAAGAAAGATAAAATAGAATAATCAAGGTTGATACAAAATCTTTGGACTTTGTTAATTCACTCTTTTGAAGGATGAAAATCCCGTTTAAATGGTTATTTACATTATTTCCACCATGAATCATCTTGGGGTGTATATCACACTGTATATTCAACATATTTATATATTTTTTACGTATTCAAATAAGAAAAATAGCACGAAGAATCCACCTTCGACATGTTTGCGTAAGCTAATGCAAAAATATGCTCGTGGTGTGTTAATGTTTATGCTTGCTGGCATGCCAAAGTCCCGGAATTCCCCAGCATCCTTGAGCGTCTAGTTGCCACTCGATCTCTTCGACAGCTTCGACGATACCCCACCGGGGGGAGACCACTTGACGAGGCTACGGTGGGCTATCGATCGTGGAGGGAAATAGATGTAAAGCAACAAAAACGGAACGATTTCAACCATCTACATTCTAATGCGTGGTAGAAAAAGAAAACAACGAAGCGGACACGAAACATTAACCATCCTCAGGAGTTTCGGAACCTCGGTGAACTATTTACATTCGCCCTCACGCCAAGGTGAGACGTTTCGTTCGCTGCTTTTTCTCTTCCCCCCGCCGGGAGAGCTTTTTGTGTGAGCTCAGCTGATCCATGTTTCATCTCCGCACGATCATGTCCCACGCAACACATAAAACCGCGAGCCGCGCGTGAGCTTGGCGGGAGCATTAAGAACCGCGAGTTTTGAGCGCGAGATTGAGCTGGTCTCTCCCTCGCGAATAACGCGATCCACTAGCACCAGCTACGCCTACGTTTGACGGTGAGGGACTCGACCTGAACCGTCGGTGGCGCACGAATTCGCGAACATGATCCCCGCGGAACGGCTAACGCAAGCAAGAACCGTAACTCTAAGTTCGCTGTTTTTTTTCTCCTCGTTGTATGTGTTATTGTTGTGGTCGTTCGCTTTCCCCCCCGCCGGTAGACACTCACCCCTTCCTCGGATGGGCTCTTTTTATCCTTCTCGCCCTGCATCTCCGATGGCGCGGCATTGAGAAGGGGTTGTATTTTCGCCCGAGTCCCGGTTCGCGGTGTTGCCTTCACGATGTCCGTGCGCCCACCCGCCCGTCATCCCGTTGTCCAACTTTCGTCCATTAAATGAAATGATCCGATCCTTAACCCATTCAAAAACACACCCCGCATGGGAAGGTTGGAAACGCGGGGAGAAGGAAAAAAGAAGCCCCAAGACGATCGAGTGAGATAACGACCGATGCAGTGGAGGTATACGATCCAACACACACGACGTTGGCAGAAGAAAAGGCCGCAGAGGCACCAAAAGGAAAAGGCCAAAGATGGAACACGCAAATTGCGAAGAAGGCTCATCTCCTCCGTTTGCTGCAAACTGCGCGTCTTCCGCCGGGCTGAGAAACACATGTGAATTTTACACATCGATCCATCGTTCTAATGGGGGTTGCCGATGGGAAGTTTCGCGGAGGGTTAAACAGGGCTGTCGAAGGGGATGAAGGGTAGCACGCGCTGGAACGGGACGGGACGCTTGAGACATTTGTCTCACCATCCGATCCGCGAGGCTCTCGCGCTCTTGCTTCTTGCCGCACATCCCTTACCCATTTTTCTCACGAGCTCACTCACTCGGGAAGCCGGTGCTCATCACGGGCCGGGCCGTTCGCCTCAGTCGCGGTGTAACTTTCGGAGTAAGCGCACGCTTTCCGCCGCAGCGCCGCTTGCAGGTCGAAATAAAAGGCAGAGGATCGCGTTTCGCGTTGTTGAGTCAGCAGTGTCCGTGTCCCAACCTGTCGTGGAAGGCTTAGGCTGATGCATCGTTATCGCTAGTGTGTGTGCACCCCCCTCCCCTTGCCGGGGTTCGGTTTCGTCCCGAGCTGCCACATCACACGCCGAAAGTGTCAGGCATCGTTTGCTTACGTCTTGCAAACATGTAACCTGCGAGGTGGTCAGACAACCGTTCCCCGATCTTTTACTCTATCTATTTTCCGTGTGGGTGTGTGTATTTGTGTTTTGTGTGGGCTTTCCCCGGATCCTTTACGTGGTAAAGTGGAAAGTTAACGTGAAAATTCCTGCGTCCACTAAAGTTCGTCCACGAGCTACGAGCTTCAGCCTCTCTCCAGTCAAATGTTCGATGTTTGCGTAAAAAAGTGTACCTAAAGTGCGCGTTTTGTGCGGTATTTGTGTTTGTCCTCTCGCCCCATCCATCCGGGTGCTAATTTGTTGTTCACTAACAAATAGAGTATCAATAGTACCCTCCCCTCCGCTTTTTCCCGCGGGGAAAACGAAATTGCACGCGGTTATGTGGCAATCGATGCGCGGTTGAAAAAGTCACGCGATAAGCGACCCTTTATCGAACACAATCGACACCCTTGCCCTTGTCGCAAGGAATATCGAGCGCGTTCTTATCAGTGTGTGTTTGTGTTTGTGTGGAGTGTACGGTTTTTGCAGCGGATGTTGAAACAAATAATCAATTCCCAACGTTACTCTTGCTGGCTGTTGGGGCTTCATTGATTGATTCCCGACGCGTCCCACATCGCGGAAAACAGGCCTCGGAGAGAGTTTTCAGCGTCCCAGCGGCCCCAAAACCCGAGCACCTTATCAGCCCGCACCGTGACCCCGGGCCCGAGATACGGAGTGGACCGGTGGTGAATCAGTTAAACCAACCAACCAATCAGTTCCAACCATCCCCGGAGACCGCTGCAGACATTCCGTGCGGCGTTCGTCATCGACCCGAGAGAGAAAAAAAACCGACGCCGGCTTCGAGATCGGAACTTCCTGTGCGGAAGCTGTGCCGGGTAAATCGACCAACCTCCTTCCAAAAACAAAACATACGGGCGAAGGTCGAAACACAGAGCCGTCATCATGATAAGAGTCAATTCGCAGTCGTTCAGTCTGTCCAGCACGCTGAAAAAGGTACGATTGAGCGAGGGTATCCTTGTGTTTCTTGATTACGTCCCGTTAACAGATAGTCGGAGCAACTGATCACGATCGCCCGCATCTGCGACATGAACTCCTCGTGGGGTGTTAATTTTTCGACCAACGACCGGCCAACTTTTCCACCAACCAAATGCGCTGCTGGTTGAAAATTGAGCAAACCGGAGCCGAGTAGAGTTCCTCAGCTGCAATCCAAAGCAGAAACCCTTCGTCGAAAAACGCACGTCACGTCAGAAGTCGGCGACGATTGGGTGTTTACTCGGGGGCAGCTTTTATCGAGGCAGGTCTAAAATGCATCGCAATGGCCACCCCAGAGTCGGTGGTGTTTCTAAACCTAAATGCAATGTTTATTTACAATGCAGAGGGAATTTCATTATGGAATGTTTTCTAGAAGCAGACCCGAATGCGTGCCAGTTTCTTGGTGTCGAACGAATGTGGAGGATTGTGTTATTTTTGTTATGAAAAATCAATTAAATAGTTGCTATATAAACATTACCATTGAAGGCCGATCGAAGGTCTTTTTCCAGTCGTTAACTGAGTGGAAAATCCTCAGAAAGAGGCCAACGAATTTAATCCCTAGCAGAACACTACATTTCTCAAATGTTCCTACAGTGAAAGAAAGCGATCAAATGGTTTGTTCTCACACGCAGAGACGCCGCGCGGACACGATCGTGCAGTTTTCTTTCGAACCTAGCTTGTAGAAACCTACCACATCTCAACACCTCGCTGTTGCGACTCACCGAACGTGCTGCACTTTCGCAACACAGCCGGGCAGTGTTAAACGTCCACCATACCCCGGATCGAACCCGGAGACAAGACAACTGACCTACTAATCACACCGACCGATCGTAGCGAACGACCGACCCGGCGATCGTCTCTGGAACGCCACACACGGTCAAAAGTCATCATCATCGTCGTCGTCGTCGTCGTCTTCGTAACGGTCGTAAACCACAAGGCACACTGCACACACGCTCGACGACCGTGAAGCCGTTTTATTCTGGCACGGTGTCGATCTGACGGATATTTTGTGCATAAAACAACGCCCAAGCTCTGTGCGCCACTGGCATGTGTTGTACAGATGCATCGCACATGCGAATTGGCTGGTGAAGATGACACCGATTACACTCACGTTGAGCCTTTCAGGAAAGGCAGGAAACTCCAGATGAGTGGCGCAAAAACATGAAAATTCTTCTTGACCCTTTTTTTTATTTCCATGTTTTCAGTGTTGGCTTAATAAAATGGAATTTACTGTTTTCTCTCCGTTGCTTATCGCTGCCACATTGTGAACATGCAGGCTTTTTTTTGTTCATTTTATTTTCACTTCGAGATGCACACTCTGTCAATTGTGGCCACTGACGGATGATGGCGCGATCCGTTGTGTCGCCCCGAGGCAAGTGTTTCGGGGTCCTTTCGGGGGACGCCCCATGGGAAGTGATTTAATTAATTAACGTCAGCTAACCGCGAGACGCCACAGATGAGCGAGTTTCGCGGATAAGTTGGTTGGCTTTTAAATTGTTTTAATCTCTTTTCTGTTTTGCCCTTCCAGTGTAACAGTTTGTTTTCATCGGAACATTCCTTCTCAATCAGAGTGTGTGTGCGTGAGATAGTTGATTTTTTTAAAATTCCTTTTAAATGGTCCATCTGCAGTCTCCGAGAATTACGGGAGCTACCGTTTCCGTCGATTTCCGTGAGAGTAGCAGGACGAGTAGCTTGTCAAGAATTCCTTATTTTCGTAAACACACACACCCTCGGGGAGTAGGTAGGCCGAGGTGTAGGTACGGGGCGGCCAGGCAATTAATCACACCTGTCAAATTTGGTACGAAACAGAAAGCGGAAAACGATGAATTTCCAAGAAGCACCAAATTATGCTCACATCTTGAACGGGGAGGGTGGAAGCAGCATAATATGATCCCGACCGGCCGACACCGCGCCGCGTTCCTCCCTAACGCCTGTCGTCACTTGCGATCGTGCGGGACGGATTTATGGAAATCCCTCAACACCAAAGCGTTTGCTTTGCGCAATCGAACCGAATGCGATATTCGGACGTACCGAAACATTCCTCAACGGATCCCGCCTTAAGAACTCTAAAATGTCCCAAAGTCCAGCGCATGTCCCTCGGAAAGAACAACAGCGACAAAAAAAAGGTTAAATACAAATAAACCATGCAAATCACGTTCTACGCAACCGACCGACCGGTTTGTTGTGTCGTTGTGAACGGAAATTTGGATATGTTTTTTTTATTCTCTTCCTCTCGTTCCTTTTACCTCGGTTGTGTGTTTCTTCTGTTAGGTGGAGTTTTTGGGTGACGTTACCTCACCGTTGTCTTACGGGGACCATCTCGCAAGAAGTTTGCTCGGTTGACCACATTTATGTTTTTCTAAGGGGCCACTTTAATATTCGACGTTTGCCGCTGGGCCGTGTTTTCTGGGTTTTTTTTTCGTTGGTTTGTGATATTCTTTGTTTGCATCAGAACAGTTAGGTGAAGGAAACCGATACTACATTGTCTTACTGGGTGTTGAGTATTATTTTTACACTGAGCTTGAAATCCGCGCAAGACTTTGTTTGTTCAGTTTTAAGGATATGTTTGCGAACATTCCGGTTCGTGTGATAAACAATTAAAGTGAAAAAAAGTTTCCATTGTTTATTGTTCTTTTCGGAATGCAAAGAAAAAATTCGATCGTTGCTCGCACTGTGAAAACCAAAATTCATGGCAACAACCGTTAAATATCAAATACTTCCTACAGTTTACCTTACAAACTGTTACCATGCTACGACTTACAAAAATTTCCAGACCAGGCCGGAAGGCGTCCGTGTAGCGTTTTGTGCCCTTTTGGTTGGCAAACACGTTTTTAGGCCGACCGATGATCGCGCCCGCTGTGAGCCCCGACATCAAAAAGCACTCGTGTTTTGCTTTGATCGGGGTTTTTCTTTGCTGTTTTATGCAAAAAAAATAATAATCCACCGCCCGTCCGCTAGAGTGGCCGCTTAGGTTTTAGGTCCTGTTGCCAAGTCCAGTCCCAGCAAAACGGCCACTACGGAAGCCTTACCGAACGGAAATGGATTTATGATTTTATGGTACGGCTTTCGGAGTCACGCTAACGAAGCTAGGGATGGGGTGATCGTAAATTTTGACCATTTTTTTGATATTTATTTCTGTGCCTAGCACTTCTCCTCATGTGCTTACGACTTGGATAGTTCCGAGAAAACCGAATCTTCCGAAACTGATTCCAGCTACCTGCCAGAGATCTTGGGTATTTTAGACTACACGAAGGCATGTGAAGAAGAAATCCATATAGGCCGTATAGATCCTAGGTTACATGTTCTCTTTGCGCAAGAACCTAGGAAGGTTGTGTGAGGTTCTGGAAGAAATTGTGTTTTGCTGGCACACCTGACCTTGAAAATGCGAGACACAATGATGGAGATAAGCGAAACAGCATTTATTTGTCACCGACTCCCGAGAATTTGAGAACGCCCTTTCATTTTCCTCTCCGACATCCTCGGGAGGCGCCACCGTTATCCGACGCTTGTCGGAGAATGTTTAGGAATTTAGCCTTGTAGGAAAAAGACCAAAAACTGTCGTACTTCACCATGGAAGGCGCGTGCCAGACGGCAACTGGCTGAATCTTGTAACCACCAGCACATCAATCAATGCGCGAATGGTCGCGGTTTGGCAGTTGTGCTTGTTCACCGTCGCGTGAATCTAGGAAGCACGTTTGTGGTGGCATGTTCGCGGGATAAGGAGCCACGTGTCCTGTGTACTCGTCGACAGCGTACATCACCCTCGTCGATGGTTTTGATGGATCGATCGGGCGAGCGGAAGAGCCCACCGCATTACCGTAACACTCCAGGTGACAAGAAGCCACGCCACGGGCAGCACAAACGGTTTCTTTCAGCTCCAGCCAGGCAGGTCCAGGTGTGCACATGATGATTATGATAATGTTTCCGGACGCTTTGCTGGGCGCGTTTACCCAGCGAGCAGGGGACAACACAACGGCGACAACAACGAACCTCCATTTGCTAATGATGCCAATTCAATTTCCGCTTTTCAAAGCAAAGAAGAGCCCCTGTTATTTGAGAAACACGGTACGTTTGCGTTCGCTTTGGAGTGATGCATGCTTACTGTGCCAGAAGAGGGAAGTGCGTTGGATGAGAATCTGTTTCCGGTTGAAAATTCCTGAAGGGTGTGTGGTATCCGCTTCGCGAAAACCGTAACATAGGCGAGGATACGCACTTACGTCATTCACGAGGGGAGAGTTGAGTTATAAATGTTATGGGAGGGCGAATGAATGATGTATGTTTTAATTAATGCTTCTTTCAATGTCTCGTGGTTTTAAACGGTGCGCGACGAATCTGTTTCCTTGAAAAATTTGTCTTTAAAATGTTTGACAGAACATTCGAATCAGATCTTTCTTTTATAAGATTTTTTAAAGCTAATAAATTGTATCCCTGCGAATAACGGCACTTTTCTGAACAATCAAGAATAATGATTTTCTACAAACCTATATATGAGTTCTCTGTTTACCTGATCATACTACCTGGAGGGTAAGCGAAATAAAACGATCGCTTTGTAAAAGAACCCCTCCGACGAACTGGAGCATCTGGAAAGTGGCCAGTTAATTAGAAAAAAAAGTCCATCCAGAGTCGAAGAATCTTGCAGGCCAGCGCTTGTAGGTTTGCGCACATAGCGTTAACATGACTTGGACTTATTTTTAGCCGTTACAAATCGCACAGTCCGTGCCCGTGTACCTGTTTCTATGGCGATGGCGTATTTAGAGCACCGGGATGGACTGCAGACCCGGATTCGGCCAAAGTGTTCTGCCTCTCGACGGGCAAATAATAGTTTTAATATTTCGTTTGGCTACATCTCAACGGGTCGGAAAATATGCCGACAAAGCGGGCTTACTTAGTTCGTGGTTCGGTTGTCGGCAGCTTCAGCCAACCTCTCCCCAGCGTTAAAAGGAAGGGTATTCGCTTCTCAAAGGTGATATGGTTAATGTTAGCTCAAGACGATCGAGAATGCAAATTTCATTAGGTGAAGAATCTGAGCCGGAGCCGGAGCCAGAACATAACAGCCAAACATTTTGCGGTCATCGCCGCTACCTCGAGCAATGATGTAAGACGCTGTAAGTTGCGAGACTGTGCACATGGATTTCGCTCTGTGTTCTGGGTGGATTACACGAAGCTACACGCACTAAAGCATCGTTTCGTAACTCAAGAGCGTCTTAAGTCATGGAACTTGTTTTGAGGTAGGTTTCGATGTTTTTGTTGTTTATCGTTTGCTGGTGGAGGATGATATTAAACGAATTGGAAAGCGTTTGGAAATAACTGCTCGCATCATCACTGCGGCCCGATCATCGGATCGGATGAGCATTGTTACAAAAATAATCTCTGACACCCACCCAGCCGCGACCGGATGTGGACGATCTATTCGAAATTTGCGCCATCGCGATGGAAGAACAGCTGAGCCAACCGAAGCCGGGAAGTAGTTTTTGAATGGTTTCGAATGTTTTCTTTGGCGAAGTATAAGCAACCGTTGTCACGTTGCACGTAAGACACAACAGCTTGCTTGCACAAAAATACCAAACCGTTTAGTTGAAGTGTTGCGAATCCTAATGACACCAATGATATTCAACTTATGCCTCCGGCTAACGTCGGTAACGTTAGTAGAACGAAATTGCGGCTCATGTTATAATATCTTTGGTGGACTTTCCCACCACGAAAGTACCTTGGGGCATCCACGACTTGCCGGCGTTTGCAGGCCTCACCTTGCAGGCTAATGATAGTCATTTGATTTGATTTGACCCACACACACACACACACTTCGGAGGCTCGATACTGAAGTTCGTCGTGGGACTTTTGTGGAGGGTTAGGTTCGGGTGATTTATTAGCTTGGTTTTTCGTGGTTCAATTTTTGCTATCCATATTCGCTAGCAGGCAGAAAATTTAGGACGATGATCGACGGCGTTTGCAATACTCAGGAGCGAGTGAGTAACGTGTTAGTGTAATTAGGAACTATCTTTTTCGTGATGTTTATGATAAGCATCGTATTTGGTTTTCGATAAGTAGGTAATTATTGGTGAATCATATTTACTTGTAGCCCGAGCCTTCAGTGGTTGAGTCACTTATATGTTTTTTGGTGAAAAACATAGGAAGGTTAGTCACTGAACCAGCTCAAAGCTCGGGAATTGTCACACCAATATGATGGTTTAAAAAAGGTTCATAGTTCACCACCTAATAATCGTGCCTTGAGGAAAACCAATAACCCAAAGTGATGGAGCAAAGAATAATCTCAAGGCACTCGTCGGCACGGTTTCAAGTAATGCGAATCGGAGTGCGGTGTTAAACCCAATAATGGCTCGACGAGACATTATTGCCTTCTTGAGCATAAATTAAGTCAAAAGAGACTTATTTGGTGAGGCGGCGGTACGCCACGCCGAAAACCACACGATGAGTCAGCTTGGCGGGCGACATCGGTTCGTTCTCGAGGTCGTGTCACCGAGAATCGTCGGTAAATAATTACGGCCAGGCAATGGTTCCCCCATTCCCCCCAGCAGTCTGCTGGATGGCTGGATTCAGCATCATAAGACGTCGTACATTTGGTGCAAATTTGCATCCATTCCCAGGCGCGGAACTCGAGCGCGGAACAAGCCGTCACCACCGCACGACCCAAAAGCGCTCCTTTTACGGATTTTACCGCCAGAAAGGTGTCAAATTACCGTTTCCCGCGTGGATACCGTTTCGGAAACTTCTGCTCCTCATTCTGCCCTCCTTGGCGATGTGGCTCTGAGTGCCACAATTACTTTAGGGACGAGTTCGGTTATTCGCTTATTCGGGCGATAAAAGGTACGACTGGTTTGAGAGGGCAGCCCATTCTGGATCGGGACACGCGACCCAATCATTAGCCCTGATGAGTTTTAATGGCCACACCTTAGCGCTTTTATTACCGCTACCTTCTGGGGACGGCGGGAAGGTGGCGTGGAACCAAAGAACGGAGCTCTCTGAACGTTTGATGGTTGTTTTGATTTTAAAAAGGCTTCCCGGGTTCTTCCCGCTCCCGCTTGATTACCGTCGTCACGCTAAACGTCACCATCCCGCCGTGATGGTCTTCAAATCGCATCGCAATCGGAGGCCGCAATCACTCCTTCAGCCCATCCAATTTCTATCGCCGTCAGATCCGATGACAGCGAGCTCGACTCCTCTCTTCTGCCGGCCGAAAAGCACCCTTGGGGATGGGTGATTTGGGTGCGGTTGGTGAAAAATGGTGCATTCCACAAGGTCATCCGAGCTGATTGAATGGGCTGACCGAGGGCATCGGAGGATCGGTGGTAAAAATCGCGTCACGGTGGCGCAAACTGGTGTGCGAGGTCGCTTCGAACCTACCGCACCGGGGTGTGGTTCTCCTGTTCCCCCCCCCCAAAAAACGGGGTCGTGAGGGTGATGGCGGTCATCAATGATTGATAGCGGGAACCCTTCTCATCGGCGAACCGGTTCCCTTTGAATTATTGATCCGGGATGATGAAGTTGAAATTGGATTTTCTTTCGCAGGTTAATGACACTGACTAACTGCCCTGTGCCAAGCCATTTGCTTGCCGTGTGTCGAGAAGAGAACAAACGGTCCAACTTGTTGTTGTGTGGCGCGTCCTCCTGGGAGGCGGCAAGCGAAAGAACATTATTCTGAAGCACAATGGTGCGCAGATTGACAGTTTCGTAAAAGTTAAACACGATACTCTGGCCGGAGCGATGCCGCTGGCGAAAATATATAAATTTATCGATCGAACGATACCTCGTCCTGGATCCGTTCCGGGGAGATTTAAGATTCGCCAATAATTTATGCGGGACACGGTCCACGATCGACCGTCAGCCAGGGTGTTCGTGTACGTGTTTGAAAACTGCTTTGTTTTTGTTGCTTTGCCCTTGCATCTAGTGCACGATCCGGTTACAACCGGCTGCTCAGGGGGAAAATGCTGGACGTGCCAATTAGCAACCTTCTGAGTCCCATGGTGCGGCATCATTTGTCTTAGAAGTAGTGCCACGACGTCCACATGCTGCTCGGTTTGTGATCGACAAATGAAAAATGAACTCTGCCACACATGCCGACGCCATGCTTGATAGCGTGCCACGGGTGTCAAAAGTTCATGACAGCTGCTGTCATTTGGTAATGTTTGCTGGTGAGACATGTATTTTTTTTTGTTTTTTTTTAGCAGAAGAGTAAGACTAAGAAGGGCAAATGAAGCAGGAGGTTAGAAAACACCATTTAGCTATCGATCCCGGCTACTGTGCGCAGCAGCGTCATTGATTGATGCTGGAAGTTATTTGTGAAAAATGACTTCATCCTCGACGGATGTTCCAATAGCAGGTTGTATTTGCATGCGGCCGCCCAGGATGGCCAACCCGGGCGGATCTCGTAGCGAATCAACGCCCGGTTTTTGTTTGGTTATCGCGCACGATCGCGCTCGTTATGATTGTAGCCGTTAATTTGTAGTTCTCCAGCTTGGCGCGGGTTGCATTCTCTACTAAGCACCCGGCTAGTGTGCAGCCTTCATCAAACATGGTGGCCTTTTCGACGTGCTGTAATTAAGTGCGCCAGGGCGCCGAGACCACGAGTGCCTCTCGAGATGCTGATGATCTATGTGCGTTGCAAATTCCACGATAAAACGTTGCTGTTAGTGGTGAGGGAGAGATGCAGCGTAGGGATCGGTTTGGGTTTTATTTTCATCGTGAAATAAAGCTCCCCTAGACGACGAGTGTGGGTGTCGAGCGGACGGACAGAAATCACTAGCTCTATGTAAAGAAGCTTCATCGGTGGCCGCGTTGTTTGATAGAGGGTTGTCACCGTGGAGGATTTTGCACGCATGAGAGTGAAGGGATGTGCTCCGTGGGGTGCGTTCAAGGCAGTGACATCAATAAATTCACGTGCCCGCTGTGATGCCATCCATTATCTTGATGACCATTCATTAGCATCTCTCGGGGGGTGGGGGTTGAAGGGAGTCTTCTAGCGCGACATGCATTTATCAACCGTACGGAGAACATTGTTCGCCGGCGCGCTGAATGTAATGCACTTCCGAGGAGTTGGTTGCGCCAGGCAACGCCAACTGGTACTCCTTCATCACCCTGCGATACCACCACGTGAGCTGCGTGGTCGGAAGTATGAACGATCGGTTCACTTTCCGAGCTACAGGAGACCACCCCTTCGACGGCTGACCAGCACGTGGCCTTCTGTGGCGGCATAAATTAAAAAATAAACCACACCGATACCTCAGGATACGCTCAGCGTCTCAATGGCCGCCGCCAGAAGCTGCCGTTTGTAGTGCCGGCAGTGGAACCGAGTGGCACAAAAAAAAAGACTTAATTTACGATTATAATTGCTTTTAATTGTCGATTGCGCACCGTGACGAAACGGAATGGAAATGGTTGTCTCCACCTCGTTCGACGGCTGGACGAAGGGTAGGGATGACGACGGGGGATGTTTATTTGCTCGCGATTAAGCCGGCACACCTTGGTAGGTTCTGTGCCGCCAGACGGGCTCATAATCATGGCTACCACCGGCGAAGAGTGGTGCTTCTCTCGTATAAAGTCCGGTATCTCGAGCACCCTCTGTTGGATCCGATCGATAGACTGGCGAACTTGTGACGATGGAATCGATTGCGAACTCCCTCTCCTTTCGCAATGTCATTGGTCAACGCTATTGGTGGTGAAGTGGTAGATAGGACTCGTTATTGAACCGTCCGCCTGATGTCTGTAATCCAATTGGCTTGCGGCGACCCTCCGGTGAGATATCAGTGTATTATCGCCTTACTTATAAATTGAAAACGATTAATGAATCCGACACACCTTCTGTTGGTGATACCTCGAGCCACGCGGGGGGTTGGTGGTGTGTCAAATCGTGAGCGGTTGATAAATGTCCTCGCTAATTACGTCGCTGCAGGGTGCTGTACGACTGCTTTCAGAACCGGTACTTGTTGCCCATTACTGCATGTTTATTTACATTTTAATGAAACGAATTCTTGGAAAACATGCTCACCTAGGTTCTGAAGGGCTTCAAGTGTAATCGGATTTTAAAGATCCCGATAACAGCTAAACATGCTGTACATCATATTACACTACACCGAATGAGCTCTGGTTGGAAACGATTACAATCCCATCCATCATCCGGTCCTTTGGCCGATAGTGGACAAGGAAAATAGTGCCCGTGGAGACGATACCGAGCTGATGAGATTGATTGAGTATCGCAATGAATGAAAACCACTCGACTGGCCATCCTCAAGGGCAGGGGAAGCAAAAGCTCACCCTCGGCGGACACTATCTCGAAAAAGCCAGTGAGCAAAGACCGGTGATGTCATAAGCTCTTAGCGAGTGGTATAAACTGTCGCGAACAGGTACAGGTCTTTTAAAAGTCCCGATTAGCCGAGCGAATGGACATAAATATTGTTCGTACTTCAGATTAAAAACCAGATCGCATCGGATTCACAACAACAACAACAGGCACAGAGCTTGGTAGAATCGAATGGTTGTCTGCGCTGTCGTCGTCCGCGGGCCGTTCCATTTGTCACGTCATGATCGTCCCGATTGACTTGTACGAACTGCGGTGTGTAACCGGATAACGAAGCGATGCACAGCCAGACCTGATGCAGCGACCAGTTCCGGCTGCAGTGCATGATCTTCCTGAGAACGGCGAACGCGAGAATCACAAGAAAAGGCGCGCTGAAAAATCGCCTCATTTAAGACCCCATTCATGATGGTCGATGTCGGTGCTTTGGTGGGCTTTTGGAGGAAAAAAATCCATCCCATATAAAAGTCTTAAGATTCTTCTTCTTCTTCCTCGCCGCATATCTTTGGGACTTCGGCGCAAGCCAACGCGAGGTGCTGCGGTGATGGAGAGTGCTGCTCGATGCAGAGAGGGTCCCTTTCCTGCGGAGGTGCATGCGTCAGGGAGTAAGAAATAAATTTGCATTAAACATCAAGCCACTCAGGGTCCCCAGGACATTGGAAGCGTTTCCACCTTCCAAGGTCCAAGCGGTTTGGCAAGTTTCGGTCCCGCCGGCGCGGGGCGACGGGTGTTGGTGACGATTGTGGCGGTGTGCTGACGACGATAATGATGGCGATGGTGTCACCTGCAGCCGGCCCAACTCCGGACAACGTCCCGGCGAAGGCTTCCATTCTTCGGCTCGATTCGCGGAAACAGTCCCGCGGCTCGATTTCGCGCCGCAACGAAGCGCTCGGGCTCGCTCATTTATGCGAAATCTGTTTTAACGATCTCCGGCCGGGGGGAAAAATTATGACAACATAGCAGAAACTGCCCACCCCCGGGAGGAACCGGTTCCCTTTGGGACGTGCGTCCTTCGGTGCGTGTTCTGGCGGACACAATGGACGTGGAAGGTTCTTCCGCCATTTAAAAAAAGCGTATAAACCAAATCGATTACCTAACCGTGCCTAATCCTTCCTTGCAGAGGCACCTCCGGCACGATCCGATACGGTCCAGGGGTGGCCCGGGTAGTAAAAATTAAATAAATAAATTCAGCAAAAGGATCACCGCCGTCCGGAGTTGAAGCTGAAGCCTGAAGCAAACCAAAGAAGAAGGTGGTTCGCTTCGCGTGCGTTTTATGTGTCCGGTGTGTGTGTGTGCGCGCTTAGTGCGCGATTGGTTCGCGATCAGGAATCTATTTTTAGTGGTGAGTCAATGGGTGGTGGAACCGCATCGGCTGACTGGCGAGTTTGGAGTAGGAATCTTCAGACCCCCGACTGGTCCCGACTCGCGGACTCTCGCTAATCAGCTGCACACTCGACTATCTAAGTCAATTTTTCAGCTCCCGCGTACTCGTCCAGTGGCACATGTGCACTTGAGATGTTGATCAAACATACGAAACGTTTCTCGTTTCTCCCCTTTCTGGTCCCCGGCCTTGCCCCCCTCGTTTTATCGGTCGAACTGTTTTTGCAATCAGACTTGGAAGGTACTTAGCGGCGAAGATGAGATTCGCATTATCTCACGCCGTGTGTGTGTGTTTGCGTGTTCGCGGGTATTTTTTTGTGTGTGTTTTTTTATTAAATACCCTGTCTCTTTGTGAACGAAACACGCCCGAGTTATTTCGTCGCCTCGTAACATGGTTGCTACGACGGAAAAGGTTATCGGTCCTTGCGCCCTCTGGTACTAAGAAATGCAAATCTCTCGGTTTGCCGCGTCCTCGCTGCACCCCAAACACAACCAGAGTCTGGGTCAGGTTGACATGTAATGAGGAAAATGGCGTATTAATCAAAGTCTTCCGGCGCAAACTGCAAACGTCTTTCGTCTTCTCGTCTTAAGAAATCCACCACGACGAAAATGTGTTTTTGATCCGTTCGAGAACGTGGTGTTTCCCTCGCTGCGCCTTGATCACAAAACCTACCTACGTCGGTGATGGCCTTGACTTTGAAACGTGCCAGGTGATGCGCCGGGTGGCAAAAACAAACCATCGTGTCTCTCCTCCCTTTTGAAGGTCGCTAAAGTGCAGCATCTTGCAAGATCGCGCCACCGAAACGTCGACACCGTCTCAAGAATGTCACGAGATCGTCATCTCACTTTCCATCGCCGTGCCTGCGTGTTTGTGTCTGTGCATGTTTGTTTCGCTAATAAATTTACTTTCCGGCGCATGAATGCACGCCAAACTAACCGTCGGTAGCATTCCGATGGAAGGTTTGCTCTCCGCGCTTCTCGGAATTCTGGCCGGTGCAAAAATGGTGTCTCGCGAACCGGTTCTGACGGGGCTTGCAAACGGTTTGCCCTTGCCGGGGCGCAAGACGTGGCAAAGGGTTTCGTTGGTCGGCAGAGTGGGGGCAAATGGTGGAAGAAACGACGCAAGCTAAATATGCTGCGCCATTTTGGCTATATTTGTCACATTCGCACCGGGCCAGAACGTATGTCCGTCATCCGGTGCCAATTTGCTTGAGTGTTGTACCTCCCTCTGTGTTGTGGAGGAAGGTGCATTTGGATTACGAAAAAGCCCAACGATTTCGAGGAGACTGGAAAATTTAAATAATTTATACATTTCTCAAATCGTTCTTTCAACAAGAAGTTGATTAATTCATCTTAATTTGTTCTGTTTTAGCCAACACAAAAAAAACCTCTCCACCTTTCTGAGAAAACAAAGCTACCTTTTTTTTAGCAACCATAACCTTTAAAGCAAGTTGTTTGACTACTTATACGGCCGGTCATAAATTCCATCTCTACCTCTTCCAATCATAACTAGCTCATTTATCAATTTCCATAACATATGCATATTTGGCCGCTTGAAATATGTTAATCCACCAGCCCGAGGCACATGGGATACCTTTCTCCTCGTAAACGAGGGTGATAAGCGCACCTCCGCCACCTTCCAGCTCCATGTAAGCCGTCCTCTCCGTGGTACGGTGTTCAACTTCCCAATCAGATCAATTAAGATAACCCGACAGCAGTCGCCTACAGCGAGCGGAGAGAGGACTACCGAGGTAGGGGGCAGCTCTACTGCGCCACAGCTGACCACGCTGAAAGGTGGTCCCGATATGGTAAAGGTTGCGTTGGATTTAAATCTTAGCCCAAACTCGAGCTCCACGGGTCGAGCCTCTAAGCGTCGATGAAGTAGAAGCGCCAGTTCCTCGGCAAGGCTTATCGAGTCGCGCGGTTGAGTGATCAATTAGCCGACTAATTGGTGCAAACAGTTCTCAGTTTGGTGTGCTTATTGTGTGTGTGTGTTTCTTTCTTTCCCCTTTTTTCGACCATCGACAAGTCGGTGCGATCGACCTGTCCACTGACTCAACCGAGCCGATGACTCGCAAAGTGGCGTACGTTACGTGCCGACAACCGGGAGAGTAAACATCAATAATGAATTAGCGATTTTATAGGTGCGATTCTGTCAAATTCCCGGCGCATTCGCAGCCGACCAGCAAAACATTCCAAAATCCGCGCGCAACCGTGGACGAACATATTTCGCGCATTACGTCGATCGGTGGCGGTATGATCGAGTGAGATCGCTTTGATACGAGATCCCTGCACACCGCCACATCAGGGGTTTTTCTGAGAAAACAGCTCACCAATCTGTACATTAGACAAGGCGAGTGTGTTTTGCTGCGACGCCGGTTCTCGAAGCCGTTGCGTGCAGCTATGCTAATAACACGTAAGGGTTTGCCGGATTGCAAACAACATGACCCACGCGGTGTTAGATGTGGCTGAATAGGGGAGCAGATGACGGGGCGGTAGTGTAAGCCAGTTCAGAGCGCCGGGCTGCGATACGCAATCGGGTACCTTTCCTTTGATATCTACCGCCAAGTGGGCAAGTAAAACAAATTTGTTGATTGCATTTTAATTACACTCACGCAAATGAGGGCTCGATGGAGTTGGAAGAGAGTTTATTATCGAGGAACACATATTTAGTTGATGAAACAATGTTCTGGCTGACCTTAAATGGAGGATTTCATTATTGACAAGATTGTATTTAATTACTTCTGGCAGTTCGTTGAATAGCTTCTCTACCATAATACTTTTATTTATATATTTTGTTCTGAAAGCTTATACTTCTTTTTTACGATCTTTTAACCACAGTTTTAAAATAGAGATTTTAATTCGCATTACATTAAAAATCATGCAAACTTTAACCACTATAATAAATTACGTTTAAATTAGACTCGTTTGTAATTATCGCAGCAAATGGTTCGTATTTTTATTCCTAAAATTGAAAATTTTTTACCTTCAGTTCTACGTCTCGGAACTCTTCACTGGTTTTTTTAAATGTACAAAAGGCGGATCATAATATTGAATGAAATTAAATTTTAACTTTACTGATCTAATCGCAAGACGAAAACGATTGGAAATAATCAAACAAAAATGTTGTGCGCGTCTTTCCCCCCACACATTTCGTATCGTTCAAAGCAACAAGTTGTTCATCGTCCCTTATCAGGCGAATATGTTTTGGCGCGCTTTTATGTCGCAAAGCTTGTAAATAAACATCCCTTTCACGGCACAAGAGAAAGTTTTGAGCGACGCAAGAAAGCATTTCTCATTTCGCTCACACTTGCTCTTCGTTATGTTCCGTTGTGTCCGTGTAAATCGGCGGTCGTGTTTCTATCGCGAAAATCCTTGACTTTCAATCGCATGAAACCTTCGTTCATCCCTTGATCGACCTTTCCCTTCCGTTCGGTGGCTTCTCGACCGTAGAGCGCACTTTTTCCCGAGGTCGTTTGAAATGTCACAGCACACGGTGCACTACCAGGCAGCTGTTTTCATGTTTTCCCCGCGCTCGTGCGGTGGGTTTTCCTCCCGACGTTGGGGAAGAACGGTTTCCCTAAAAGAGATGACACGATTGCGAAAAACATCTACGATGAGCGCATGCTTCGACATGGCACCAAAACAAACCGGACGCCGGCGTTTCGACATGCCAGATGCAGACTGCGTGTTTTGACAGCACGGCACAGGGTGTTTGTGTTCGGTCGGTACGGGATGCTAAAGACGTTGACAAATCGAACCTCGACGAATGAGTGAAAAATCGTCTAGCAAGATGCCATTTTGCCTGGCCTCGTACGGTATTAATTATTAAATTCATAGCTGGCGGAAAAGCATCAAAATTGGGTGCGATTTTTGAACGCGTCGTAAATCACCCTTAGATGCAAGTGTTTGGTGCACGCTCGGAAAATTGGATGCAGTCGAACAAATAGGGATAGGGAAGCCAATGAACTCCCATCATCCACTGTGCGGGCCAATGCGGCCAACAGAGTTGTCCCGCTCACACACCCAACGTTCGCTCGACGGAAGCGTAACGCACTCCGCGGCGGTCGGGAAAGCCAACGAATCTCCTTTTGACCTAGCGCAGTGCAGTTGTAGATGTCCTAGCGTACACAGGACGCGGGAGGTTTCCCGACCCGCTCGGTGCGTGTGTGTGTGTTTTATTTCAAAGCCGTTGCTGTTATTTCGCGTCCGTTCCGTTTCGGAAAGTTCGCCGCATTTTGCTGATGGCGAGCAGGCAAAGTGTTTTTCACCACTTCCAATTTCCTGCGTTTTGTAAACCGATTGACTTTCGATTTCCGACGGCGTGAGAAACCGCGTCCGTTACCCCCTCGCAAGTCCTGACGGAATCGCCAGACAGTTCTTCCTCGCGTGCAAGGAAGTGCGCAGTGAGTCCGGTCGCGTCGTTTGGAAGGACGCCAACAGTTAGCGTTTCGTCCTTGCGTCCCCCACGTCCCCCAAGCGAGTTTTCCCCTTTGGACGCCCTCCCCCCAGCATGGGAGCGTACCTAACGCACTGCTGCAGAGAACTGCATTGCTGTTGCATCTGTCGCAACGTTCCCTATGACCACACGGTACTCCGGACGCGGGCTCTTAGATAAATAGCGCAACGCACTTCAACGAAGTGCTAATTGTAGTTCATATGCTTCTACCTGTACGTGTGTATGTGTGTGTGTGTCTGTGTTAATTGTGCGATCGGCGCTTCACCAACCATAACCGCCATTGTTGCGGCAATGTGTGCAGATGCTTCATCGTTGTGTCTCGCCCATTGGCGGAGACTTGTTTCCGTTTTGTGGGTCGGAGTTGGGTGTGTTCCAACTAAGTGGCGTTCAAACACCGGACACCATCTAGCTCCGCTAACTGCTGGCAAATGGCATGTTTCAAGATCGAGATGTTTGCGCACTAATCGCCGTTCCAATCGCACGCACCCGCACCCGCGTCTGTTTTGAAACCAAATAAGCACAACACTGGGCAACGGTGCCAAGTGCGCCCCTCCGGTGGTGTAAATAGTGGAAGTGTTAATAAAAAGTAATTAAACCCTCTAATGAATGGCGCGGGGAGGGAGGGAGGAAAAATAAACTCAAAATAACATCCAACCCGCCGACCCGATAGTGGGTCAAACCTAACAAGTGATTAATGGCCCGATACGATTACGATCGATAACGCCGATGTGCAACTGCGTTTTTTGCGCCAACCCTCTCTAAGGCGGCCCTTTTGATGGTTAATCGGAATAAAAGCCCCGGTTCCCGTAAAATCCCAACACCAGACCATTTAGACCGGTTTTTTCAAACCTGGTGCCTCGTTGGAGAGGCGTCAGGGCTAAGCAAATCGGACGCGTTCCCTCGCCTCGGCCTCGATCGCGCAGTGAATTGTAAATAGCATGTGGGTTCATCACGTCTGATACTCCCTGCTCCCCCTCAGATAGGGTGTCCCGGTTTCAAGATGAGAGATTTTAAATGATCCGGGCCACATGGTCAGCTGATTGGTGGTTTCCTCCGTGTTGCATTTTTTCTTCGTACATTTTTTTCCTAAATTTGGCGCGCCGATGATCTCATGCGTCCCTAAGATGACGCCAGAAAACAAAAACAAAAACCAAAAACCAAGAACACTTGTCTTGTCGGCGACGTGCGCTGGTGACATTTTGCAAAACGGCAAACGGACAAAAAATGACACAAAACGGCTTGCTTCGGGAAACTGATTTGGCAAGCCGATGTCAATACGCAAAAAAACAAAATCATACACACATTACGCGTACACGTACCTCCCGTCGCATGAAGTGGTTGGTGTTTTTTATGTTTCTAAACTTTACGACCGTGTTGTTAGAGGCGCATCGGAAGAATACCAACGTTTAAAAACTGTGGGAATATTTTTTGACCGTGAACCAGCGAAATGCCGCAAAAATACGCGAATAGATTTATCGATGGCGTGCGAAAAAAGCGGATGTTTTTCAAAATGGTTTCTTTTGGCCGTAAAATTTTTATTTCGATTGAATATGTACGAACTGATAAAACGATCAATGCATACGTAAAATTTCTGCCTACCAATAATTGCAGTTTAAAAATAAAACATGATGCTCTGTGCTGAAGCTCGTGGGAGTCGCTGTCTCTTAGAAAACATTGAAAATAAAATGTGGAAAAACCGTTAACCGACCAATCAAATCGGGCGCATAATTTGCATAACCTTTCTCGAAAGGTGCGAATATTGGCACTTCCATGGAGCCAAATTGAGAAAACTAACACCCGATCCTCCCCCCTGACCTGTTCAAGTATTGCGCAACGGACAAGTTATTGATGTGTGTAATAAGCTGTAAATTCATATTGTCGTTCGTTTTGGGTGTGTGCATTTTTATGTTATGTTGTATGTCGTGTCGTGTTCTGTGTGCTTAGTGTTGCCGCTGAGCAGTATGGCCTTATGTCCGGCGTGATTGAAATGTGACGTGCATTTTTACAAGCCAGTGCGCGATAAAACCCCGGTCAAAGTTGCCAACGTTCTCCCCTTTCGCAAAGGCGCAAACGGATTGATGATCCGGCACGTACCGTCCAGTGACACCGAGTGAAAAGACTGATAATTTATGGGTAGCAGTTAGGCAAGCAATAACACTTCTTCGACACAACACACCCCACAAGCATAGGCCAAGCTGCTGGAACGGGTTGAATGCAGGAAAAGTGCAACGAAAGCAATCGCCCTCGCTTTCCTCCACATCCCCCCTCCTCCTTCGGACACCATTTTACGCCTTTACCTCAAACACTGCCGCGCGACTTTGGAAACATATCAACTTCAGCTTGGGCAAGCGAAAACCGCCAGCAACAGCTCTAGCGTCGAATGTCGATCGGCCGAAGGGACGGAAGGGTAGCCGCGCGACCAGACACCAAAGAACAACATTGACCATCCACGAATCTTCGACGTTTGTCCAGGGGAGCGGACATCATCGTTCGGGAGATTTTCGAGCAAATCCCTGCCATTCTACACCAATCCGTGTGGCGCCGTTCCGCTGTTCGGTGGAAGAAACGACAACATTGGCACGATCCGGGCGAGGGGAATGTACGATGATCACTACGACGAGGCGAAAGACCCAACGGTTCCCCGCTGTTCCGTCGCGACGTTCCTCCATCGGATTGCGTTCACGGTGTTGCATGCATCTTTTTTCCTGGAAAATGTACGATGATCTTCCTAAGAAACACCTCGAGTCTTCAACGGTACCGCCATCGGTGGTGCCAATGAAACGATCAACAACGAGCTCGGGAGGGAGAAATATTGTGACCGTTGTAGATCGTTTCCAGCTAATTGACTCTGCCTCTCCCTAGAATCGGGAAATCGGACACGCCAGGTTCTATTTCTTGGTGCTCGAACGAGAAAGATGATCTAAGCGGTTGCAAATGTTAGCTCCTATCGTTGCTGTATACAAACTATTTCAAAACCATGGACAAACAATGTTGGAGCCTCACCAGACATCACTTCCGTTGAGTCAATTTTGGAATAACTCAATATTTACGAGAATTGCAAGTTTTTTGGTTGAAATAAGGAAGAGTGCGAATCCACGTTCCTTTCTCACCGAAAATCAACCTTCCGGTCCTTTAACTGCGTTTCTCCACCGCATTGGAAACATGGTATCCAATTCTCGTGCGCAATGAAATCTGCATTCCCCCCGAAAATGGTGGTGTAGAAATTGCCTGTGGCGAAGAAAATTTATAACTTTACCACCGCAATGGCGGTAAAGATTTATGCTTGCGCGATGTTTTACAAGCGACGGTGTGACATCGTGTTGCGAACCGATGCGGCTGCTCCTGGGCCAGCTGGCGGGGAGGATGGAAACCCGAAGACCGTGTCCGAGATTGCTTTTTATTGAGCCTCACGAACCCCGAATACCCCGGAGGCTTTTTTTTGAGTGAAAACACATGGAAGATTTCTCGAAGATGCTGCATTCCACGCAATCGTCCACACGCGCGTAGGCGGACGATCTTCCGGGACGAGTTTTGCTCGGGCTGCTATCTTTGGCTCGCTTAAGAACAATTCTGAAGAGTAATGTAGGAAAGACAATTTTTGCAACTTAATTTGAATGTTTCAATTTAGTATTGCATATTCAAGGACAGAACTTTCGTGCAGAACTAATTGATTGGGCCAATATCTTATAGTCGCAAATAACAGACTTCTTCGGTTCAGTTCAGTTCATTCTCGAAGCAAAGGTTTCACTCACTGGATTCGAAAACCTCGCGTTTGTTTTAACGCAATCAAAAGTCTGTATTTAAGATGTTCGTAGTGCCCGAAAAGTTATAAAATAAAACAAAACATGCCTCATGCTGGGGCAGAATGCATACAAAAGAAATAAATACTTTTTCACTTAAAAAAAAGAAGATCGGCATGAAATGATGCTGACGGTGGATGAAACCTTTGGAATGCTTTTTTCTGCGAATGCGATACATCGCACGGAATGCAGTGAAGAAAGATAGGACGCAACGAGAATCGGGATGAAAAACCAGAACAACTAAGTAAGACATTCATTACCGTTAATCACATGCGTGAATCACGAGCACGGCGTGAAACGAAAGCTCCGCACGGGCAGACGTTCCGGTGGATGAAAAATGGACACACACAAAATGGAAGGAAAGTTTCCAATTCGCAAAGATGCTACGAGCGCACCTCGCTGTACGAAATCCCTAGAACGACGAGTTTTTAATGGAGTCGATGGATTGAGAGGAAATGTTAAAAACCGGTTTCGGGAGTACGGTTTTATTGGATTTGATTCGATGAGAATTGCCCTTCGGCTGGATCCGAGTCGAAGGCAGAGTGATAATTTTGCGCGTACGACTTTTTCTTTTCTACACCGGTCCAGTTTGAGGCGCTGAAAAATTATTAAAATTATCGTCCGCAACGTTTTGCCATTGATTTGTGTGGCTACGGCATAAGGACAGTAAATGCTAGGTACTGTGATGATTTTCTCCTTTTTATGTTTTCTTTTTTACATCCTTTTTCCTCATTCATGATCGGAGATATTTTTTAAATATAATTTTGATTATGACGCGTCTGAACGATAATAGATATTTCGAGCATTTGTAATATTATATCATTTGAATGATTTGTTGGGTACATCCCCCTAGGGGAGTACAGCTTGAACTTGCTCATTTTAGTGAAGTTCCTTGTTTCTTTTCCCCTTGGGGAATTTGTAATGGACGATTTAAAATTACAATTTGTCACGCAAATATGTTCCAACAAGCTTTTAATATGTGCCTGGTCGCTGTCGTTCGTTTCCGTTTCACTGCTTTCAATTAAGTTTACTTATTCCCCTTTTTCCGCGTAGTATATTTTTGCTTACACTGTAAGCTTTGCGCAATTGGATTTTCCTTTTCCCAAAGCATCGAACCCCGCCCCCCTCCCCCATTGGGGGATGGAATGTGACGCAGTTCAACCAGTATTACGATTCGTTCCTAATGTAATTGCGGGCCTCTCCGGCTGCTGCTGATCGTACCGCTTTAGCTTCATTAGTGTGATCTCTCTTTTGCGATTGCGATGGCGGTGTGGGACGTAATGGAGGCATTATGATCCACCCGGCAGTAGGAGCGTAGCCTAGGTGTTGCAGAAGCTATGTAAATAAAGCGCATAAGATAGGGAATGAGTGGACTGACATAACCTCTAATCAATTAGTACCGTACGATCGAGTGCCGTATTAAATACATATTAATATCCAGGTATGATCCGAAGCCTCGATAATAAATCTTGCATCTTTCCTATTGTCTCATTACAGAAAACCAGTGGGGAAGATGAACAGCAAGCAATCAACAAGTACAATTCGGTAAGTTGTGCTTTTCATCGGTAGGCAAATCTTTAAAAGTGTGAAGGATCTTCTAAAACAAAACTAAAACAAACATAAGTAATAATTAAATGCTCATCATAATTTCCAAGATGTTCGATTTCAATTTCCAAGTGAACAAAAAATTGTTAGTGTTATGAGCCTGTACCAGACAACATCATCATTAGCCGGTGCTAATGTGCAGCAGTTCAGCTTAATCGAGGTGCGATCTGTCTAAAGAGCTGAAATTCCTTTCTGGTCAACCATTAGCTCTATAATCTACCTTGTCAAATTACATGAATTCAAACCGTAAGGTGGAAGAAATCGTTTCTGAACAGACAATAATATGTACATGGTGAGATGTGATCATTAGAAGTTCTTTTATGGTTCTCTGTCTTCTTATTCCCTTAGAAGAGCTGGCGCTGTAAACCGTTATATTTTGAACAGCAAAAAAGCGGTGATTCTTTAATTTGATCTATTCTTGTGGAATGGAAGCTTTGCTATTTTTTTTAAGAATGAAGATTAATGTTTGAACTTATTTCGCTGGGTTTGACCATACAATTTGAATACTTTTCCTACTTCCCAGTAACTTTGTCACATGTGCATGGGAAAAGAGACAACGTTCATCGGACTCTCCGAATGCGCAAAGATGTGAAGCGGATACGCCTGTGATCACGTAGCTCCATCATGTCATTTACATTTACCACTGCATGACACAACGAATGCACTCGAGCCATTGGAGATGCATTCGAAAGCAGTATTACGGAGATGCGAATCACGTCCAGTGTCAGATTTCACTTTCAGGTTTTTTTTAGCCGGCACCAAAGCCGTAGAAAGTGCATTTGACCATGAGCTAGTTTATGTCCTACGACAAAAGTAAAGTTCGAAATCGAGCAGAAATATGCACATATCAAGTGATAAATTTCACTAATAGCGAATATATTGTGAAAATTTAAAAAAAAAATGCTGTATGTGCTTTTTTCTTTTAGCATTAACTGAAACAATGTTGTATGAACTGTGGTTAACAGCAAGAAAGCCCTTTTTATATTTGTTCTTAGGGACGCACGAAAAGAAAAATATCAAGAATCATGAATTGCATAAGCGTCAAATTAGAGCATATCCCATCATTACTAAAGTCCACTTACAACCGACAAACCCTTCTCCAGTTCGCTATACCGTTCCACCATTACTCTATTATACCCCGTTCTGCAGATATGCTTTTGCCCCGAGCCTTCAATGCTAGAAGTGGTAATACACTGCCAGGATGTGGGCAATTTTGTTTGATCAAATAAATTCGCTTCAATTTCGTTTTGTTTTCGAAATTACGTTCCAATTCCGTTCCGACTTCCATTTGCTGAGCTCGGTTATCTTAATCGCCTTAGGGTGGACTGTTTTTTTTTCTTCCTTTTACCCTGCAACGACCAACCTTTCGATTGTTTTGACCCACCCGACGCACCATCGATCGGTTCAGATCGTCTACATTCTGGTACTCCCGAAAGGCTCGCGCAATCGATCATTACCGCCAACCACCATCCGGTGAAGCCCTTTTGAAACCCGAACTTCCCGGGCACGTCTCTGCTCGCTACGAATCTATAATTGACTCAATCTCCAGTGGAAATCGTGTTTCGTAGGTTTTGGAGGTACGTCTGTGACCCCAACCATGGTCCCGTACTTCGACGTCCAGCAAATCTTGGTGATCGGTTTAAGTGATGAGACGAATGGCCGACATTCACTGCGGCATATTACGGTCGGTTGACTTTAAAGGCAACACATATTCTCTTTAAGTGTTCTTGTGTTTGCTTGTTTCTTTTTCGAAGGGCTCAAGCGAAAACATATCGCTTTGCTTTCCATCAACTGTCTTCTATTAGCGATCGGGTGGTATCGATCTATGGGCAAGACTTCGATACGCAGCACCATCGGAGCTCCTCTTTCCGGTCGCATGGTTACGTGACAGTTTATGATGGAATATATGAGATCTCCCGATTGGCCAGACTCGTGAGATGATAACCCGAACCATAAATTTATAAGCAAGAAACCATCCCGTCATGGTTTACGACCCGCACTGACGAAGAATAGCTGGACAGTAAACCCGAAAGGGCCGGCACAAAGGACGGAACGTGAGAGGTTAAAAATGTTTGAAAAGTGGCCGCCTCGATAAAGGGAAGATACGTATCTAAACAGTATCGAATTCCGCATTTTTGGGCGCCACACTCGTCGTCGGTCGTAAAACTCGGGCACTCGCCTACGAACAACGAACTTTTCCTGTAGATGTAGAGATTGCCGGAGCCGGTCGATGAATTTTTGGCATTTATGGTTCTCTTTCTTTTCTTCTCGGTACCTCCAGCTTCCGCTGCACGCGATCAGCGCCCAGCAGCCGCACCAGCAGCAGCCACATTTGCAACAGTCCCGGCCGACCACCAACTTGAACCATGTAAATAACAACCATTATCATAATTATTCGCTCCAAACGCACTACCGGCCTCAACAGCAACAGCAGCAGCAGCAGCAACAGCTACAACAAGGTCAGCATCAACAGCAGCAGCTTCAGCATCATCACTCCTATCCCGCGCCCCGATCGGTCGAGCCGCCATCCCTGCGGCTAAACTACGTGACGGAGCGTATTCTGGCGTCAACATTACCGGCCCGGCGGCTTCAGAATGGTTCCTCGTCGCCGTTCGCCGCTACCGGCAGCGGAGCGGGCCCGGCCGACGAGCACGAGCGCGAACTCATCAATATGCTGGAGCAGAAACATAAGCAGGTAGGATCGCTTGCTCCGCTCCGGGCCGCGGGCTCGATCTTCTAACCGGCCCGTTTGAAGCATAATTCAATTAGATGTGAACTTGCGGATGAGCGGATGTGGTTCTGTTTGAAAGACACTTGACAAGCTGGAACGTAAGCTTCTTAGCGAGTTGCGCAACGTTTAGACAGGGCTCACCGCGGGCCACCGTGCTACCGAGGCTCCCGAGAGTCCTGAGTCGGAAGCGAGAAACGTTAATTTCCATAATTATACCACCCCGCCGGACCGCGCGAGCTTAATAATCACTCAATCAATCGTCGTTGTGCACTAAGACACACACACCTAATCCGATTTCGATGCTGTTTGTTCTCTTCCCCAGAACTACCGGATATTTGATCTGGAGTCGTGCCTCGCCAACATCACCCTGGAGAAGCTGTGCGAGCTGTGCAAATACATCGACTCCTGGCTGGGCAGTGGAAAGGAAAAGATCGTCGTTCTACAGGACAGGTGGGTGGAACGCCGGGGAGGATCGTACCTTTCGAAAAGCACTGGGCAGCCAGAGATGACTGATTCGTCGGCGCAAGTAATCCTACCTTCACGAGCCTCCAACACACCCGGAGGTTGCGTGTGTGTGTGTGTATGGGGATGGGAAAAGCGGTTGCGTGACGTGATGTGAAAGGGTTTTTTCTTTCCACTTTCGGCAGCGGTGGTCCACTTGAGAAAGACCACCACCGAGACCGCGGTGAGAAAGATCTTGCGATAGGGAAAGGTACACCTGTGTGGATGCGGTAGCAGGAGGGGTACGCTCAGAACGGCGCATCGCATACAATGTTTTCTTCACAAATATTCTGACCCTCTGCGGTGGACCTGCTGGGAATGTTGTCCCCTTTGTCTATCTCTCTCTTCCTGTCATCTGTTTTGTACGGTTAATCTCCGGTCCGAAAAAGGTTAAGCATAACAACGCTTAATAATATTTCCAATGTTGAACAAACGATCGACTCCGTAGGTCCAGCCACTGGAATTCATCCCTCAGCAAACCGCTTAAAACACGCCCTTAAACGCAGTAGCCGGTGTAAAGTCCACTGGAAGTATTTAATTCCAATTCCAGGTAGCTTTAAATATCGATTGTGGATGTCTTTCGAGTTACGGTAAAATATGAGGAGATGTGTGAAAGTAATTCGCATGTACATTTACAAAGAAAATCTTCTTATTTAGATAATTATAGATTCGTCTTAAAGAGAATTCGATAGTGCTTTAAAAACAAGTTTTATTTTTATTAATCTCCAAAGATCCAAAATTGGACAAAATTAGGTTGACTTTAAAAGAAAATCAAACTCTTCCCCGTTTCGTTTGCAAACTCTTCAGTGTTCAACAGTTGAACTTGCAAACGGCCCACTTTCCATCAGTATCTGATGAAGTCCGGTCGGGCACCTAGTAAGAACCCGCCATTTGCATGAAATGTCCCGGAGTGTCATGTTTGAATATTTACAACCGATTCATCGCGCCGCACCATGAAGGCATGGTCATGTACTGCCGTGTATTTTTATGCGTGT
Organism: Anopheles ziemanni; assembly: GCF_943734765.1. Taxonomy (NCBI): domain Eukaryota; kingdom Metazoa; phylum Arthropoda; class Insecta; order Diptera; family Culicidae; genus Anopheles; species Anopheles ziemanni. Next base: position 21,996,333 of record NC_080706.1, on the reverse strand, counting down.
TTGTATGCAGATGCACCCGATCCCGGTCGGCGCGTTCAATACCGGTGCACTGCGCCCCGGGCCAGCCAGAAAAAAGAAAACGAGGTAAACGTTTAACAAAACCCTCCGTCAAACATGCCGACCAGAAAAGTGCTGCGGCATATTCCGGCTCACGAACTGCTGGCGCCTCATACGTACCGTACCCGTGTTCCGGTTTTGCTGCGGTGTAATAATCAAACGTCCGAATCGGGAAAACGTGCCTGCAGTCGGGAGGACCGAGTGGTCGCATGAGTTCCCTGGCCCATCGCCGTCACCGTGGTCGTCGTCTTCGTCACCGGGATCGTTCGACATTGGTCAATCAACCGGCGCGCGGAATTACACCGAAGCGGCAGTCCGGTGGATGTCCGTTGCGAATTTTCCTCTCCTCCCATTCCTCGTCGGTTGCTGATCGTCGACAAGCACACGTCCGGTGCCGGTGGACAGAATCGGCAGCAATTTGTTGCTACCTTTCTGACGTCCCGCCGAAGATGGCTTAACATATGCAACATGCAAACGATGCGCGGCACCCGGTACTTGCTGTCCGTCGACGCGGGACATGGCAGTACAAAAACAAACGCTCACAAAACAACTGTTGTCGAGAAGAAAAAAAAAAAAACTTTCCCGAGGGCATGACACCGCCTTCTCGCACTCCGGCTTGTCCAGTGCCTTCCTTCGTCTCGGCGCCGACTTAATAAATAATTCATAAGCAGAGATTTTGAGCAATCCGGCGGCAATTTTTACGGTACCAATCAATTTTGCGCTTTGCCAAAAGCGCTATTGAAAGGGAGATAAGAAAGTTTTCGTTTGCAAAACCCCCAGCACAATGCAATGGTGGTAAATGTTGTGGAGAGTGTAACGAGTGTCGGCCGCAGAGCGAAAGCGTAAAACATACATCTTGGCAAACGTTGATGGGGATTTTTTTTATCAGCGATTATTTGGGGAAGATCAGCCCGACCAAAACATTCGCTTGCCCATCCTTCTGGCCGATGGACATGCTGAATATTTTCACGCACGGCTCCGGGTGTGGTTGAAATCCTTTACCGAAGAGCATAGCTTTCGTAGCATAGCAACGATCGAGCGATGAATATGAGCGAAAAGACGAAGAGATGCTAAATAAAAGCAAACACACAACAAACGCGTGAATTATGATTATTAGAAGCTGGTAGACGTTGCATAAGGCTGTAATTTCAAAATGGTTAATTATACCTTTTATTCTGATGCGTTTGATGGAAGCAGTAGTGTTGTTAAAAAAACATCTTGGCAGACAATCAAGTTCCACCTTTCCTTCATAAGTTGTTGTGTCCGAAATATCTTTTAAGCGAGGAAAAAAAAACATCGGGCAAATATTAATTAAATTACTTATGAAGAAACATGCAGAAACAAAACCAAAATATAAAAAACCACGATAAAAGGAAAAAAATCATACAGTCGTAACGATCGAAATGGGGACACAGGAAATAGCACATTACGCCTAACTGGCCAGATGAAAGTGATCTGTAATTTTTGCGCCATTTTCACCCAACACTTTAATTTGCACTCGTTGGAAAACCAGTACCTCCCCGGCAATACCGCATCACATGACACGGCCGCGCTTAATAACACATTGGCAAACGATTACCAAGTTTGGCTGTACTTGTCAGCGGCATGGGCTTGTATGCGGCAAGGCAACTGAAATCGGCACTTATTGCCCATCGAGACGGTTGCCTCATCTGGAACCGATGGTCGTTATCTTCCCGACGGCTTTGCAGATTTCCGTTCACACTTAATCGACGTCTTGAACGGTGCACTTTGTGAAATTTTGTGAGCCAGTTTGCTGATGTATTTTCAATAAATAATAATTATCCTAATGACGAGCTCTCTGTCAGGTAATATTTCATCGTTGAGCAAGCATTATGTTGTACAAAATGCAGGCTATGCTAAAAAACAACCTCCTCAAATCGACGTGTCCAAATGATGGCAAAAACTCCAATCAACTGTAAAGAGTACTTGGCGCGCGTCATAATGAGTTGCAGTTTTTAATAGAAAACCACAGAACAAAAATTCCTTACTCATTGTACGGTATTCTTAAGACTTCCACTTACGGTTCCCTCTTGCTTGATGTCTTCCATTCCAGAGAGGACAAACATCGGCTCGGTGCAGCGATTGCAGCCTACCTGCAGTATCAAAAAATCTGCGGCTCAAACATTCCGCAGGGTGGTGGCGGCCAGCAGAAGAATTCCCTCTCGCCCGGTGGCTCGGATAATGGCCGGAAAACACCCACCTGGCTGGATCTGGACATCTACTCGACGCAAAAATTTCTGGAAACCGTTGCCGGTCCACTGCGCATTCCTTCGCATAAGAGGTAAGAGGCAGCTGGTTGGTAGATCGTTATCCGATTAAACAATGTGCTAATCATGCGTTTTTCCTCCCCGTCTTATCGTCTCTCTTTCCCAGGTACATTCAGTACTTTTCCGGGTTGCTGTCGGGGATGATCAAGATGAATTCAGCCTCACTGTTCCTGAAGGCGATACGGGTCGAATCTCCGCCATGCTTGCACTACCGTGCCATAACCGTCAACAGTGAGTGGCGCAGTTTCATCAAAATCTTCGAGGGCGTCCGGTGCCTCTTCACGTCCGATATTTATGTCATTCCGCTGACCACGCGGCACTTTATATATGAGATTAAATACCCGCTACGGTTGCGCGGCGACATACTGGTGCGCTGCTACCAGATCATACCAAATAACAACAAAGCGAACTACGAGAAGGAACTGATCGCCTCCGTGCAATTTCACACATGTGCCATAACGGAAAAGGAAGTACAATTCAAAAAGGGAGATCTAGACTTGGCGTGCGATGGTAAGGATGACTTTTTCAGATAATCCTAGGAACTGAGGCTTAATCCGTCCGGGTTACTCTGTCCTTCCCCACAGATGAGCGCTTTGCGGCGGAACATAAAATGACGTTCTGTTTCGATACCGTGCCGACCGAGCGACCAATGATCCTGGTTTTTCAAGACCCACTCGTAAGGATAGAGTCACTGGCGGAAAACGGCGATCATCTGGAAACGATTAATGAAGGTAAGTTTATGTTTGATATATTTGCTTTTTTGGCCACTGCACATCGTCAATATTTTAGAGACCGCTAACGAAGGATATTTTAAATATTGACGATCAATCGACCTGCTCTCTCTGATCTTCCATGCAATGCGCCTACAGATAGGCAACACACATAGCTTTAAGATGTAGAATTTGAATTGAGTCTTGGAATATGCTTTAAAGTCAGTTGGTAGACAGTTAACATGTGCATGCATTTAATTTAACACCTTTTTGACACTTATTACTTAAAAAAAAATTATGTAGAATCCGCGTGAATTTGATTTACTTTTCCATGTTCTATTTATGAAAATGGAAAACCGAATACGAATTTTACATATTTCATTAAAGCCTTTTGCACTCAAAGGTATAACTACCTTTAGAGGTGTATAGTAAGAAATATCGACACGTTGGAAACATGCCATGGATTTGTTCCATCTTGTTATCTTTCTTTGTAAAGTAAACAGGTAACTTGTTTTTTCTTGCCATTGCTATTGACTAACTGACCACATCAGCTGACATCAAGATTGAACAATGTCGGGAAGTTATAAACAAAGAGTACATTTATAGCTATCACAAAGCACATAGTGTTTGTCTTTAGAGAACCTAATGATTCATCAAACGTAGTTTATACGTTGTGGTAAGTTCAAGTCCGATAAGTTTTTACCAAGTAAAATAGAAAGTACGTTGTTCGAAAAGAAGAAAACTGCCCACATAGGATCGCTTTTTACCAACGTTTGATTTATTAACGTTTTAAGTTAATGGGTTATTTTTAAACCCGCACCCGCAATGTTTCTCCGCTTAGGGCCAACGTAGGGAGCTATTTCGGTGCTTCCTTCCTCTTCCGAACCTTCTACTTGTTGCTACAGTTGGGCGTAGTGCGGAAGCTGATTCATCAATTCATTTGTAGCAGAACAGCCGCCTGATACGGCAAACAATGAAAACTGTTTTTCGTTTCTTTAAAGTTTGAGTAGTAAATCAATTTTAAACTATTGATTTGCGTAAATGGTTCCACAAGTCTAATAAACAGGACTCATAAAGTCGTATCACAGAGTCAACAGAATAATTTCCGATCCTTTTCCTACAAAAGGACGTCATAAATTTTCACAGATTTCCTCATCGTACGGTTGGTTAAGGAAAACTGTTGTGTCTAGCAGAACAGGAAAGTAGCTTCTTGATAGACTTCGGCATTATTTCGCTCAACTTGACATCATTTCGTTTCCCCTTTGGCGCCATCAGTTTCTGCGTGTCGCATTACGTCAGAGGGGGAGGGATTTTAAACGGATAAAGACCTGTGTCAGAAGCCCTTAACAAGCGGTATCATCTCTCACCATCCTTCCCAATGGTTACCGCACACGTTTGACACGCTTTCCGCATCCCTCTCGCATCCGTTCGCCCCATTTAGAACAACCGTAAAGAGCGTGCCATAGATTACGATCGATTTATTGGAGCGTTAAACAGGCAAAGGTTACCGGTAATGCTCGTGTGGGAAAGGTTAATTTATTGATTGATTGTTTTATGATCGCCCGGAGTAGGTGTGGCGGTGGCCGCGTTGACGGCGATGGCGAAAATGATTGTGTGCTTTCCACGGATGCACAGTGCCAGTATTCACCGTGTGGCCTTGGTCGTGGTGTAACCTTCAGCGGCACGAGTTTATGCGACGAGCTTATGCTTCTTGTTGACGTTTATCTATGTCATCAGCTAAGCGAAGAGCGGATCGATAGAAACAATTGTCGTATTGATTGCTATGGGAGGTATCAAATTATCCCTGATAAATGTTTACCGTACTTGAAACCTTAACGTTCTTACCAGCGCAAATAACTAAAAAATAAAGCAAATGTGTATGGTAAATGATTAATTGAATTTTTTCTAAGTATTACGATTATGTTTTTCATTAAAATGATTGGGTTCATTGGAAAAAAGGCATATAGCCTCCATCAAGAAATTTATGGTAATCTATTGAATTTGAACAGTGGAATTGAAGCGGAAAAAAACAATCGTTATGCTCTAGTTATTTCCGTAACCAATCGATCGACCTCATGGTCATCTTACTCCGCTGATTCAGGTAGTAGATACAGTACAAATCAGTTGTAACTGATTCTAAGACGCAATTAATATTCTTGCATGCGTAATGATGTTGGTAGTCGTCCATTGATTTGTATAATTTAGTGACGGCCATTATCTTAACGTAACTTTTTAAATCCTATTGATGGTCTTTGGTTATGAAATTACCATTTTTTCTTTTAAAATAAATTTTTATTTCCCTCTCGAAAAACATTTCCGAAATTTAGCAAACCAGACCGGAAGTTTTTGATTAAAGTTAGAAAATTGTTTGTTCTATGAGATAAATGGTATTTTTAGAGAATAAGGTTATTTATATTTGTTTGAATGCCGCTAGGTTCTTTTCATCCTTCGCCTCTGTTTACATGGGTTATGTTTTTCCTTTCCTTGTGTTGTTTAAGCTTCCGTAGTTGAATTGTTATCCATTTGTAACTGTAATTAACACAATGATACCGGTCGGTACGGTTAAAATATATTGTTCTTCTCAAAACATTATACATTTCATCTGACTAGTAGAACCATAGCGGGGATTTACGGGTAAATCGGCGGCGGCAACATGTGTTCTCTTAAGGTGCGTCGTGTTCGTTGACGTTGTTGTCGTAACCCTAGCCAATTGGATCATATTTCCTCCCGTTTATTGCGGTTCACAGCGGCGGTTCGACTGCCTTTCACTGTGGTAAAATTGTGACTTTATTGGTTATATTTATATCCAATAATTCAAAAGTGCCATCGTCTTCGTTAGTGGATTTTCATCTTCAATCTCAAAATGTTTGAAACCTGTGACAAACGATTGTGTTTGTCTTATGATTATCTTCTACACCTTTTCTTAATAAATGTTGGCCATTTCGTTGGCCAGTTTTCCCCTATAGTTACTACACGCCAACACAGCCAAACCCGCTCGCAGCATCGCGTAGGATACCACACTCAAGCGTGTGGAAATGTCGGGAAAACTGGTACCCGAACTCTCCCAGTCTGGCGACTAACCACGACGCGATGCGTTTGTTGTACGCAATCCAGACGAATCGTGCGCGTGAAAAATCCACCCCTGTCTGGTGTGGGTACGTCTGCCCGATTCTGCGCTGGCGTGTACCGCAACTTGCTCGAAGACTTCGCGGATGCGGTCTACTCGTCTGCCGGCATGTTTCGGGAGTCGTTCCCGGGTCGTGTTCTGGTGCGGTGCGGTTTTCGATCGTGTTCGAGTGCGTGTCGTTCTAAAGTGTCCCATCTGAGGGAGGCACAATGTGGCTTGTGGTGACGACAACGATGATAGCGAGTGGACGGAATCGTTACCGATCGTGATAAAAAGCGACGTGCCCAGTCTGCGTGTCGCGCTTGCTAAGTTGCCGTACCGCGAGTGCCATTTCCGATGCAAAACTGCACACCTTCGAACCGGTTTCAGCGGCATTCAGTAAAATGTGCGTTAGAGAAACGCCGATTCCGACAGCGTAAATCGATACTCGGCACACACGGGGTTGGACGAGTGAATCATTCCGGGCGATAAGCCGTGGTTTATCAGCGCACCTTCGTTTTGACTCGCCCCAGAACAAGTGACGGATTGTGTTTGTTTGTTGTGGCTGTGCCCGGCCGGGAAAGATAAAAATGCTCCGCTGTAAGTGTGGTATTCTTCGACTATTCTGTTCGTTTTTCTCATTCCACTCTGAAAGATATGATTTCTACGTTGTTCAACCCACCCCCTTGTACACGCCTGATAACTGAACCCGAATGCCTTATCGATCGGTGGGCCAGAAATTGTCAACTCACTTTTTGACGCGACCACCTCAAAGGTCAGTCACTGGCTTGTCTGGGAAGAAAAATGGAAGGAAGTGAAGAAACACGACTTGCCACATTCAACATTTTACGACTATATAGGACACGGTGGGGGACCTATGTCTATGCGTGTGCTATTTTGAGTCGGGTTGAGAGAAATAGTTATGTTGCTTATGATGGGACAACTAGTATCCGTCTCACTTTTACTGCCGACGTGACGTCAAACCACTTGTTTGAGTTCGAGATCGTAATTATGCTGAAACCCCTCCATCTTTCGGTTCGGGATGCTGATAACACCTATTTTGTTGTCACGTAAATTGTTATTCCGATTAGCGTTTGCAGTAAAATGAAATGTAATTTTGTACTCATTTTCACACAAAGTTGAAATGTAATTTGGCAACACCTAAATCTAACCATTACTGTCGATGACTTCATAGGAAATCCGGTGAATTATTCCATCTGCGGCACACTCGTCCATCCGGAGCCGGTTGAGTTCGATGTACGATCGATATTCTATTAATAAAATTATGAACAAACGTTCGTTGTTATTGCCCGAGCTGCGATTTGTTATTGTTGGTCGGTGGCGCGGTGGTTTTTAATTATTGCCGACAAAATTCCATACCCTTTCCTGTGCACATGCTTTCGCACCATGATCGCGATCGAGAGTATACAATTTCAGCTCGCTCGGGGGGAAATGTTTGCTGATCATAAATCAGAGTGGCAAGAAATGGGAGATCGGTGTTGTTCACCACCAACTTGACTGTACACGAAACTATTATTCCGAATGAAGTTTTCAATGGAAGTCCGAATGGAGAAAGTCGACATCCTTCAGATGTTTTATAACATTGCACTGTTTTAAATAACATATTTGAAAGACATATTTTTCTTGTCAAATCATGTTTCCTACGACTTGATCAAGTTGTATCAAAAGAGATTCAAATTTTTTAACCGTGTTAAGGGATCATATTGTTGATTTTAGAAAAAAGGTTGTCTACGAGACCTTGGTGTTTAGTTTATTGACCACTTTACTCGCGGTTTCTCTTTATAGACCAGTGTGCATTTTTTACACAAGATCAGATTTGGTTTGTTGCTCCCTATGATTGCTATACACGCAAGAAAGGGACCGTTGCCTCCATGGATGCTGGGTAAGGGATTCTATTTCGGGAATCGTCTAGCAAAGCGGCCTCTGAGGGGCATGGTCCCACTGGTGGCTGTGTAAATGTCCGAACAGAGCACTGGAAAGGGTGTCTAGGACCAAAGAGCGGACTAGCTGCGACAGCAACCATTGCAAGTCCAGTTACACCCACGCCAAAATGGCGGTTCACGCGCAAACGCGCTGTCGCTCGCGCGTTGTTCATGAGGGGTGTCGCTGTGTCGCCGATATTTGTTCAAGATATGATCCAAGGTGCAGTTTGCACTCGAGTGGCGGGTTCGACCCGGTTTGCTCCGTTTTCTGGTATCAGTTTCGCCTGCGAACGTCTGGCAGTGGCGCAGAATTGACCTGCCGCCTTCAGTCCCTCGACATCGCGGGCTGCGATTTTCCACACGGCTAGCCCACGTGGAATGTCCGCTTCGGGAGACTGCGATTGGCGTACAGGTTTTGCTTCAACGAGCAGCTCGACAAGCCTTCGCCATTTCGGTGCAGGCGATGGTAGGCTGACACCTTCGTTTTTGGAGCGAGAAAGAATTCCTAAAACGGGGTGCTAAAATGTACCACCGAAGAGATTAGCGACAACAGTTCACGTTAGCCCGTGGGCAAGTGCTGCTGCGTTGTGGCGTTACTTCGGTGTTGAAATGTTTTAGAAATGTCACAGCAATTTCAAAATATCAGTGAAGTCCTTTTCCCTTGTTGCCGCATCTTCGCTCTCTGGTTTCTTGAAGAAAAAATTAATACACATTCGCCCCAAACGTCCCTGCGAGACTGTTCCACAAGAATGCACAAATTTTCGATCAACATTTCCTAAATTAAATTTCCCGCCTCTCGCTTTCCGGGCTCGCCTCGAACTCGAACCGTGACCGTGGTTCCTGTGTGTGTGTGCGTCGACGCGAACACCATCTCGCCCTGCGGCCATAATCACGGATGCGCCCCAAAACATCGTTGGTGGGCTTCGAATTAAACGTGTCTCCTTTGGGGCCGGACTTCACCACTCCAACAAACCCCCCCTCCGTGCTCACCTACCACTTCGCATTTCATCACCATCACGTCAAAGGTTGGCCCAAAAAAGGTAAACTGATTAATATATTTATATTGGCCGCTTCGATGCTTAATTACACTGCGCTCGACTGCAGAGCCCGCAGGCCGCCGATGTTCGTCTTTTACAGTGCACCCTAAAATGCATCGGAGTGTTTTGACTGGACTGGTGTGTTTGCCGTTGCGATTTGTCTGTCAATGCCTGGTGTGTGTTCGTTAGCCGGACGATAGCGATACACTTTTGTGGTTCATTAAGGCAGACCGATCGGTGTTTCTTGTGCATATTTAATTATGCTTCGTTGGGTTTGAGATTGACTTTCCTTCTGATTGGAGGGCGTGCGGTTTTGCGAGCGAGTTGTTATCTTGAACGAAGAGTTTTGCTTTTTCTGTCTGTTTCGCTTATCAATTTTCATTTATCTGTCTCATGTTTGCTTCGTTAAACCAAGGCAATAAATCAATCATTTTCCGCCAAAAAGGTGTAATTATTATTATGTTCACGGCAATCATTCAATTGTAGAGTTGCGTTTTTCGTTATTAACAAAAATGGATTCCTTGGAGGGAATGAAATGAACACGGAATCATCAACTGATTCAATACTTCTTTCTTGTGTGTTTTGTGTGTGGATAATTGTAGATTTTTGTTTTGTGTGTGGTGTTTCATTTTTTTACTAACCAACACAGTGTTTCCTATCTCTTCAAAAATACCACCCTGAATGTGCACGTCCGAATTAAATGTGGCATCGTATGCTATCTTGAAACGGATTTTCATATTTATTAATCTCCTTGAAGAACACTTCACTTAAATCAATACATGAGGATCATGTCAAAAGACAAACATTGACCCTTCCATTTGTCACGAGAGCACTGCTTTGTGAGGACAATCATGATCGTACATTAGATTGAAAGTGTGTGTCTGCTTTGATCACTTCAAATAGTAATCGATGATCAAGTAAACCATTTCAATTATGACCACTTTAATCGAACACATATCGTCTCGACGATGAAACCGATCTGACACAGTTACATTTTCTTTACTGACCCATACAATACCATTGAATAAGGGAGTCCAGGTTTTCTCTTTCCCTTGCGACCTTAAACTCCAGAGTGGTGTTTACGGGAAGATAACAGCCCGCTTTGTATTTGCCGCCCCCTGCCCCAAGGACTGCATCCATCGAAATGCATGATCTGCACTTTTAACTTCAATCATTGGCTCGGATGAGAATCGATCGCATCTTCCATGATGCGGAACCCTAATTTGAATATAATACGAGCTGGCGCCGATCATAATCCGTCGCGCTTAGCGATACCATCAACCTGATCGAGACGGTTAAGCTCTTCCCCGAATTTGTAGTTCCACGGGAAATGCCTTACGCTGGGACTAAGGTGAGCTCGCCGAAGGTGCAACAACTACAACGCCAGCCACGCGCTGGTACCGTTTTGCGAGGAAGGCAATCAAGACCGATGTAGTCCAAATTTGGAAGTAAGTTCATTCCGAATCCACGGGGGAGGTCAGACAAATGGGGGGGCTGTGGAAAGAAACCCAAACTGAGCCAGAAGGTCGCCGGGTGTAACAATAATGATGCCTTGTTATGTTGCTTGAGGCTCCGAGGCTCTCGGCAAGTTCGCGAGCTCTCTCTCTCTTGGCCCGCTCTCTTTCCCACTTTGGATCTTCGCTTATAGACAATTTTTCGTGAGGTCCGCGAAGGCCTTCGTCGGGAGGATGTTGTCGCCTGTAGCCAGCGAAGCGTGAGTTAGTGTCCGCTGATTGGTTCGCCGCGCAGGTTCCATCGATTCCGCGAGTCCGTGTAGTTCGATTTGCATATGTAGTAGCTTAGTGGTGTGTGCTTCGCTTTTGCCTGTTGCTGCCAATGTACCAGCCCTTAGTGCGCCTAGTGAACCCTCTGTTTGCCATTCGTTTCACCCCGTTCCTCAGATGAGTCCAACCACACGCAGGGGCCGCTGGATGGATCGCTTTACGCGACGATTCTGAAGAGTCCCAAGTCGCCGACGGCCCCGCCGCACCTCATCTCGCCGCCGGCCGAGTTCAGTAACGGGAAGCCGATCCCGAACGGAGCACCACCGCCGCCAGTTCCGGAGCGGTCGAAGACGCCGAACTCGATCTACCTGAGCCACAACGGTACGCCGCGCACGACGCCCGTGCCGTTCAGCGTCCACCCCGGCCAGCCATCGCCGAGCCCCGGGAACGGGTCGGTTCTGAGCGATTGCGTCAAGGTGACCAGTGTCAGTAGCACCAGTAGCTACAGCACCGCATACCAGAGCGCAAACCAGAGCGGTTCTACTGGGGAGCCTGTAGGAGGAGGAGGTTCTGGGACTCCGGCAGCCGGTGCGGGCAGAAAATCGGCCGATGGGCGCGAATCCGTCCGCAGTCCGCTGACCGTGTCCATGGACTCGGGTATCTCGAGCAGTGGCCCAGTTAACCGTAAGTTGTCCCTCGACGGAACTGTCTGGACGATCGCGAACATCGTCCGCCTCTCAATCACCGCAAGCATCGAAATCCGGCCCCACGGGATACTGATACAGTTTTCTTCTTCTTCTTCTTTCCTTCTCTCTTTCTCCCACTGTGCTCTCGTTCTGTTTTCGGACACTTATTCGCGGACACTCAGGTCGCGCGCAGGGATCCAGCGTTTCACCGTCAAGTTTTCCGAGTCAAGCTAGTCCGCAAGGTAGGTCGATGAACAAAACACATTCCTTCCCGGCTGCTTGCCAAAACTTTCCCACTTTCCCGCCACACCACAGACAAGCACACATACACACACAGCATACCTGTACACACGTTGTTTACCCGTTTGGAGGGCTTTCAGTTGGAGTGTGCCTTCCCGAAGAGGGTTTCGCGTTTTGCCGACGAGTCGCCATAAAAGGGCGTCTGAATGTGGTTATCATCATGCCCGAGGCCCGGCCCCCTCCCCGGTTGCCTTCAGAGAGTGTGGCCGTCCGGTCCAAGCTTCCATTTTCCGGCATTCGGCCACTTCCCCGGACGAAAGAGAGTGGTCCACGGCACAAAGGGAACACTATGAGTTCGCGGTGAAAGACTTTCAGGCACCAGCTCCAACCTGACCAGGATGTACCTATGTGTCTATGTGTGTGTGTGGCTGTGTGTGTAAATGTTCACCTGTACTCTGGATATAGCAGTTTTCAGCTGAACAGAAGTCCCGTTTAGGGCACCCCAACTACTGACGTTGTTGGCAGGTTGTCCTCAGGCGGGGACACTCGTATTCTCACCGGTGCAGTGTGATGATGATCATTCACCCCCCCTTCCATCCCGCGATCGATGATCTTGCACGTTGCCATTTATGCAACCATTCCCCTCTCGACTGCCTTCTCCTCCTCGCCCTTTCCTAGGCGTGAAGGCAAACGATCGATAAGAGAAATCAATCTCAATACTGGCACCCGATGCATCGAGACGTCGGGGAAAGAAGTTAGACCCTTTTCGAGATTAACTGTGCCGATACAGTTTCGACACATACGAGCACAGTTAGGTTGTGCATTGCGCCGCTTCGGCCGATGCTGCCTGTCCTTCACGGGGACAGACCCGTAAGCAGCTCGCGCTTGTCCTTATTTTGTGTACCGTCTTTTGTCACTTTCTCTCCGTGGACCATTTCACTATCGGCCCTCACTCCCTCCCCCTAACTTAGCCTAACGCTCGGTGAAGGTATCGGTTTGGAAAAAGATGTCACCTATTTCCGCATTGATTTTCATCGATTCTTGGAAGCGACGTGTCGAGCTGGTATTTTCGCCGGGATGGAATGGAATGCAATGTGCAGTCGCAAGAGCTCAGTGCGGGTACCGCGGTTGCGGAGCTTTCATTTTTTCTGCGCCATTTTCCTTCCAGTGCTCCTGGAAGTTGCACCACCTTCGTGTTGATTGATAGCAAGCTCGTTTTGCTCGCTTTTGGGTTTCCATTTTTTTTTTTTTTTTGTAAATCTAAATCGGCAAAATATTCGTCAAATATATTTATTCATGTGCCACAACACCGAAAATAGCACCGGGGAGTTAAGATAAAGTGTACCGAGATACAGCTTAAACGTCAATCAATGTATCGATCATGAATTATTAAATGACACGTTTTCCGAGCCGGTAGCGGTTTGTTTGTTTTTCCTTCCACCGTCGCCTGTTTACAATCGTTTTCTCGAAAGGCATTGACGGTTTTTTCTCTCCTCATTTTGCACGGCTTAGGCACGATTAGCCCGCGGTGGGAAAAAATATGCCCTTTCTCCCAACGTGCGGCCCTTTTCGTAGCTGGAGTACGATTTTATCCGCTTTTTGTATGATTCTTGTTAGGTTTTTGCTACGATTGGTTGTTTTTTGTTTTTTTTTTAGACGGCATGTTAGCATGAAAGCACGTTTGAGTGAAATATTAAATGCACATAAGTTGATGCAATACATTCACGAAACATACAGTTTAGGTCAAGTGATTGTATTATTCCTGGAGTAAGTTATGTTTTGAAATGAGCTAATTTTATGTATTTTAAAAGAAAAACCAAATAGCTAGAAAGGGAGTGCATTTCTTCACTGCCCAAAACCGCCTCACTTGCTGCGATTTAAACGCCCATCCTTGCCGTCCTTAAGTCCGCTGAGCCCATGCCCATAAGTTGAGCAGCATGAATTAATTTATCCCGTAGCGCACGCTGCCGGAATGAAGTTTTGACGAGCGAATCGACGGACGCACGCGATAGAGTTTTCTCGCGCATAGTTTCTCACCTTTTTGCTGTTACCCGTTCGAGATCCGGGTGGACGGATGGGAAAACATGATTTTCTATTGCCAAACGGTGGCTTTTCCTGTGCTCCGCGCGCTTCCCCGGCTCGACCGTTTCGGGGCTCATCGATTATGTGAACTGTTGTCGACGATGTTTTTCGTCCCGTTTCTGCCAACCGTAGTTGCACATATTTGGAATAATTTCACGATTTTTAATTACATGTATCGGTGCAGCGTTGTTGTGGCCAAAGGCTCGATCGGCGCAAGTGACGATCCCGAAGAGGGTGGGTGTCCACTTAGGTGTAAATGGGAGCCACCAGCGCCGCCGGCCAGACTTTTCCATTTTTTGCCCATTTTCGGCTGGCCCGTCGACGACGGCTCCGATGATTCGAACCGAGCCCCGAGTTCGCAACGGGTTTCGACTGTTTTGGGGCGACGGGCCCGTCTCCCTGTGGAGAGTCCCCCGTGGCAGCGTCCTAATGTGACCGCACTTTTTCGTACTTTCCCGGTCGGTGGCGCGAAAGGCGCTCCCCCAACCGTAATATGGTTGCTGACAAGCGGGAGGCGATGATTTTGCCATTTTCATTCCATGGGTTTAAGCCCTCGCTGCAAAGGGCATTTTGGTGAGGACTTGTTTCGTAACATTCATGTGCGGTCACCGCGTGCAGGATTTGCGGACCACGGTGGTCACACTTGTGGCGGAAAAAGGTATCGATGATTTCGATCGCACGCTGCTCGGAAAAGAGGGGTGTAAGAAATGTCTCACCACGGTGTGTCCCACGATGTGTTGAGGCAGGCGCGGAAAAAAAAACAACACGACCCGGAGCAATGCAACCGTTTTTCACCCGCTTCGCTCTAGTGTACCCTTGCTTCCAATTAATCTGTCAACTTCAATTTAAATAGCTCGTGAACGAATCTTTATACCGAGCGTCCAGATCCCGTTGAAAAAGTTGATCTCGAATGGCATACAAAAATTGCGCGACAGTTTGTGGTAACTCATTAGTTTGATCCTTCAATTGACTTTCATTCCCACCGTGGCAGCTTTTTAAGATTAGCTCTTTTTTTAAATAATTTAAATAATTTTCCAAACACTAAACATACTGTTTGTTACATAAATGGATGAAGTTATCATTTGATCTTCAAAACAACGGAACTAAGCGAAGAAGCCTTGGAATTTGATAGTAGAGTTTTTTGCTCTTCGAACGTGAAAACGTCCCCATCGATTTATGTAGCAGAGTCTGCAGGGGAACTCAGTGGAAAATACTCGATTGATGTTATTTCTTTCATCTGTCGAGGTTGCAATAACATTGGGATATTTATCGTGTGCCAAAAGATGATCCTTAAGTTTGAGGCAAAACACTCACGCACCGGCCCCGGAGCCAAGAGAGGGTTGCGAAAGCGAATTTTACGTCCCCCCCCCCCCCCCCCCCCCCCAACCACCATGTTCCGGCGTGTCTCGCAAACCAACTCATGCTGTTTATTTTCGTTACGTCAATTTTCCAGATGATCGTCATCGAGAGCTGGATGATCTGCTGTCCGATATGATGCTCACCGTGCAGGGCATACCGGACGTCGGCGGCCACAAGGCAGACCAAACAAACCAGCGCCAGCCGCCACCGTCGCAGCCGCAGCAGCCGCCGCAGCAGCTCCACCAGAACCCGAACGACCACTTCGTCAACACGAACACCGACACGATCAAGCGCTCGCACTCGGCGCAGCATCCGCTGGGGCCGCGGCTCGACGACGGCCGCTCGCGGACCCCGCTAACGGTGAGCGACCTGGCGGCGGCCGCCAAGGAGCGCGAGCTGCTGCTGTACGAGACGTCCAGCACGACGACGACGCTCACGCCGCCGCCGAGCGAGAGCGGCCGCGAGACGCCCCTGCTGAGCGCCTACGGGACGATGCGCGACCGCGAGCTTCAAAATATAAATAACAATAACCTGACGCCGGCCGAGCGCGAGCTGCTGCTGAACATGCAGCGCCACCATCAGCAGCAGTCGCTAGCGTACCCTCGGCCAGCGCGGTCCACCACCGGAGCATCGGAGCGCTTCACCTCGGACGACGACGACGACCACCTACTGCTGCTCGGAAGCGGTGGAGGAGGAGGCGGAGGCAACGGAGGCGGCAGCAGCCAGATACCGTACCACGCCCGCGAGGACTCGCGCCCCTTCACGTACGGCAACATCCCGCCCACCGGCACGCCCCAGCAGCCGCCGGCCGGGACGATGATCAAGATGCAGTCGGGCCTGTCGAGCCCGTCGATGGTGCGGAAGGCGCTCGGTACGCCGACCGCCACCCGCAAGACCCTGCCGCGCAACGACTTCGAGGAGATGTTGCGCGAGCGGCGCGAGAAGGTGCTGAGCGAGAAGTACACCATCGGCGACCAGTCGCCCGGCCCGACCGTGGCCAGCGACACCATCAACAACAACGCGCACGGTGACGGCGGCCACTGGACGACCTATCAGCGCACGGTGCAGACGGGGTCCCACGGGGGGCAACCGAACGGGGCATCCGCCGCCTACCACGAGCCGCTCAAGCGCTCCAACACCATGGACGGCAGCTTCGGACGCCAGTTTTCCAGTGAAGGGTAAGTCTCACCATCCCAAAACCGACCGCGGATTATCCTGGCGCCAAAGTGAACCGAGTGAAGCCGGTGGCTCCTAAAATTAAATCAGGTGATCGGTCGAGACCTTCACGACGGATAAGAACTCCTCAGCCGTCCCTTATCATGGGAGCGTGTCCGTTTACATTACACCTCCCCCATCGGGGGTGCTGGGTGAGGATGCAGTGTGTGACAGTAAACAGTGACTTTGGTGGGATTTGTTTCACCCGTGGTGTGTGTGGTGTGTACATTAATTTATGTGAAACGAACGCCCCAAAAAGTTGGCAACCTTCACCTCAAGCGGGACGCGGACCGGGACTGGTGCATGGCCTCCCAACAACGCACGGCAGTGCCGTCGTCATTACGCCTGGGCCGAATGAGTGTGTGATGATGTCGTCTCAGCCAGAGCCGTTTCCGTTCGGTTCCGTTTCGCAAACAACGCCCCGTCAATATCCCCCGGAATGTAAATATCCGTCGCGGGACGGCTTTGGACATGATTCGCACCTTTGCGTCCTCCGAAAAAGAAGGAATTGGAAGTGTCCGACGATGGTAAATGGATGAGTAATGGAGAGTGTGTTTCCATTGGAACAGGTGCGACTTGCGTGGAGCGGAAATGCCAATGTGCCGGATCGGGTTCCGAGGGTGAAGACACGCTTTTTGGCGTCCTTGGCCGAACGGTGAACTCCCCATGTTTCTTTTCTCTTTCCCTTCGGCTACGGTGATCTACGACGGTGCCGCTTCTCAAACCCGCTGTTGGAGTGAAGTCCTTCGGAAAAACTATCGCCTTCTGGTACGGTCCAAAAATATCTTCTTTCCTCCTTCCAAACGGACGCCACACTAGTGGACCGTGACCCCCCCGGACCCGGGCCCGGCATTGAGATATTTACGACCGATAAGTGTGCGTGTGTGTGTGTGTGTGTTTCTGTTTTTAAGTTAGTGACCATGTCTGAACGATCCTGGCTAGCTGTCCACCCAGAGATTGACCAGAGTTTCACTTTCAACTTGCGTCGGTAGATCAGCAGGAGGGCGCACTTTCGAGCTTCCTCTTCCTCCTCACACACATAAACACACACTCGGTCCAATTCCCCCTACCAAATGGAGAGGAGCATGCCCGTCGGGGGTCTAGGTTACCGTAAAGTTACGTCAAAAACGGACCGTCGGGAGGATAAGCAAGAATATACTTTGGAATATGTAAAACTTTTCTTTTTTGTAATTTCGCATCCGTCCGCCCCGCAAGCGCTTACTGGTTGGGTGAACTATTTACGATCCTATCGTGCACTCCCCCAATCACCACCTTCCTCCCTCAGGTCCTGCGGCATCGTGGGGTGGAAAACTGAATTTATAAATAACCGAAACGGCATGAGTTGCGCTAGTTTCGCTTTTCCCTTTTAGTTTCAGTTTGTTGATCGTGTGTGATTACCCTTGTGTTTTTGTTTCACCCCTTTCAATCTTCCACTTTCCACTACAAAATTCAAGGTTAACGTAAGAAACCCCTCCCACTCGTTGGCAGCATCCCCAAACGGTCCGCCCTCCACCTCGCGTGTCTTGGTGAAGAACAAACAAGGTTCTGGTAGGTAGGTGGAGGTGGATGTGGCCACGGAGCGTTCTGGTTGTTGGTGGACCTTGTGTGTGGGAGCTGCGCGCTTAAGTTAAGTAAAGGGCAAACCGAAGCGGCGCAAGTGGGTGGACGTTGGCCAACGGCTGCAACCCCCAAGGTACGGAAGGGTGGTTTCACTCTTTCTGCTCTTCTTGTTATTGGCCATTTATCAAAACACGTGCCCTGGCGTGGTGCTTTCACTACGTTGCCTTTGAAGGGGTTTTTATTAATTTCGGGTCCTCCCATGGTAGCGCTTGATCTTGACTATATTTTATGTGTTTATCCACTGATTCAGTTCTGTAATTTAAAGAAACAAAAATATCACCAAATTTCCTCCCGAATGACGAATGAAGGGTGACAAAGAGAAGGCTAAATTTGGGTAAACTACGGGCTTTGGTTTCTTAACTTCGTTATCTTACGTGAGATAATGGTACGCTGCCGAGTGTGTGGGCAGCGTGCTGTCGTCAAAGGTGAATGTAACCATGCGTTATCGCGCTAAGTAGTCGCCCTGGCCGGTGTACGTTCCGTGCAGTAACCAACACTCGCCGGCGGCATTTAAGACACCGCTGCGCTGTTGACGACCCTCCAGGGACCCGCGACGCCCTCCATGACATCATACGGTTTGAGCAGATTTTTGCCATTTTCGCCAACCCCCTCTCGGTGCGCGCCCACTCGCGCATTCAGCCAACAACAACAACAACGACGGCAAAGATATTTGTCGCCTTGCGAACAGGCGGCGAAGGCAGGCGACACGCGAGAGAACCACGGACGGTTTTGTCGAAATCGGTTCATCAGCGCAAGAAAAGACCGGACGCTGGGATTGAGCCCACCGTTGAGCCACCAATTCTGCGGCACCGAAGTTGAACGAACTTGTCTCACTTTGCCGCGTCCTGAAGCGCAGTTCGTTTTGTCCTGCGTTTTTATATTTCATTTTGTACCTCCTTACTTTTTTTACTGCACGCCCGGCAGCTAAGAAAGAGATTGCTTTCGTGATTCCGCCGCAAGAGGAACCCGCGGCCAACGGGTATTTGCATTTTCGCCAACTTCTGCCTTTCGGAGCCCCGGGAGCCGAACAAAGGCGGCATCCTCCAAAAAAAGCAATGCATTTTGAGTGCATTTATGACACCGGGGGGTGGAGGCAAGTTCGAGTTTTGTGTACATTCCACCCGCTCCCAGTGCCCAGGGGGAAACAGGTTTTTCTTGTTCAGCCTAATTAGATGGGCAAGTGGTGTGCAAACGAAGAAAAAAAAACGCTATAAATATACAAATACAATGTCGATTTTGGTCCTCGCTTCAGTGCTGCCGGAAATGGAGTCAACGGAATAAGCTTTCGTGATCCCTAAAGCTTGCGCCGCAAATCCCACGCGGAACGCGCAACTCCGTCAAACCGTCCGCATAGCCTCACCTTGGCATTGCCACGTCGACGACACGCTGCGCAAACTCTGGGCCGTGGAATTCATTCATAAAAATTCTAAATAAGTCCATCGATAATTCTTCGTTCGTAGCGAACGCCCCCGAGCCAAAAGGCGAATTTATATGCACCATCGACGCCTCGCCACGCGCTGTTGGCGATTTCGGAAGCTGCGACGTTTGCGGGCCGGCTAGAAGGCACACACATATGTATGTTAGAACAGCTGCAAGACGAGACAAGCAGCTCCCGAGCATCCTGTACACTCTCGCCAGCGATCGCTAGGGGGCACACAACTATAAAACATCATCAGCTAAATTGAAAAACGATCTCCGTCGTCCAACCGGCATCGTTTAATGGAAGGCGTACCATTAGTCGGCCGGAACGCGCCGTCCGATCGGATCGGAAGTTGTTTAACAGGTCGTGCGGAGCCGCGCAATGAGTGGGCCGCTTCTCGCGTTGACACACAAGACGCCCCCACGCGCCCGTTCGTCCCACTGGAGATGGACACTGGACACAGTTTGCAGGAACCGACCGTGAGGGGTTTTCGGACTTTGGCGAAAAACATGATGTCTTGAAGAAGGTTTACGAAGAACCAACAGTTCACCGTCGGGTTTCGGGAACGAAGACACGTTGGCTTTTTGGCTCGGTTACGGTTGGTTTACGGCTTTTAAGGCGCCATCATCATTAACACCAGCCGAAAAGAATTATGGGTCGAAATTTGAATATTTATTACACTTCCCTCGAGTAACGCACGGTGTTAGGTGTTGGTTATTTTATTATTATTATTTTCTCGGCTTTGGTAGCATCTTTTTATTTACTTTTGCCTTTTTGCCAAAAATATATTTCGGTCCATTACATCAATATTTTCGTTGTGTATGAAATATTTTTGGCGTTATCAATAAAGCCCTAAGCTCTGCATTAACTCTTTTACCCATACCGCGTGAAGGTCAAACCTTATCTAGCGAAGATACATAAGGTTTCCGTCTTCCTGTGCATCTTAATCTTGGGCTTAGCACGTCATCCACATGTGCATTTATTTACACTTTTTGTTTGATGTGTTACGACTAGTGTTGTGCGTCATGAATCTTTCGGCGAGATGCATTCATATGAATCATTCACCTAAGATTCATTCAATTTGATTCATGAATCTTGTGGGTTTCAAACGTAGATGAATCTTACGAAAACTTAAAGAATCGTAATAACTGTTTCATGAATCTTGCGCGAATCTTCATGATTCTTTTATTGGCATGGATCAAGCGACTAAAAAACAAAGGGGTCGCTTCATCCATTTTTGGTGTTTAGTTTTCTGTTCTTTTAACATTGCTGAATATTTTACTAAAAGATTCATGAGTCTCTAAAACGATGCAAAGAATTATTCAGATTCATGAATCTGAATCGAAATTACACAACTCTAGTTACGACCAGTTTTTTTCCCAGAAAAATTAGAAACCAAACAATTTTGTTTGCCTCTTTTGAAGCTGTTTCGCTCGTGTAAATGTTGCGAACGGTAATTTGTAAAGATATTTACATGAAGGGGTTTGCTGGCAATACTCATCTTGCACAAGGGTAATTTATAGCTACAATAATTTCCGTAACACGCACTCCTCGTTCAATCGGCAACAATAATAAACCGACGGAACCAAACGCAGGATATGAAATGCAACACTTGGTGCACTTTGTAGACAGCGAGTGCTTTTGTTCGCGAATCTTGGAAGCCATCGATTGCATCATGCGCACCAGCAAAATAACCGTGAACCGACGAAATATTTACGACCAACTGCAACACTGCGTCCCCTTCAGCTTGACCCCCCAGCCTCGAGAGGATTCCACAGCATAAACAACAATTTCACGATCGACGTTTGGCTTGGGGAAGGAAATTGTTTATCTTTCAACCAGAGGGTCTCGTGAGGCGTGGAGTTCCAATGCTAAGCAGAACGTCAAATATGTACGGGAGCAAACGGGAGCCCGTGAGTTCATTATCAGTTCACGGCCCTCCCGCTGGACCGCCACTGATCCCCTCGGCTCGGATGGAATTGTTTTCTATTTCACGGATCACGGACTTTGTCACGTCGTGACACCTTGATCGCTCGAGGAAAGAACCTTAGAATCGTGTTCGTCGCCATCGGACGCCAATTGGCGTGTGTCTGTACGGCGGTCTCCCAGAAATGGAGCGCTTCCGGAGGCCACGGGTGTCGCCGGTTCGTGCGCCGATTGGCCTAGAAGCGACGATCTAGAAACCGTGTACCCTTGGGTTTGCCCAAAAATGGATTTTCGGATATTAATTCGATCTCGGCTCAAACGCCAAAGGGTGCGCAAAGGGGCAGCTGCCATCAGTTTGGCGTTCGGTTTTACTTCGCCAACTCGTGTCAAGAACACACGGGGCTGTCGGCGGGGTACCAACTCCTTTGTTTATGGGCATCGTCGTATCGCTCGCGTTGGCAAACAGCTAGAATAAAGATGATCGTGGATCGGTTTCCCCGGAGTTTGCGGAGTTGCGGCGAAGCGGCATCATTTGTGTTCCGCACAACCGCAAACGTGGTTCCGCCGCTCACGTGAGTCGAAGCTTGGTAGCATTATATCACGCCTTATGGAGCTTCGCTTCGAGAGTCTCTTGGCAACTCACTCGATCGATCCATCCCCACCGACGTGCGGATCGTGGAAGGGAGCGCTCGCGTGGTCGATCCGAGCGAAGGAACCGGAGGCGGTGGCGACATACTTGATTCGTTTACCTTCTGCGTCGCACACCCTCCTCACCACCTTCGTTGCTCGGTGACGGCACACACAAACACAGACACTCGTTCACGCAATCGCCGGAGTGCCACCATCTGTCTACAAACGGTACTCCAGGGCCCAAACGGAACGGCCTGGACCCGGCTGGAGTGAGTCCATCGGTGGGTTCGGGGATAAATGCTGCCCCGGTATCATCGCTGGTGGCCAACGCCATCCAGAACTGCCCCAAATGAGCCTCATTTCCGTCCCCTAGATCTCGATCTCGGACAGCGGAGTTACTGGTCACATTCGGCGATTGAATGGTGACACGCACGGGTGTGGGGCTTGGCATTGAGAATCGTGAGGTTTTAACCTGCTGTTCAACCTCCCGCTGTCGCTGGCAGCAGCCAATCTGTTCCAACGAAACTGGTATTTACGCCCGAGCCCGAAGGTCTTCACGCGGAAGGAACGGGTATGCGATCCGGGATGACGAGGATGACATTCGCAGGGATCGTTTACCCCCAGTTTTTTGCGTGGGATAGTTTTATTGGTACAGTTTGGACCGAAACGGATCGGACCTAGGTGGTTGGGTAAGCGACCGGGTCATGCGGACAAAGTGAGTTACATCCAGTATCGAGATCGAGACGCAAGTAAATTAGCTCATAAACGATGCTCTGAATATTCATTGATCGAAGCGGGAATACCACTTGCCGAGTAACTTGAGCAGACGTCATCTGCGATAGGTTTGTGGGAAATGATCCAATTGGATCCATAAGGAACCAGCTTGCAAAATTACCTAGAAGTCAATTCTATTTTATTGTAATTGCAAACTGCATCCATCCACATCCCAACCTTCTGACCGATCGACTGTTGCGCCTATTCCCACCGTGCGCGCTCGCGTTGCAAATGAAATGCAGCTGACATACATTTATGGCAAAAAGTAATAACGTTCATCGGGAGTGGGAAATTAAGCAGATCATTGCAATCGCTCATGCTTCATCGAATCGCTTTTCTGCATCGTTAGCAAAGTTGCGTTTTCCTCAAGATATCTCGATCGTTTACCGAACACCGGTCGAGCAACATCTGGTCACCGAACCGAGGATCACCCGGGGGCCCTTTACCCGCCCCGCCGTCTTCGGTGTCATGTCAAAAGGACCACCGGGCGGCACTATTATGGCCTACTATTTAAGGCAGGCCCGATCCGATTCGAGGTGAATATGTGGTGCTTAATGTTTATGTCTACTTAATTATAGAAAAATATCACCTCATCTTCGCTGGCGCCCCCCACGAAACGTCAGGGACTGTGTGGATTTGTGTGTGCGTGTGTATCTCTTGCTCTGAGTGCTCGGTGTTTCTGTTTTTCCTTGACCTTCGCTCGAAACGTAGTGCGAAACGGAAAGGACGGACACTTCATCTCAGCTTCCACCGGTAAAAA
Organism: Anopheles ziemanni; assembly: GCF_943734765.1. Taxonomy (NCBI): domain Eukaryota; kingdom Metazoa; phylum Arthropoda; class Insecta; order Diptera; family Culicidae; genus Anopheles; species Anopheles ziemanni. The sequence continues at coordinate 21,972,756 of NC_080706.1, read as the reverse complement.
CCCTTTTTGCGCACTTGCCGCTTCCGGTCATTGGACGGGCGTATCCTTGGAGCCGTACAGTGCGCCACTTGCCTTGATTAGATTACGACGACGGCCACGACGTGAGGTGACTCGATGGACTGGTTTGCGCGCGCGCAGCATCATTCCGGTTAACCTCCAGACCGCGTGTTGCCAAATTAGGAAAAACCTCTTGAAACAATGATCGACACACACACACACAAGACAAGAGTCATCGGCGGTGTTCACCTTCCGAAGTGAAGCAGGAAGTGATGCACAACCTGATGCCGATGCGTAAGTCCACTTTACACATCGATTCAGACGTGCGTCTTCAGAAGACTATGGTTAACGAAAAATTCGTTAAGCTCGTAAACTTCAACAAAAGGATCGGGCTGGTTCTCCGATCTTCCGAACCTGTCGGCCCTTGATATTTGGGCGGTTAACGGCGCGATAAAGATGGGAAAGATGGAGTCATCGGCGGAGCGGTAAAAAAGTTCTTCAAACTGAATCAAGATAATGCGCACGGTTGGCTGCGCTTCGGTGTGTACCACTCCGCAGATAAGCTGGTGTGTTTTTTGAAGAAGCCGCCAGTCGCGCCTCTTGATGCTTCGGTTTGGCTTTCCGACGCAACGATGTCATAATTATAGGGAAGAGAAAAATTGCTGATCGGGTCGCCGGGAAAAGAAGCTTTGGGTTGGCTTAAATTGAGGCCGAAAGAGAGTAAAATGATTGGTTTATCAGTTCTTAGGGAACGTAAATTACAACCAAATCTGGCCCAGCCTCACCGTTCGGATCATAAACTGGTGAAACTTTTTGTTTCGCATCTTCGCACGAGAGAGGGAACGCTGTCCACATTCGAGGGCACAGTTTAAAATGTCAACATTAAATTTCCTTTACCGGAACGGAATCCCACTGTGTAGCATCACGTCCAACTGTCCTACTTTCCAGCGATCGTTTATTAATCAAATCAGCCGCTTGATGCTCGTCGTGGTATTTAAATGGTGAAGCTTGCCTCCGACATGCCATTGTTCCCGCTATGGTCAAATGGTGTGGGCATAGGAAAAACACAAGCTAAAAAATTGCAATCGATATTCTATTGGACCTCCTTTAGAGCCAACCCCCGCTCCGTGCAGTTTAATGGCCACCCACCCAGCACCATACGAGGGGTTGCATATTTAACGGACGGATTGAAACACATTTTCGAACACAAAAACCATAAGCGACCTCGGTTACTGCGAAACGCGTTGGAGGACTTCTTTTGCGTAAAAGCGCGGTTGCCTTTTCAAATGGGTCGAGAAGAAATGTTGGATCATCCCCCTCGTCCGCCATACCTGTTCGTCGGGGGGTGTATGACCTGGGAGTCAGATGTGACCACATGACGTTCGTTCCGGACGCACGTCGATTACCGAAGGAAGGAAAAAGAAACCTACGTCAGAGTTGGATTTTCTTTTTCGTTCGAGTTTCTTCCCAGCTCCCTTTTTGTGGGATCAAGCACAGCGCAATGTGCTTGTAATTGACATGGAAGATGGGACCTATATTTAGCTACATCTCCGGCGTTCCCCCCTCCGACCCTTCGAACGTCGAGCAATGTAAACAAAACGCGGCGACTGCAAAGCGAGCGCGCGCGCACACTCACACACACCTTTAGGGGTTGATTAATTTTCCACCGTGATTTTCCTACCTTCATCAAAACTCACCCACGCACGCACCGACGGGAGGGAAAGGTCTTGGGAGGGCTAAGTTTTTATTCCCTTCGATCAAAATTCTCCTTCTCAGCAGAAAAAAGAAACAAACCCTCCTCACCCCAAGACAAGCGACGCGCGATTTTTCCACCGGCCGTTTTCCCGGGTTATTCTTAGACCGGGGCAAAACAGTGTGCGGCCGCCGCCACCGACTCCGGAGGTTGCTTCTGCTGTTGAGTGCGCGTGTGTAGGTTTGGCAAAGGCTTTCGCGCGCTTTGTTTACCGTACGATGTTTGGCGTAGGCGCGGGCGGAACTTATGTTTCGCCACCATTTTCAAATCGAAAATGATAAATTCATGCCGGCCTTCCGACTTCGAATCAGAGTCTCGTACTTGCTTTGCTGAACCGTTGTTTGGTCTTCTTTTCCTTTCGAAAATAATATCAAACGCGACGGAAGGTAAGCGGTGGACCGTGGGCCGCATCCGTTCGCGAAAGCGGGAATAGGAGGATGATCGTGAATGGACACCATTTACAATGTATTAAATTACAATTATACGACTTTATTGCCTTCCTTTCGGGGGGTGACGGGGGAGGGATTTCCGTATGACTCTGACTAGATCTCTTGATCCTCGGTCCCGCCTTCCCAAAGCCAGACGAAATGAAAAGTAAATAAACTCAGGATGACTAATCCGACCACAATTACCGTCGTCGTCGTCGCGGTGCGGGAGATTGCTCTCGTTCGCAGTGTGCGCTAAAATTAGTACGCATCCGTGCCATGAATGAATCACTCCGCCACGGCGGTTAACCCTGTGGCCACCCACGGAATCTGCCCCAATGGCCCATTGCACTTCGGAGTGCCAGTGTGTACATCAAAACAGATCGTTCGATCGGGCGTTGATTCTGTTATTCCACCCACGACTCCCACCTGATGCCTTTTTCCTTATTTTTCTTGGTTTGCTGAAAATCCAAAGATTTTGGCAAATTTAATACGAAAATCGTTTTGTAGAAAACTGTGCCATTTTCCTTGAATTGAACATTGTTAATCACAAGTAAACGATCGAGAAGCACATGCACCTTCGATGTGATCGTGATCGAGATGAAGCTTCGAACCCTCATCTTGGTCAAGAAAATCTCGCTCCAAACCGACCCCTCGCCAGGTGGGAGGGTTGGGGTGGAGGGAAGGTGAACAAGTTTCCACATTCCACTTGCCGTATCCGTATCGTTCAGCTCGGTTCACTTTTGCTTCTTCACGTCAGCTTGCCGGAGTGCCGGACCTCCCGATTCCGGCTGATTTTCTCGAGCCCCCCACCTCCCCCCGGGTCCGGTTTGGTCCACCATACCCCATAGCGTCCGATTGGCCGTGTTTGGTGGTGCAAGTTAAATTACCCCCGTGCGCCACTCCACTCCCCTGCCCCGCTAAAGCACACCCCGGGCACCCGGTTGACATCAATTGCCGTTTACGGTTTGCGGGAGGTTGTTCCGATTTTATTTTTCTCCAGGCTCCCCCACCGAACGTCAAGAACCGTGCCGCGGGGCGGATTGTCCGGTTCCGAATCCAGCCGGATCGGGGCCGAGATTTTGTGTGTGTGTAACTGTTTTGCTCCCGGGGACGGTGCGCAACTTTCTCATTACCAAAAGAATGAATGGAAGCGGAAGAAGGAAAGGCAATAAAAATACGAACTGACACTGACCCGGAATGCTGCTGCGACATCGGCACGGCCGGTTGGATAAAATAATTCGGGAAAAATAACTTCCGACGAAGGAAAGCTTGGGGGGGCCGTCTGCAAAGCGGACAGGGTGAAGATTTGGTTCGTCCAGAGAGCCATCCCGGAAAATATCGAGATGTCTCGAAATGGAACACAGCCAAAACCGAAGAGGATTTATGATGCATGTATGTGTCCTTCTTGCAATGCTACATTCCAGCATGCAAGCATGGATTTGGGAAGCGTTTAATGAATGTCGATGTTGGACTTGAACCTTTGCCAGCAGGCGTTCGTTCAGAGGCATCCTTGTTACACTGAAAATCCTTCGTTTCGATTTACAGTTATTGTTGGAAGTGATCCAAATATTTTATGTCACTTCTCCCAGTTTCTTTCTTTTCTTGAAGGATGAAACAACCGCTTAGAGTAAGTGGTATAGGAATAGCCTTATCAATGATAACAAGTTACAGGAGTAATTGTGATGGTGACAAATTGAGTTCCTCGTGGACTCATACGTTCAGTAAAAGCATGTTAAAGTTTATCCAGTTTCAGATTTTATCCACGGACTTTTATAACTCAGTTGAAACATTAGGTTCAATAATTTTTTTTTTTGAGCTAGACTATATATGATTTGAACGTAATAAATTATTCTTGAAACTTATAGTTACTGGGCAGTTTAACAAAGAATTATAAATAAGAATCTATCCTATCTTTAACTGATACAAAAACAAGGTGACACAATGCCCTATCTTCCGTGTCGAGAGCGTTCGAATGATTAACGTTTTATTTCGGCAGCAATGACGCAGTCGTGGCCACATTTTCCAACTACCATGTGTTTGCAACATGGTCCCCCACTACCATTGTTTATTTCAAAATGCAAGAACGTCATCACCAGCGTCTCGATTTACCGCTTGTTTCGAACTGCTTTTAACACCAATGTGTCCAAATGTTGTTTCTCGCCCACACGCAGAATTTCCGGCCAGTCCTGGTTGCAACTGCAGCAGCAAAAGTTGCGTGCACGCCGCGAACAGCAACGACGAGAACATTCGAATAGCTTTAGGTAAGGCTCGGTGTGTGTAAGGCTTTCCCGGTGGTGAAATGGTTGAAACCAATGGTTGTTTCGCCTTCCTTGCAGTTACAATTACGGCAGTCCGGCATTCCCCACCGGTGAGAATGTGTACAGTACGACGCACCGACGCAGCCAAACGCTGTCGCCGGTGCGCAACGAGCGCAACTACCACACGATAACCACCACCAGGACACACTCGGCCGAGCGGCCCTTCGTCGCCGTCCAGCGGGCTCACGAAAATGCCAAGCTTCAGACAATCGGGGTAAGTACGAACGAGGGGGGGAAAGAGAGAAAAACCGGAACAAAATTTGATGAAAATCGGGAAAAAAAAGCGTTGAGCACACACTTTAGGATGGAATGCAAACAATTGTAGAACTGTTGTGCCACTTGCGTGACATTGCATCCCCTTCGTCTAAGTTAGCTTGCGACGTAATGTTTTGACACTTCATTTTTCCACTTTCGGACATTCCGGCTTTCGAGCGAGATTGTGTTGATGATTTTGAACGATTGAATGACTATTAACTCATTGCGATTTGATTTTGTAACCAACTTGCACACGCACATCGAATCCAACCCAGAACGCACCGCTGTCCATTTTGAATGCTTCACCGCACGGTCACATTGCACAAGCACGAGCACAAAACCACCCCCCACCGTCGTCGCCATCGTCGGCCAACACGACGGTCTCGTCGCCATCACCGGCCCCGTCGGCCACTGCCACCATCACCACCACCACCAATCATCACCATCATGTGGTGGTGAATGGAGGCGCCAGTCCGGTCAACGGGCAAGCAGCTCCCTCGACGCCACAACCGCACCGACACACCAATGGCACCAACGGCACCAATGGAAGCCCCTATCAGCAGCAGCAACATCTTAACAACAGCACCCTCAACACCAGCAACGGACTGCTGTCCCTTGCCGACCAGGATCATTCGACTCCGAAACACGGACAGGTTCGATTGGTAGGTGGAAATCTGGCGTACTCTGAGGTCACTCGGCGCAAACCTTTTTTTGTGCGAGCTCAAGACACGCCAACCTGCTAGTGTCCGGTAGTTCTCTCTGCTTCCTTCCGCCGCTGTTAACAACGATATGGACGTCCCTTATCCTTACTCTGTCGTCCGGCTGGTCTCGGTGTTTCCCGGTGTTGTGTTCACCTCCGCTAGCTTCCTTCGTCGATGTTGCCTCTACGTCCCTTTGGCCGACGTGTCTTTCATCTGTTTATTCTAATTTTCATCTTATGTATTTCTTTTTAACACTTAACGTATTCTTCTCGTGTACAAATTACGCTTTTGCTTGAACTTTTTGAATGTTGTATTCCTGGCTATCTTCTCTATATGTACCTCTTATTATTTCATATTTTTTTGTTTTGTTTTATACACTTGTTTCCAATGTACTTTCTTTTATTTATCCTTATTCTCTCATCTAACATTGTAGAGTATAACTTTTGCCTAACCCACTGTTGTAGTGCTATAACTCTCGTGATTTATTTTGTTACTAACAGTAAAACGGAAACCCGTTTCACACTCATGATCACCCCTGCCAATGCCTTTTACGCCAACCAAAATCAGTTTGGTTTCATTGATTTTCATTTTTCGTTCGTTTCGCCACCACGTGTTTTTTGTGTTTTCTTTCTTTTCTTCTTTCTCTTTTTTTGTCCCCCTTTTTTTTGCAGGAGTCCGAACAGATAATCTTCAGTAACATAAACAGTCTAAATAATCTCGATAACTGCGAAAAGCTCAATAACCTGCTAAATGCAATAACCACCAGTGTGGCGGCGTCGGCGGTGGCGTCGCCGGAACCGGCCAACGGTTCCCCGTCGGCATGCATGAACCCTAACAGTGCCAACGCGGCCCCCAGTGTAACTACCAGCTCGACCTCCTCCACTACCTCCTCCTCCTCGTCGTCCTCCTCTTCCATGTCCACTAGCAATCATCGTAGCGCAGGCGTCATTAATCACACTCATCCCCTAATCGATTCGTACCATCAACCCGATCACTACAACCACCACCACCACCACCAACACCACCACCACACCCACGATCATCATGGCCAACGTCAGCATCGGGCTCGGAATGGCCACCACCAGCAAGAGCCGATGGAGCTTTCCTCCCCGGAAGGGAGTGTCGATGAGAAAGCCTCGAACGGAGACGGGCGCGGTGGGCTCGCACCGACGTCGGAGGCCATCAGCCAGGGCCAGCTGGCCCTCGATAAGCTGTTGGCTTCGTTGGCGCTCGAGAACGATGTAACCGAGGAACATCTGGCAAAAATAGACGCCGGACGATCGAATGGGTACCCGGTTGAGGAACCGGAGCACCATCCGTCCCGGGAGCTCTCCGACGTGCTGGCCAACCTGGCCGAGTACGATTTGAGCGAGCACCAGCGGTTAACTCTGACCAACGGCAATCTGTATCACTATCAGCAGCAGCAGCAACAACACCAGAGGTCCGTCGAACCGAATGGAAGCTCGCGATCATATCCGAACCCCTGCTCGGCCGAGTTGGCCAACGGGTACGGACAGGCCCGCAGTGTCAGCCGGAACAGTGGCGAAACGGCACCGCCACAGCAGCCGCCCAACCACCTTCATCAGCATCATCCACATCCACATCACACGCTACTAATGAACAATCATGTGCGACGTATCGCGTCCGAAACCGACAGTACCATCTCATCCATTTCGCCTAGCTTATCCGAACGCAGCAATGCGATCTCTTGGTGCGACCAGGTAACGTTTGAACGACCGTCGAGCCCCATGCTCTCGTACACCAATCCACTGTCCACCGTCCGATGGGCCGATGGCCCTTTGCTTGCCTTGTAGCATGCTTTCAATGTTCAATTACCACCCATATTTATTCATTTTTGTTTCTTCGAGTATCCATGTTGCCCATCAAACGCTAACTTAAAGTAACGTTTAACTCTATATACTGCACTACAAGATGGAATTAACAGACTGAGCACGATCCGTCAAACGGACATTTCTTCCGCCCGACGTTCGCGAAAGGCGAGGGTTTCGAAGGATCTCAAAGGAAACATGCACGTGAAGCTAATTTTTCCTTTTCGTTTCCCTTTCTTTCCATTTCCATTCTCTCTACGATCCAGGCACGGGAAGAATCATTCTCGTCGTACCGCTCGGAGACGGAACCGGACAGCTCACCGATCGGCGGTTCGCCGCGACCGGAAACGCCCGCCTTCCCGGTGACGCCACGCACGCCGTACGGACTGAGCAATGGTACCTCCAGTCCGGCGCTTCCACCCAAGAGTCCGACATCACAACGGTAGGTCGCCCGATGATGGGTCTAATATCCTTTCAAACACACCCCCTTCCCAACAGTCAAGACAACGCACACCGACCCGATTACACATACGATCTTTTTCCATACTCTCCTCCAGCAAATATAACTCCGCTTGGTCGCTACGAAGTCACAAATCGAGCGTCTCGACCTACGACGTGAGGTTAGAGTGCATTTTTAGTTTTCCATCTATTTTCACCTCCGCTCTGGAACATTGCAACAAGTAGTGGCCACTCGGCCCACGTTGAATGAAGTGTTGTTGTTGTTGTTGTTGTTGTTGTTGCTGTGTGCATCCCCGGGAGGGAAGCTATCCTGGAATGATTTAACACGAAGATTTGGGATAGAAGATGTTTGGTGGGTACGGGAAATCGAGGGCTAGTTTTTCGCGACAGACTCGAAGGTACAACTCGGTTTTCAAGCGTACCAACATCCTCGTGCATTAAAAAGGGGGATCTTCAGATTGTATTGGGAGACCGATCCTTACAGGGTTTCAATCTATAAAATGGAATGTTTCAATAGGTAGAGGGAACATTTCAAAAGCATAGAGGGTATTTTCAACCGCTAGGAAGAACATTGCAATCATATAGGGAAATGTGCATACCAAACGGAGAGCTTTGCAATTGGTTAGCGGAGCAAGTTATCAACCTCACAAAAGTCCTCGTTTGTTGTGATTTGTTTCTTTAATTTGATCCGCCACGGTACGTTTACGCAATAAAAGTAAATTAATTGCTATATATTGTTTATAGAAGTAAAAAAAAGTGGAAAAGGGGAACGTTTTTGTATTTTTGTTGGAAACAAAGCTGAATACGCTTTTCAAACGTATAATAACACGATAACTACATGATTGACTTTCAAAAACGATGAGCTTAGCGAAGTTGATAGCTTGCTCCCCTATTCGATTGCAAAGTTCCCCGGTGAGTTTGATTCCTCTTGCTATTTGTAACATTCCTCTGTATGGTTGCAAGGGTTCCCCGATGCGTCTGTAAACATCCCCTGTGTCGATGAATCTTTCCCTCTATCACTTGATATATTCCGTTATATATATAAAAAAATGTAAATCGTCATAAATTGACGATAATTTTCAAGTACAATTTACTAAACGGGTTCTTATCCATTCTTTTGTGGATCATTGTGTGCTGTAATGCTTGGTCGATGTTGTTGGTTGTAATCATGGTTATAAAGTAGGCTTTTAAAAACGCGCGCAATGATTCTTACTATGATTTGCTATAAATTCTCATCCTCAAGGATACATCCTTTAAAAGGATACTGAGTTCTTAATGTTTTAATTCTGAATCGCTTCAAGTGAACTTCTGCCAGCTGATCGATTCGATCGAAACCACACCCTTTTGTACAGTTTTTTCAAAGGTTTGCTTGCGCAGGGCTATTTCGGACGAAAGTAAATGCACGTACTAATCACCAATCGGAAATTAGTGGGTGGTACAGGAGGTTTTTATTGCCAACAAATGTGATCGATTTCACGGTTGGATAACTGCCAAGAAACCGGATTTAAGCCGTCCAATGAAAAGCACATTTGAGGAGGATCCTAGGATGCCACGATGTAACCACGATTGCTTTGTGAAAACTCATCCACTCAACACTAACAGATATACGCGCGCTTACCTTAAACCCCGCCTTCCCGTAGTTGGCCATGCATCCGAACGATCGATGGCTGCACGAATAATAACCGACGCTTTCCTAACCTCTTCAATTCCTCTCGACGACGTCCACCGCCACGGGGTGTCCACCCTCTTGTAACATATCCCAGCAGGAAGCACGTCCTGTTCAAACACCTCGAAAAGCTTGCCCTGGCCAAAGCGACCCTGTTTCAGTGCGTCGCGCCGGTTCTCGAGAAGCGAGCGCACGGTTGTACGTTTGCCTATGAGTGAGTAGTCGTAGTTTGTCTCGCTGTGATCGCAGAGTTTGCCGATCCGATCCCGGAAGGTTTGATGTAATACTAACCGTTGGAACTACTAACATCCCACGGAGTGGTTCGCACGCGTACGGCTAACCTGGAACTGACTGTCTCGACGTGTTCGTGTTTGTGTTTGTTTTGTCCATAATGGAAGGTCCTTAGAGAGGTTGTTGTTGTTGGCATGGTCAAAGACGGAAAAGAAAGTCACACCAAACCGTCATTAGTCTTCCAAAGTGAACTAATTCGAATGTTCTTCTCCCATCCGGTGCAACATCCACCGCTTACAGCAAGGACCTGTTCAGTGGCAACCAGCAGCGAACGCAGGAGCTCATCAACCAGAACGAGGCCCTCTCGTGCTACACGTCGCGCCGCAACTCGACCACCTCGAACGCGAACAGCGAACCCCAGGAGGTGGCGCCGCAGTTCGTCAAGTTTGCGCGTGACTCCTCCAAGTACTGGTACAAGCCGAACATCAGCCGCGAGGACGCGATCGCCCTGCTGCGCAATGCGGCCCCGGGCACGTTCATCGTGCGCGACTCGACCACGTTCGCCAACGCGTACGGGCTGGTGGTGAAGGTGAACCAGCCGCCCCCGGGCGTCCAGTACAGCGGCCCGAACGGCGAGGAGCTGGTGCGCCACTTCCTGGTCGAGCCGACGATCCGGGGCGTGCGGCTGAAGGGCTGCGTCAACGAGCCCGTCTTCACGTCGCTGTCCGCGCTCGTCTATCAGCACTCGATCACCCCGTTGGCGCTACCCTGCCGGTTGCTAATCCCCGATATGGTGAGTAGCGTCCCAGGTGGCAACTAGGAAAACCTGCGCCCCCAAATTTCCCTCTCGGTAAAAATGTTCGCAAATATTCATGTTCGAGAAGTAATGGAAATATCTGAGATAGGCTAGAAAACATTGAAGCCATCACTTTCAATTAGCATTTAGTTTGTAAACCTTATGAATTCAAAATTTAGTAAATTAGCCTACAAATTCCATAAGTTAGATAAATAATCTTAACTCTATATATTTTGAAGCAGTCGGATTATTAAATTCATAAGTTTAGTATCCTTTAAGCTGTTTCAATTATAACTTGCATAAAATATCTCGCTAGGAGTTAAACCATTTTTCCTTCACATAAGATGGGAAAAGTATTTGTTCTAGATTTGTTTGAGCAGTTTGGTTGGTTTGCTAATTTTTAAAAACGGTTTAAGTTCGCGAATGTTGCGCAAAAGAAAAGGGAAATGTATTTGTTTTAAAATATTTTACTGTCTTTTGAGGGCTTAATCAAAAGAATTCCAAATAGCGACATATCAAAAGCAAGAACAGAATGAGTTCATTATTAAGATCGTACATTTAGGTGTTTGTCCGTTACGAAGTCGGACGCAGTTAATCCTAGTATTTCCTCGGGGTAGTCAGTATACTAAGTTTACTAAATCGGTTACCTAAAAAATGCGTCAAGCCTTATGGATCAAAACGTTTCTCTTTCGACTTCTTTTCTAATGTGAATTTAATTTTCCTCCCTCCATTCAGGACCTGCAACAAATGGAGCACCAGACACCGGCACAGCAGCAACTGCTCCAGCAGGGAGCGGCCTGTAACGTGCTGTACTTGTTCACCTGCGACACCGAGTCACTCACGGGTAAGCAACAGGGTGCCGCGTCTTTCCCTATCCTCCGATCGTACTGACCGATGCCTTGCTTTCTTTATGCCAGGCCCGCAAGCAATAAGGAAAGCCGTTAGCTTACTGATGGCGAAAAAACCGCTTCCCAAACCGACACAAGTGCACTTCAAGGCATCGCTGCAGGGAATCACGCTGACCGATAACACGCGGCAGCTTTTCTTCCGGTAAGTTACGGCCCCCAACGTGGAGTAATGAGTATGGTCTTAAACGTTCTTTTTCCACCCCAACAGGAGACACTACCCGTCGAACAACGTGTCGTTCTGTGCCCTCGATCCGGACGATCGTCGGTGGAGCATCCAGTTGACCGCGGGAGATATACCCGCTTCCAAGTAAGACTTTCGCGTGTCCACCCCCAACAAGCGCAAAACGAAATCAAACTCACTCATTTCCTTCACTTTCCCAGGCGGATGTTTGCGTTCGTGGCGAAACGATCACCCTCGTCGGCGGACAACCAGTGCCACGTGTTCTGCGAGCTCGAACCGACGCAGCCGGCCGCAGCGATCATTCAGTTCGCGAACAAGGTCCTCGGTGGCCCGGGCGGTATCGGCCAGCAGCCCGCAGTTACCAGAGCCATCTAAGGGACGACCGTGGCATCAAATGCTGCGCTCCCTGGGAAGGAAAAAAATATATTGATTTTCGTTTGTTTTGCGTCACCGCAATTAACCCGACCTTGGCTCGGACGGTTCCCGACGGCTGGGAATGAACTCAGAAGAGAAAAAAAAACACACAAAAAAACTACTAACCAGAATAGGCCTCACAGTTGCGGGATAAACCCCCGTCCGACTGTTGTGGCCATTATCCAGACGACCAACGAACGCCAGTCAAAAGTCAGTCGAGTGCGAGTTTGGATGTAAAAAAAAAACAAAAATCGGAACCGACATGAAAGAAAGTAAACTAAACACTCCCCTTTCAGTGGTGGGGCATGCAATCCAGGCACACCTTCTCACGACGTTAAAGCATAACACTTACTAAACATTACAAAAAAAAAATGATAAAATACACAGCATATAAAGCGAACAAAACAAGGCAGCAAATGTTTTAACACACAAAAAAAAAGATTGTTGTGCATGTGTGAAAAAGAATACTAAAACACACAGAATACTTAATCCGTAGAATCGGCTAGTAGAAGAGGGAGCATAAAAGGAGGACACATATAGGGAGGACAAGCATACGCGCACACCGAATTGTCGCCTGCCACATCGCGCCAAACTACCATTTTAATGTGTAATCGTGTAATTATTACAAATATTATAATTATGAGTACTATTATTATTTTTATTACGATTATTTAGCATAACCTAGAGCAACGTAATAACCCCATCCGTAGGATTTGTTGTGCATGTGTTGTAGCAATTGATTCATTAGTCAACCGACAACTTCCTTCGTCGTGTCAAGGGGAGTCTGTCGCTAACGATCACTTTCGGCGATTGTTGTACTCAAGAAAAGAAAAAAAAAACATACAATCACACACACACACACGAATACACATAGAAACTGGTATTTCCATTTCATCCCAGCTTCATTTTCGAGTCCGGCCGGCTAAATCCGGGCGAAGGATTGGACGATGGACCACGTCCGTTTTGCGACAAATTTGTCCCGGGAGTAGATCCGAAAATTTGAACAAAAAAGAGGAAACAGAAAAGCACGCACAAAACATGGAAATAATTAGTGTATCTTTTTTTTTCTCTCTTAGTCGTATTGTTTGCGTCGTACTTGCGTTATACTTTGTGTTTATATAGTTTATATACACTGTCCGCTTGCCCGCCCGCGCTTGCTGCATGGTGGCATCCCGGAGTCGAAACATTGTGCATTATTTAACTAGTTTCACCTTAATACACATTGACTTTAAAATTACACCAGAACAAAAAAAAACATTGAACGAATTTTCGAAGGGTAGCGGGGTGAAAAGAGGAGTCATTTTCCGACCAGGATCATTTCCAAACCGCACATCCGAAACACTCCATCAGCTTAACGGACGGGGGGGGGTAGAAGCGTTTAGGTATATATGTGTACTAATTCTTTCCTTCCGCAAGCGTTTTTCGATTAAATAGACAATGCCAGCACAGACGATTAACAACAAAACCATAATCCATAATCGATACGAGCGTTATCATTATATCTTGCACGATCACTGGCTTTCTTTCTACCTTTCAACCCGAGCACCGAAGTGGGAAGAAAAGTTCTCTCCTTACCATCTTCGTCGTCTTCTCTTATCGCTATCTTCGATCTTGCTTTATTGCACACATTCCTTCTCTTTCTGTTGACCATTTTTATCGTTTGGTAAATTGTTTCACATCTGTTGCATTTTTTCCTCCGTTCAACAAGTTGTCGTCTGTGCATTCAATTTTACCGCTTTTTGCACACGAAACGAAAACCACGTTGCTCGGGTATGAAGCTACTAACTGCTCATTAACATGCCTTCAAAGTGAAATTGATCCACCCACCATATCGGATCGGTTTTGCTTCCACGAGAAAAATGTGCTATCATACTGCATTAAAGTGCATTAGCTTGAAAAAGATTTCATTTTGTCAAAACCATTTCGTTACGATAATTTTTTTTTTTCGCTTTGCGTGCTTCGCTGGCAAAGGTAGAAAAAAGAAAGGCAAAGAATCGTTACACGAATGTTCGATATATATAACGCACAATCGATGGGCGTAGCTGAGATTTAAAAAAATCAAACGAACGACTAAGTGCACTTCCTGGTGCACCATCGTTGCACCACGGGAGTGCACTTAATGATGCACACACACACGCACACAAAGCTGTCAGGGAAGCCTTTGAGAATTGTGTCGGAATGGGAATACGAGCGAAGCTGCTCGGTGTGGAGCTTCGAGCTGGGAATTCAAATCTCTGCAGATAGAATAACACAATTCTAGAACAACCTTCGTGCCTGTTGGAAGTATATACCAGGGTCGTATGTTGTCGGGTTTTTTGTTTGTATCATCCAGGATAAAGGGCAGCAACGAAACAACCAACCAAACGTGAAGCAATAACCATTATAACTAATAATGTATTCATTAAAGAAGAAACAAAAGGAAAACACTCATAACCTCAACTCAAATTCGAATGTAACTAAAATAGATATCACACCAAATGCAGTTATCGGTTTACAAAAAAAATAAAAACAACCGAACAAAGTTTGAAAATGGTTTCTGAAGGAGTTTCAACAAAGCAGTTATAAACAGGCATACGCAACAGAAGCATTACATATTCAAAATAAAACAATCGATCGTTACTGACGACACCTATAAACAAGGATATCAAGTCATTTTGCAAAAAAAACAAGAGAGAATAAAACACAGCAATCGTTGAAAACCATTTTTGCATCAAACAAGGAAAAAGTTCATTCGGTACCGTAACGCGAAACCGTTTAAGGATCGGACAACACAATACGATGCCATCGATGGGGGATGAGTTAAGTTAAGCGTTTCATACAGTTATTATAACCCATTTCCCGAGCAAATTTGTAACACATTTAGTATACATGCATGGTTCGACACGTGTAAATAGTGGCAGTCAGTTTCGTGAAATCATAATAAACCACACCTCTAAACAATTAATTTTTTTGCGCGTTTTTCTTTGTTTGCTATTCGAAAACATCCATATCAACCACCAGATTTTATCTAACTGAACTGATAATCAACAGTAGGATTAAATGAAACACGACACAGAGCTGGTGAAATACATTGTAAATAACATTTTTCAACTGCTTTATTGGTTGCATCACGACGCTGATGATTCCCATGGGTTAAGTTTCCTTTGGCCAAATCGTCAAATGGACTTGCTGTTCCCGAGTGGCGACGAATTGGTTTAAAATCTCTTCTGTCTTCGTTACGTAATTCCACTAAACGGTGGCTTAGTTACTAAAGTTTTTTTGTTACTCTACACCATACCACTGTTTTTTTTCAGTTCCTAGTTACATTACTACGAATATACACTCTTCCATCGCGCTCGACAACCGGAGCCCATTTTCCGTCGTCGGTTGCGTTACGATAAACATGTTTTTTTTTTCTCTTCGCCTTTTTGTACAAGAGTGGGTGGTCAGTGGTAAAAAACACGGGGAATGAAAACTGAAGCTAAACATGCGCCCCGTAGAGGAAGGGGGGTTGTTGTTTGTGTACACACTTCCAATGGAAAATTAAAGCTAGTTCGGCACAAAATTTACGACGGCCGCGCGGAGAGTTTTCCGACAACAGCGGAAAGAGTATGATGATGGTGAGTGAGTGACTATATTGAGCTAGTTGGCTAGTTAAAAAAAATCATAACAATGCACCCCTAAACCGGTACTCGTACTGGACACGGGGTAGGAAAAGGGGGGACGTTTTTCAAAACATATCTAAACTTTCGTACATTCATCCATGGCAACAGAAACCCGGCTACACTGACGACACGTGGCTTAAGTATGCGCTTTCACCGGTTTTATCGCCTTCGGTCGCGCTCCCGGTCGCGGGAACGATCACGTTCGTGCTTGGAGGAGCGATGCCTACTGCTGCCGTCACTATGGCGACCGGAAGAGCTGTACTTGTCGTGCTTGCCATTGCCCCGCCCCCGGTCGTCCTTTTCGCTACGCCGATAATCGTCGCGATCGTAGCCACCTCCTCCTCCTCCTTTGCCACCATCCGAACGGATACGATCCCGATCGCGATCACGATCCCTTTGGCGATCGCGCTGCTCCAGCATCATCGAGGACGTGTTGCTGCTGCTGATTCCTTTCGTACGCTCACGATCACGATCGGAGCCGTTCATGTAACGATTGTCGCTGGTGGTTCGCTCGTCCCGTCCCGAGCGCCGATCGTACCGTTTCTCGCTGGAAAAGAAAGAAAAACATAATACAGTTCCGATCCGATGAGGTTCTTTAAAAAAGTTATTTGATGTTCTTTGGGGCCGTTTAACGTCAATTTCATCATGTTTTGCAGTTATTTCGTCATTTTCAAGATCAGCTTTCGTTCATATGAATCTTTCACCAAAGATTCATTCGAATCTTTAAACATTGACGAATCGGAAGGGATAGGAGTTTCCAACTAATCCTTCGTGATCTGAATCGGAATTACACATAACTCTACAAAACATCGTATTCCGCTAATGTTTTCCGATGCAGGACATATTTACATTGACTTCTAGCCCTGAAACAACGCTTTCGCACCTTTATTGGGAACTTGACGAGGGAACTAAACAACCACGGAATGTAATTGCTTTGCTGTTTAGTCTAGGAAGGTTTACATTAAATGATAACGTTGCTCTTGATGATGATAAAAAAAAGCAGTGGAAATCAGCCCAAAAGAAGGATAAATTGGAAAAAAGCCTTTACGAACCTCTTCTTGTACTTTTGCGGCGAATCAATTGGCGAAGGTGAGCGGGACGAGTAGTGGCGGGAGGATTTCTTCTTCGCCGACGAGGACGTCTTCGAGGGCGTCCTCGAGCGATGGCGAGTCTTTTTCGAGGTGCGTTTCGTGCCACCGCCCTTCTCGTAGTACGGCGAGTGAGCCGATCGGGAGCGTGATCGAGAGCGCGAAACGACACTTCGGGAGCGCGTTTTCGATCTCGAGCGGGACGTTCGGGAGCGGGATCGCGAGTGGGACCTCGAGCGAGACTGCGAGCGGGACATGGACCGAGGCGAGCGTGATTTGGAGCGCGAGCGCGACCGGGAGTTGGAGCGCGAGCGCGAGTTCCGCTTCCCGTCGAGTTTCGCCGTTGAGTCGGACTCGTTGTTGTTCATGCCGGCGTTACTGCTGTTATTGTTGTTGCTATTGTTGTGGCTAGGATTGTTGTTACCTCCACTGTTGGTGCTGCCGGTGTTGTAGTTGTTGCCGCTGCCGCTGTTGTTCGACGTCGCGTTCGTCGTGCCGGACGGATTCACCGGCGGTGGGAGGGCCCGCTGGATGAAGCCACCCCACGCGTTGTGCGATCCGTTGTTGCGATCGACGGTGATGACGGTCGGCGGGGTGGCGTTCGCCTCGGGGCGATCCTTCTTCCGCTGCTCCTGGTACTTCTTCTTGAGCGTCTCGACGGCCGCCTCCAGCTGCTCGGCGTTCGGTTTGCCCCGCTTGTAAAGGGCCATGATGCGGTAGCAGACGTCCAGCATGTCATCCTCGCTGACGCGAAATATCACGAACCACGGTGGGCTGCTCGGGAGCGGAATGTTGTGCTTGCGCGCGGTCAGGTAGATGCAGGCGCACGCGATCGTTTCCGGGTGGTAGCGCACGAACACGTCCGTCCGGAAGGAGTCGTTCATGAAGTTCCACGCCATCTGCATCATGTTCTGGTGCATCTCCAGCTCGAGGTACTTCAGGTACATCACGATCAGCTTATGCGGGTGCTTCACGTGCACGCAGAACCCGAGCTCCTTCAGGACACGCCGCTCCGCCTTGATGACCTGCGACTTGAGGTTGATGTAGTGCTGATCCAGAACCATCGGTATCATGGGCCTAGGTTTTTTTTGTTATGTGTGAGAAAATGTGAGCGAAAGACAGCGTCGAAGAAAAGAAGAGAAACGGAAGGAAGGAAACAGCACGCACGAGGGCGTTTTTTAAACTCACTGTTGTGGACGTGATGGCTTGTTAAAACTAGTTACAGGGTGGGAAACGGGTTGGAACGGGTATCTGAATGCAACTTTGGAATCGCTCTATAGAAGAAATGTGTTCCAAAAATCTTTTTGAACAAAACAAAATGAAACAAAACAAAAACAAAACTCCCTTCATCTTGTGCCGGGTGCGTAGTAGGCAACGATTTGCGGTTTAAAGAAGGGACTCGTACTTAATGCATCCAAGTAGGTTCGTATGGTTTTTGGTGAAAGTTAGAATTTGCATTTTCATTTTTCTTGACAAATTAGTACGTTAAGTACCTTTTACAGTGTGCTAGTTTTAGCTGTTCATTGATGCACAAAGCAAACGTTATGGTTCTTTTCCATACAACTTACCATACACACATCTACTTACACAGACTTCTTTGCCCACGTCAAAATCATTCTAAAATTATAGCTAAAAAGATAGATGAACATTTAAAATTAAACCCCATGCGAGGAGGGGGTGCCACTTTTCGTTCCCGTGTTGGCAGTTGCAATGTTCCAAACCAGGTAGGCAGACCGGCGTCTCCGAACGGCTAGGACTCTACTTACCCGAAGCAGCAGGAGGCTGAAAATACCGATCAAATGCTTTGGCCAACCCATTTCTCACACACTCTGGTAGGCTAGGCTAGAGCTGGTGCGTTCGCCCGGGGCTGTCTTGAGGAGGCAAGGTGTAATGGCAAGAAAACATAAAGAAAAAAAGAGAACATCGATTTGCACATTGGGGAAAGAGAGAAATATGTAGATAGTAGAAACACAAACAAGAATAGTGCCACAGACACGACGGTGGTACGGTCATGCTGTCTCGGGGGGTCCCCCGTATGGCGCTGTCCAAGGCTCAACACCGAGGCACCACGCACCCGGGGGAGGCCCGCCTCCTGTGTGCTCCGGTGTTAGTTTCGTTTCCCAGTACAGACACTATTCCCCCGTTTTTTCTTCGTTCTTGTTTTCTATGCGGCACTTCCTTTGCAGCTCAGTCAACAGCGCAGCGCTGGCGTACCGGGATGGATGGATGGATGGATGGTTGTTCCCAGAATGCATGTATCGATATTTCCAGTCCTGCTGCTGTCCTCCCGCCGGTCGGTGTTGGTTGGCAGCCATGTGTTTTTTTCCACTGGGTGGGAGGCTTTGAGGTCCACCGTCCGATTCGGGGCAGCATTCACGATTCAGTTCGTTTACGCTCGTCTCGAAGGACCCGGTTGTGGATGTGTGTGGATGGTTGGTTGCATGGACGGCCCTCCGCGGGTGCCTGTCGTGTCCGCCCTGCTCTTCTTCCGGAGACGAAGATGACACACTCTAAGACTAACCTTTTGCGCCGGATCATTTTGTGATCCGCTCGGCCACTTGCATTGGCGGCGGCAGCAGCAGCAGGGCCGTGCACGCGCGGACCGGAGAGACGGACGGAGATTTGTTTGGATCGATTTTGTTTTGTTCAGTTTTTACACCATTTCTTAATGCTTCTTTTAGCTCATAGCTTTGAGAAGGGGATAGAGTTTTGTGTAAGATTGAGCGTCTTACCTACAAAACTATAAGTGAAATAAGTTAATAGAAGTCGCTTAACCGCACGAGCCAGCAGCATATTTGGCGTATGTTGCTTGCAGGACGGAGAGATCGAATGGGAGTGCGAGTCTAACTGGCCTGCGCGATACTTACTTTTGGCTCCGCACTTGTTTGATGTGGTGAAAGACGTTGATTACGTCCCGTATCCTACGCGGAGCCTCTTCAATCTTGGACGCCAGGCAGATGCAACTCATCGCCGTCGCTTCCATGCTGTGTCGCACAAAGGACTTTGAGTAGAAGAACCGCTGGAACAGCACCTGCCCAGTGGCCATTGCAACCTGAATGAGGGTAAAAATAGATGTCAACATTGTGCCTCAAGATTGCAACATCCGACGAAACAGCATCACAGTGCCCTGTGTTTTGGAACAGGTGTTCTAAGCTCACTTTCGACCATTTAGGTTTGCAAATTTGTTTTGCTTTTCATAAACACCAAGCAAACAAACTTAATTACTCATCACACAAACTGGGCGACACACATGCACGCACAAACACGCCCAAGATGGCGTCGCAAGGAAGTTAGGAAGTGCTTACCTGCGGCAACTTTAAAAGGATTCCGGCTGTTTGAATCAGCTCGCATCCTAGGATCCGCAGGTCCGTTTCCGTTTCCCGATCGAGGCCATCGCTTTGCGACGGCGTTTGGTCGAGCTTCGCTTCCGGAAGTAGGCAGTTTTCGAGCGTCAGCACAATCTTTCCGTACGGACGCTGCAGAGGCAGAGTCACGGACGTCGTCGTTTTGTTGCTGGCCGTTTCGGTAATCGTTTTGCTCACACTCATTGTTTTCCGAACGGGGCGATCCAACGGGAACAACAGAAAACGCGAAACGTGAACAGAAAAACTACCTAAATCGAGCTCGCGAAAGAAAATCGCACGCCAGTTTGATCACACTTTTCAAGGGCTTTTAATAGTAGTGTTGGCAGAATGAGGAGTCGGAAGATTCGCTCCGTTGACGGATTCGAAAGGATTGGATCCTAGTTGACTGATTCGAATCTATTTTAACTCGTTTGAGATTTGAATCTGTTAAAGATAAATCCGAATGTTTAAATAATCTGACAATAAAATAACGCAAATCTCCTTTTCTTACCTAAATCAGCTAATGAAATCAACAACGTTTGGCAATTTGTATGATGTGTCGGATTGGGATTCAGATTTGAAGTCCGATAGATTCCGATCCCTTCCATGACGGGCATCCCTACATCCATTTTTCGAAACAATTTTGACGTTTATGACAAAATCTACTGTTTTCTTCGTACCACAGTTATTTAAATAAGATTGCCACAGTTGATAAAATTTGAAATGAACCATTTTGATAAGACCGTTATACGAGGTAGAGGAATATACGATCGACTTCTTTTCATTAACCCCTTCACAATCCTGCCACTTCCCGAAAAGGCTTAAAAAAATATTGTTTTGCTTATAAGAACTTCTGTGGTTCAGGTCGATACTGTGTCAGATTTATTTCAAATGAATAGATTCAAATTAAATAAATGAATTAAAATGTACAAACATGTTAGAATGTTTTTTCGCAGCAGGCGCAGTCCTAATCAATGCCGTGTAACGAAAGTAGAACCCAAACGGGCGACAGAAAACTAATGGGCAAAGCAGTACGAAAACCAATTGCTTATCCGAGAGAGGTTCAGAAAAAAAGTGTGAAGAGTTCAACGCCATACTTTCAACACATATTATGATATCGTTACAGCGATCGTATTTATTCATGACACAGTTTCTATCAACTACTTTGCCTATAGTTAACTGTTGTTCAAATAAAATACAATTGAAGTTTGATTGGTAAAATTTCAATTAAGCCAGTACCGTTGTTTTTTTCAAATGAGTTCGTAGTCATTATACTATTTACAGTGATTGCAAAACGAAGATCACAGGGCCGTTTACCTTATCCTGCCGATGTGCTTTCTATACTAGTTGAAGTTATAATTAACGGCAAGACCATATTGAGATACCACCCACCACTGCCTGGATCAGTTTTTGTACAAAACTAAAAGAACGCTATAAAGGGATAAAAGTCCTCCTCCGGATGCTTAGCGGAAGAGAGATAGAGTTGCCAGTATCACCGGATCGTTTAGCATGACACCCTCCCAGTACACAGGGACCGGATGCAGCAGCATTTTAATTAAAACTCATTTTTATTTAGAAGACGAAAGCCGAACCTGTCGAAAGCGTGGGCGGTCCGGAAGGATGGAAGCCGCTTGTCGTCGTCATCGGGAACGCTATCGTCTGCATATTAGCGTTTGCACGATAAGAGTGTAGTTTAGGCGCGCACTCGAGAACCTGCCGGAAAAGTGGTGTGGAATACTATTCCTTCACACACCCAGAGCAGCAGGTGACGATCAAGATGGCTTACACCGTGGGACAGACTCTGGGCGCAGTTGTGTGGAAACAAATTAAATCAGAACGGTACCACCCTACGGGGTGCCGTGGCGCATTCCGAAGCACGAGGAAACCATCGAAGGCATGGAGCCTGGCTGGAAGTGGTAAGTCCTGTCTGCTCCGATAGATAGAAGCAGCAGCGACGGACCGAGGACTGATAAAGTAAGTTTGCAGCTGGTCGGAGCAGATTTGTCCCTGTTCCTTGAAATTGTGTGTCTTTTTATGTTCATTCCCTTCTCACACGGGAAAAGAATTTTCCTCGCTAGGAAGAGTATTAGTGAGGAATGAAGAATGATTACGAATGGGTAAATCGTGTACCGTCGCCTTTCGTCTGCAATCTTGATGAGTCTTCGGGAAAGCGTGGAGAAGGAAAAATCCCCACTTCACATAGTCAAGCGCGGACATGCTTGTACTCCGCAACCTTTCCCCCGAGAGCCACTTGACGTCCAGGGCCGCTTCCACGAAATGGGAAAGCGAAAACACCCCGCAGCAGTTACAAATTAGCAGGCGTCTCTAACAGGAAAGATCCGATTCATAATGATCTGGTTCAATTTCTCCCAACGAAAATCGGTGACGGTCAAAGCGGGAATAGTGGACTGTCAAAGCACAGAGGGACGTAAATTACCGTTGGGGCAGTGGGATCGGATACTTTAGATCGTTAAGCCATCGTCGGGTTCTAATTTTACTACCCAAGCGTTCGCGTTTTGAGCTTTGCTCTATTTCACTTTTGTCATTTCAATTATTTTGACTCGTAATTTGGAATTATTTCCTCCGTCGGTTTTTGGGTTTTGGGTCGCTTCGCGGCATTCGAAGGATTCAAAGGAACGTTTGATTCTGATGAGCTCATCTTTTTGCAATAAGCATCGTTGTGTTTAATTTGTCCATTTCTTCGTTCGTTTTCGTTGTGTTTATGTGATCCCCTTTTCTTCTCAATAGTATTTTTTTTTCTTTTTGCTAGCCACACTCAAACACTTTCCACGCGAATGTTTTCCTTTCTTGTATGTAACGCTGACGGGGTAAAAATTTAATCTAAAGCGACGACGTAATGCGCGGACCCCGTTGCGACGTGGCACAGAGAAGGCCTTTGGTATTAATGATAAATACTTCTAACCCCGTGTTGGCGAAACGATAAGCGACATAACAAACAGGCAGCGGTACGCAAAGAAAGGACAACGAATCGCTAGTATGAAAAAAAGAGTTTTTCCGGGAAGGGAAAAATTAATTAGCCATTTGGGGAAAAATTTGAGAGCGTCCCGCGAACACAAGCTACATTACGGCTCACATTCGGCGAAGGGGGAATTCAAAAACCTACTCCACTTGTGCTTTATTCATTTATTCCCACGATGTATAGATGCATATTTAATAAAAATTCCTGCAGCATCACGCACCATAAGCAAGCTTACAGAAGGTTCACAGATCGTTAAGAAATTCATCACAATGTGATTAAAGCCCTAATTTTTACTCATGTTGTTTTGAATTTCCCTTCGATGTGACTGTGTTGTAGACTTATTCGTATTACGTATTCTGAATTAAATACACAGATAGGTCCTTATGACAACAAATGGAACATTTTGAAACTGATATCTAAAAAATACATTTCACAACCTATCACTAAATACACCATTTTTCAACTTCGTGAACATCTATTTAAAATGGAAAGTTTCTCGCAGCGTATTTCATTGGTTTATTTGCTTTAAGACTAAGCTAAACATTTGCCTTGAACCACACATTTTTATACAGGATGTTTTCACCAACAATGATGCAAGAATGTTCCGAGAAAATCGCAAGGCATCTGCTGCTGGCATCTTGAACCTTCAACCATATGGAAATAATGGAACCCCAAAATATCTGTGGTGGGCTCCAACATTGAAAGCGTCGACGAAAATGTCTCCAAGATTCTCCGAATTAAAAGTGTTATTATGTACCGCCTAAGCACGTGTCTGACCTTGGCCGCTCGAGTAATCTGTCCAACGCAGGCGTTTATTAGATTGGATATGACAGTTTGTAGCTGCAACGGCAGCACAAGGGTCTGGGCGTTCCCAAAGAACCCGGGCGATAAAAAATGAAAACATTCCCCTTCTTGTGGGGTACAACCCCCATCAACAGGTTCGACCATTTCGGATGGGTCGAAGTTATCAATGGGACGTCGTCGTCGAGAAAAAGTCGAACCTTCGCGAAACGTATTAACGCGCTGTTACGACGCCATCAGCAAACGAACGCCACCGGGTTACCTTTCATTTCATTACTGCATATCTTCGGCAAATAATCTCAAACGACGGCATCGTCCCGGGGAGTGAGGCGAGGGCGCAAGGGAAGCGCTGCCTTCAGGTCAAATACGGTTCCAATTTGGCTACTTTTCATCGAGCCGATCGTCCGATTGACAATGGTGGCGTAAATGAGCTCCCCTTTCCAAACCGGCTTCGGTTGGTGGGATGGAAAATGTTTACCGGAAATATCCCTCGGCGGGAAAGCGGGAAGGGTAGCAGCCACCCGGGGAAGGAATGGAACCGGGTGGAAAACGTAAAGGTGCCAGGAGGGATTAAAAGATATTTTAAGGCGCGGCGTATTCTTCTAGCTTCTTTTTTCGTGGAGACCTCTGGAATCGCTGAGCCTTTGCTTAATTTGGACCACTCTTACCCCCATCACCACCCCCCACTTCGGGATGGAGACCGAACGTTTCCGGGGAAGATGGTAGAAATAGATCCACATTGGTTATTTTTTCCTTCCCCCCCTTTCTTCGGCCGATTGTACTTTGCGCGTTCGCTTTGCTTCATTCGATTCGAAAATGTATTTTCATTAATTTTGCCAATATTCCACCGTCGGTGGCGAACGTTGCGAGCGATTTAACGTACAGAAGCAAAACCCGCTGCGACCGGAAGCCGGTCCGGGAAGATGGCTCACGCTGATGACGCTCGAAACCCGTCGATGTCAGATATGGGAAATGTACGCCGATTCGTGCTCACTCCGTGCTGTGTCCATTTGAATCCTCCCGGGCGGAAGGCCCTGGTCCGGGACCAAATTTATCTCAAATGAAAGCAATCAGCCCGGAGCGCTAGGGCCGATGGTTGGTGGGGCGGGTTGTGCCCAGGGCGGGCTGGCAATTGCAGTGAAACGATTAAATTAAAATCGAACAAGGCAGTGTCTGAAGACGGTACTTTATTTTTCTTCATTGCTTGGCATTTATTTGTGTCAATTTTACCTCAAAAGTGGATTAAAAATCCTACAAAACACCGGCCTCAAATAAGGGAACGTTCTTTAATTAGTCGAATTCAAATAACATTCCGTGTTTCTTCCTTAACGACGTTCAAAACTAGAAGGTGACATATCCTTTGAAAGGCTATGTTTGCGCCCCCTATTGGCCGGTGATGGTATCACACGCCCAAACAACACGAACTCAACGAAACTGGATCGTCTGCGCATGCACCTCCGAAAGGATCACGAATGATTCCAACCCTCATTCTCAGCGGAAAAACTATGTTTGCCGGAGCATTGCACTGCCAGCGATACCATCGGAGAGCCACATGCACCGAGCAAACCGTCGTTCCACGGGGAGGGAGGAATTTATGCTCAAGATCACCCGTTAAAGTACACCCGCCAGCAAACATCGCCGATGGACATCGGTTCGGCTGGCACACCGAGATAGCAACAATTGTTTCCGCGAATCTCGCACCCCGCTGCGACGGCACGAAATTGGCGAGATGGTGCCATCCCTCCGGTGGACAGGATAATGTACTGCCTAACCAACGGGCAAGCAGTCCCGACGTTTCCCAGCGGATGCATATCTATTATTGCTTCACCTAAAACCACCCCGCGGTGCAAATGCATCCCGCGATGCCTTCCCTCCGGCGATTGAAATGAGTTCATCTTGCTTCCGGGTGGGATTTCATTTAGCCGCCCAACCCTATTGCTGACCGACGGATGCCATTTTCTTTGACGGGCAACGAGCACGACAATGTACACGCCGTTCTGTGTTGCCTTTTATTATGTTTACCTCTTCCATTACCTATTTGAGTTCCGCGGATTTGCGAGCGTCAAATGCAACCGGATCATGGCGTGCGTACCGAAGGGAGTCCTGGTGTGCGTTGCTGATTGTGTGTATGTGTTGACAACCGATAGGTGATTGTTCGAACGAACACCCCCACCCCCACCACCTGGGGGGCAAGGAGGTTGGGGTCGATTGCACCGAACGGTTGCAGTTTCGAACATGGCGTCCTTTTGAAGCGCGAACCGCGGGCTCGATGTTTAGCTTGTTTATTCCTATTTTTCCTCGCCTGATCCTCGTTCGCTCCGACAATGTTAGGCGCATTGAATAGGGAAAAAAGGCAAATGGAAAAGGGGAAAGCTAAACAACAAAAAAGTCCATTCGGATCCAAACGGATGAAATTGAAATTTGCATTCACGTTCTGTTTATCGGAAGCTGTCGATTCTTCGCTCTTCAAACATCCTTTTCAGGTGCAAGTTGCCGGAACGCCTTCCACCCGCCGCCTTGATCCTGCGAGGCTACAAATCGTTTGTTAGTTAGCTAGTTTGCGTTCGTGTGTGTGCTTGGTTGATGTGCAAGGTCCTTTGACAACGGCATTTGCCGTCGGTTTGGGGCGCACCTGCAGCCAACAACGGGGTATTACTGTCCGCTCGAGCCGTGACCCGCTCCCCATCCCACCATGTGGCGCGCTCCGTGCCATCGGTACCACGTGTCGTGTCCGCTGGAAGTCGAATGTGTGTACTTTCACGGTTAGTTGAGTGTTTGTGTTGTGAACTGTTGTATTGCCGCTGGAGGTGCTGGTACTACACATCAACCGCTTTCACAGAGGGTGTCCTTGTTAGCGAGCGAGACCAACGGGGTTTTTTACCTTCGTTCCTTCGGACGCTTTCCACCCACCCGTCACCGCTTTGCCGTCGAAGGTAAAAAGGTACGGGCGGCAGCTCGAATCGGCCCGAACGATGCGAAAATACTCGAAATCGTTAGACGCAAATACAACCTCCGGTATGACACACCAGGTATACCATCGACAATATAGCAGCGGTGACAACGGCGCTCGACGACAAAAGGCAACAACGATCGTTTTGAAATGTCACCTAGCTCTTCACCCACTCGGTAGCCTTTCGCCGTGCCGTGGCGCCTCGGAACCAGAAATAGAAGACGTCGTTTGTGACGCCGTTTTGCGTTTGAGCCTTTTTTTTCATTCTACTTGCTCCTGTTTGCAACCTCAATTGAATTACGATCCAGTGGGGCGGTGTATTGTAAAATTAATAAATGGAATTCTATTGATAGTTTTCCAGCTTCCCTTCTGGTACGCGTGGGGCACACGCAACGGACTACGTGGAAGAAGTCATGGTTTTCCATGTCAAGTTTTCCACCGGGTTTGGTGCTAACCACATCGGAAATAGGTGAACCTCGCGAGAAACGGGGCGTACAATGGAACATAGAAGGGGTTTAGTTGCCCTACTGTCGTTTATTTGAAGATATACGATTAGCATTTTTTTTATTGAACATATTTCGTCTTTGATTAGTTTCTGTTTTTCATTTGATACAACTATTTAAAAAGATAAATATTTATAATTTATTTAGAAATTGATGTTTTCAATAAGGTTTATTTGAATTTCGGATGATTTATTCGAATCATTGTAATTCACAATGCTAATTTTTGAACAACTGTTATTGGTATTTACCATTATTTTCATTCCAGCTAGGTAGGTTAAGAATTAATTATTTGCGAGGGTTAGTGAAGATGTTAGTAAAGAAAATTTGTTAAAACGTCCAACGTGTAAAAGCGGTCGGTGACTTACCCTGTTATTATTCTGTTTAATATCAATTAAAGCTCTACTCTTATTTAAATTTTAAACGATAATTAAATGAATTTTGTGCTTTTATTTTTCGTTCACGGTTGCAGTTGGAAACAAAAATTGGATGCATTCACAAGGACGAAAATAT